>NC_079563.1:3600000-4200000 GCF_015846415.1 Triplophysa dalaica | reverse complement strand
CGTTCGCTGAACGGCACGGTTCCGTGCTAGGCAGCGATATGCCAATCTTGAGTGCAGTGGCGCCGCGGAATGACAGAGGATAAATCTAAATGTATTAAAAGATTGTACTCACCCAGCTTCTTGCGTGACAGCGAGTTCGGCTGTTCAAACACTAGTAATGTCAGTTTATAATTATGTACATTCTCATATATTGTTATTGAATTATCGGAATTGAGTCATAGAATTTGGGGTTGATTAGAGTCAACGTTGCTGCATTGAACGACAGAGTGAATCGTTTCCCCCAAAATTATTGCACAACCATTGAAACATTGACGTGTTGTCATTGAGCGTATCTTTATTGGATTGGGTTGAATCACGGCGATCTTGTGAGGCGTACTAGCATATGTTTACTGGTGCCGGCGTCTTCACGCTCGTTCCCCGTTAGCAGTGAGCAAACGTTAGCAGGGAGCTAGCGTTTGCAATTAGCCGGCGTTTAGGAGCGAGCTAGCGTTTGCAATGGGCTGGCGTTTAGCAGCGAGCCGGCAGCAATTGCATTTGGGAACGAGGTGACTTGCGCGACGTAAACAAGCGGGGATACGGAATCGCTTCCCTAAACTGCGGGAAGATGTATTTGGAAATGTTGCCTCACGGATCGGCCCTGATGCATGACTGCATCGTTTGCAAACCCGTATGATCCCTTGAATACCTTACGTCCTTCCTGTGATGTGTAGATGTGTTATCCTTTAGAGATGCCTTCATACCTACTTATGTGCTGGTTCGCTTAAGCTGATAGGGTAGGGTCTATGATTGCTGATTGCGAACCAGCTGGTCTTAATTATATGCTCTGGCTTCTACCGAACTTTGTTAATCCATAGTCATCCATTGTAGTAGAGTAAGCGGGGCGAGACCGTGGTTCGAGTCCGGTGAATAATTGTGAATTAGCGCCAGCTGTGCGCACACCGGCCTCAAATCACGTAGGAGATGGGAGCATATAAAAGGAACGAGCGACCGGACTGTCGAAGAGAGAGGACCGGGCCCGAACCTATGTTATGTTTGTATTTATATTTATGTTCATGTTTTGTTCGCCGGCGGTCGTCCGTGAGGGGCCGGCGGCTGTTATATTACTTTATTAAATGTTTTGAATGTTTGCCGGTTCCCGCCTCCTTCCTTCCTTTTATATGCTCCCATCTCCTACGTGATTCGAGGCCGGTGTGCGCACAGCTGGCGCTAATTCACAATTACTCACCGGACTCGAACCACGGTCTCGCCCCGCCTACTCTACTACATCCATTAACATCATGAATCCTACAGGGTAAGCGTTAGATTTCTATAAGTCATAAAGAACTGTATAGAAAAACACTTACCCCTTTTAATGTAGGTCTGTGACCGATCGTCAGTGCGCCACACAGGTCTTTGTTCTCTTTGGTTCAATGAGAGAAGAGTCTCCCCTCAGACGAACCCCCCAACTGAAAGAATGTTAACTTCTTCTTTCCCCTTGTCTAAACAATATTCTACGGTTGAAGAGTCTAGTCGACTGAACACACAGAGTTTCAGGCCTGGAGACAAAGTTTGACACAGACACAAGTGCTTGTTCAGTCAGAGTCCAAAGTTTATTGTTAAGGACTAATACTTATAAGCTTGCATCAGGAGGCGTCATATAAAACCACCAAAAGAGTGGAAAATCACCAGACTTTCTGTTTAGTCTTTCCTCCTGAACAATCAGATATGATTACATATTTAATATTACAATAACAAAACAATTGTCCATCGGCATCATTAGGAATCTTGAGATGGAGAACAACAGATACTTATATCAACATAAGACAGCATAAGACATGATACAACTTTCAACGAGGTTAAACAACAAGAAAGTAAGGAGCAAATATTATGAATAGAAGTGAATGAATGAAGTGAATGAATATTGGAATAAACACAGATGCAGTATTTGTGGAGGACAGGACGAAATCCAGATTTTCACAGTATCCATAATCCGTAACTGTGCAAATGTAGAAGTCCTGTGCTTTCATGAAACATGGGCAGTGAAACTTGATCTTAAACTGAATTTTTTGTCACATTTTTCAAAAGGACAACACACTCTCCCTTGGATAAATGTGACCTGAGATGAGAAAGGACATTGTTCATGTCTGTAAATTGTTGTTGACAGTCTGTATTGTTGACGGGCACAAACGCGCCCGTCGAATCATCAAAATGAGTATGTGGGATTTTGTGATGGCGATAAACATGAGCTTTGAGAGCGTTGTATTTTGAGAATTTACATTTGCATTCTAGGAAGCAACATGGAAATTGAGCATTTGCTTCATGTCTTTGTAAGATTTGATGATTAACATATCCCTTAACTGTCTTCAGAGAGCAATCACAAAATTTGGACGAATACATCATCATCCATGTGGTTAAAGGTAACACACCTCATAAGATGAAATCCGTTGTGCATGCATATGAGTGTTCTTAAATGATTGTGAAAGGCAAGCAACCTTCTAAAACAACAGCAACACAATTCTGAAACCTAGTACTTTTTAATGCAACTTGCATCAAACATTAAGAATAAGATTTAAAAACGTATGTGATTAGCCATTGTAATTGTATTCACCTGTTGCCAATTAACTTTTAAATTACGTTGGATGACACGTTAACAGATTTTTTTAAAAACTCACCATTCACCACTCGACATCGAGGTCCGTGATTGTTTTGTTGTCATTCTGTTATATATTGCATTCATACAGCAGAATATGTTGTCTAAATGATCACGTTTACAAACAAAGCTACTTAAAGAGTAGCTAACATGACATCATGAAAATTACATTTCATGCAGTCTGTTCTGTTGCCGTGTTTGAAAGTAAGCTGTCTGCCAAGTTGTAAGTCCGAATAAATAACAAAGTTATTTGCTTGTAAAAATGGGAGTCAACTCTGAATCACACAAACGAGTCGTGGACGCATATCTACGTCACTATACATAGTTCCCGTCTACGTTTGGAGGAGACTGACGCGAAAACTTATTTCTCCTCCCCCAAACATTGTCGCTCGTTTGTGATGCGTGTGTATCATGTCTATAGTTTGTGTTCTCTGGTGTGACACTACGTGCGTCTTATTTCAACTACCAAACGAAGAACGTCTGAGGGAACAATTCATTTTTCAAACGATACCAAAGGAGTATAGCCCCAGGGTTTAACTGTGCGCGCGTCATTTCATTTAATAATCTTGGCTCGGTCACTGCAGAGTATGTGAAACGATTATCCTTGAAAGAGGGGCAGTACCAACTCTATTTGGACCTGTTAGCTCCACCGAATCCCAACCTGTAAGTGTGATTATTAATTTTTGTCTTAACTTCAAGAACTATTTTTGTACCTTATGTCTGTGTTTAGCTAATGCATATAACGCTAACATAAGCATGTACCGATATTTCTGGCATGTAACAGTTTGTTTATCTGACTATTAACTTTGCATTTTAGCTATTTTGACTCATTTGCCGCACGTTCACCTATATAGATATGCATGTTGTCACACTGGGAGTTTTAATGACAAGAGTTGTCATTTGCCACTGACACTGGATTAGCTTCTTATGAAGCTTCCTCGTCAGACTCGGGCTCATATTGGTACGGTAAAATCGGCGCTATCTCTAGCTAAAGATATAATATACATGATATCCAACCACATGTAAACCGTAATCCTGTAATGATGGTAGTGGGGTTCCAAATGTTGAACGCGTTTGACCAATAACAACAGACTACACCATCTGACCGATCACATGACACAAGGTTAGAAGGTAGGCGGGGCATAGACGGATGAATCGTGGAACGAATCATTTGAGAGTCAGTCAAGAAGTAAAGTACGAATAACTGCCTATTATTACGACATTATAGTGTTTTTACACATTGTATGTACATAAACTTGTTGTTGGACATAAACCAAAGTAGGGCCTAAAAAACATATGTTAGGTACACTTTAACAAAGTCACTTACAATTTTTGAAAACAAACTGACGCCTGTAATTAATCCAGCGAACCCAACTCCACTCCGTGTTTTATCTTATTTAATATGTCAATGAGCACGTTTCCCGACCAAAACAAAAACACAGGGATTTTTTCCTTGATTTTTACACTGTTTTGGAGCCATTATGTGCCACCTGGAGTTAACAGGCTGCTGCTTTGTCTCTTGGCTGATGCCGTTGGGCCGAGGGCAATGATTGAGAAGCAGTTTGACCAATGGCGTGCGTGAAGGCGGGACTTAACAAGAAAGGTCAAAACAGTGCAGAAACGCACACCAAAAAATGTCTACCATAGAAAGCAAAAGGGGAAATTTCCTGTGACATTGTGAGGTATTCATACTGGGTAAATATGCTGGCATGTAATATTAAATATAAAATTGTAATTAACAGGTGTTACTGTATTTACGTTGATTCTGCTGTTGCAGTGCACCCTTGGCCTTGTCAGTGGGTGAGGTCACATCACTAAACTGTCTGAAGAAGTAAGGTGTCGTGGACCATCATACAATTTGTAAGTGCATTACATATTTAATGAACAAATATTTTTAGTAAAAAACTATCATTTTTTTATGTAAGAAACGCAAGAACATCTAAATAGAAAAACATGATCAGACATGACAATGAATATAGATATGTGATGTATGATATATAACCATTTTCTTCTTATTTTTTAAGGCATCAACATGGAGATTGAATTGGAGACCATTGTTCTGTTCGAAGTGAATTGTGGAAGATGCAATGATGAAATTAATTTGAATTGTCAATGTTGTATTTTAAGCATATAAGCAATGTTTAGATGATGGTACTGTAGCACTGTTTAATGTTTTTAATATTATTGTTATTTACAATGGAAACTACTGTAACAGAAGAAAATAAAGAGGGACAAATACAAATGATTTTCTCTAATGACTTCTTGTATGACATATAACATACATTTCATGAACTACATATAAAATTATCTGTAAGCCATTATCAAAATCAAAATGCTGTACATGCCTTTCAAAATTATGGTCCATCACAGTTAATTTTTTCAAATTATGGTCAACACATGTCACCGGGAGACTGCATTCATTCATTCATTTATTTATTTATTTAGAAATTAGATATTATTTATTAGAATGATCTTACTCGTTGTATAAACACCATGCACTGTGCTGTGTTCTAACTTATCTGTCTCTCCTGTTTGCCCCTGTAAAGCTGCTTTGAAACAATACACATTGTGAAAAGCGCTATATAAATAAACTTGAATTGAATTGAATTTTAAATAACGGTCAACACATGTTATTTCACATGTTATTACATGTCACAGTCAAACTCTGTTAAATAATGATTAAAACATGATTTCAGTTTACAGTCAAAACATGCTTTATGAAGTAATGGTATCAACATGTCATTTATATCTAGATTCAAATCATGTTTAGTTTAACAACTGCTATACCAGGGCCGGCCCTGGCAAATTTGCTGCCCTAGGCAAGATTTCACCTGGTGCCCCAGGAATTTTGTTATTAAACTTACACAGAAAAACTGCACAGCTTTGTCTTGTTTTTCTTTATTTTGAAAATATTTTGGAAACACACACACAACGTATTATAGATACAATATAAATATGTTTATATTATATTATGTTAGTGCAGAAAAAACTATATTACAGAAACATTGCTTTCCTTTGCTTTCCTTGCCTTTCTTACAGCATATGTAACATTCCAGAAATTATAAATAAGAGTGCTGCACAAAAAATAAATAACTATATACAAACTTGAATGAACTATGCAAATGTATATCAAATGTTCTACAGTCTTACTCGCCTTGCCTTTCTAGCAGCAAAGTCATCTATGATATCATCATAAGACAGCTGTTGTGAGACTACATGATTTATGCTAATGACTGAAAGTCCACTGAGACGTTCTTGAGCCATTGTAGATCTCAGGTAGTTTTTAAACAGTTTGAGCTTAGAGAAGCTCCTTTCAGCAGCAGCGACTGTCACAGGTAGAGTGGCAAAGATTCTCAGAGCGACCCACAGATATTTCAAAAGTGCATCTGAAGAGAGAAGAGGAGGATTATATGTGACCATTGGGTGTTACATTTTATTATTAAAAAGCTGATGATAGTGAAACTATAAAAATATGGCAGCACCTAAACCACATTATAGCTTAAACACACAAACAGCAAGAATAATTACATCTGGTATTCATGCACAAAATTCTATTCATTGAGCACTTCTCTAGCATACAGTAGTTACAGTTTCAAAATTAATTTTGAAAGTGTTTGTTTTCCAGTATATCTGGCATGGCAGCAATGTCCTACTAACTACACTTTATGATGTTATAACCATGAAACAGAGGAGAAACGTAAATCTTTATTTAAATTGAATTTTAATGTAGCTATTTTTAATAAATCCATATATATAATCCATATATATAACAACATTTTATGTAGGACTCATTTTAAATAAAGATTTACGTTTATATAGCAACATTTTATGCAGAACTCATTTAAATAAAGAGTTATATGTCACTACTTTCTACTCAAGGACCTTGACAGAATTGTAGTGGAGTAAAAAGTACGATATTTGTCTTTCAAATGTAGTGAAGTTAAAGTAAAACATCTCCTGAAAAAATAATACATATAACATTACTAATTTAGCCAATTCAAATAAAAATACCATAACATACTGCACAAATTCGACTAACTATGTCATAAGCTAATTCAAATTAGCGAACTTTACAGGCATCGTTGAACTAACTTAATGCAACATAGATAAACTAATCATTACCTACCTCTGTCTTTTTCGCGTTTTTCTTCCTCTTCTCTTCTTTTTTTTCTTCCCTGGGCACCAGATGGCTTCGGTCTTTTTGACATAATGACAACTTATCAGTGTCAGTGAATTCGGCCATCTGTCACTCACAATCACACACAGGTAACGGATGTTTGTTTTGTTTTTCAGCAGGGCGGGGGCGGGGGAGATTGATGCGTCACTCAGTCGGACCGGGGTGGATCGGGATTCGGGAAAGCAATGTTGTAGTTTTGTCTTTATCGGACGATCGCTTTTTTTAATCCATAATATTTAAGTAGTATTGGTAATAAAAAAATTAAAATATATTCTTAAAAATAGTAATTTGGGCGCTCGGGCGCCCCAAGGGGTGGGCGGCGCCCTTAGCATTTGCCTATTCCGCCTATGCCCAGGGCCGGCCCTGTGCTATACCATGTTTTTACATGTACAGTTGAAACATGTTTTTATTAAATAAGGGTTTAAACATGTTATGTGAACTTACAGTCAAATAAGGCCAATACATTTAATGGTCTATGCATGTATTTGCAATTATACAGACAAAATATGTTATTTCAGATTACGTTTTAAACATTTTATAGTACTGTATGATCAATGTTCTTTTTTCATGTTGCTGTGTAAACATGTTACTTCAGTTCATGGGGTTTTACCGTTATTTTCATTAATGGCAAACGTTTGGCACCCTGTGCTGCCATGCATTTGCTGTTTTTTTTTTTTTACAGTGTAGATACAAATTACCTGGTTCTGTAAATTTACATTGGTTGAAACAATAATAACAACAGCCAGTTCCTGTTTAAACAGAAATATCAATATTGTTGTTCTGTGTTAAGCTGGTGACACTGTTTATAGAGTTGTTTAATGATCCTCTACTGACATCTTGCAGGGATGTGATCTTTCTATATTTTCTGACCATGACCCTGACCCCTGTAAATTGCACAAATCCAATCTATTCTTTCATGGAGGGGGGTGGATGTGGTTTGCAATGTGCACGGCATCCTCATTCAACCGGTAAACCCCCTCATTGACTACCATAATAGGACATATTTCTTCATAAATGTCTTTGTTTTGTTGATCACAAAAGCAGATATTTTGAAGAATGTAGGAGAGAAAACAGTTAATTCTTTCCTACTATGGTAGTCAATGGGGTCCAAGAACTGCCAGTTGCTGCCCTCAACAAGTTTAAATTACTGACACTGGCCTTCCGAACGGTGACAGCTATTTCACCCCTTTAACTTAACTCACTACTGCAGGTCTACATCCCCTCCATTCATATTCGCTCTGAAAATGAGCGACGCCTGGTTGGTCCATGACAATGACACACCAAATCGCTTGCAAAAACCTTTACTCAATCAGTTCCCCTTCGGTGGAATGAACTGCCAGTCTCCACCCAGGGTCGTTCTATTCAGTGAAACAAATATAGATCTTCTCATCGGTGGAAGTCCTGAACAAAGAAATAAACATTATTGAATTTCCAAGATTGCACACAGGTTTTCCGCCCAGTTTTTGTAGGGTAAGAAAAATCTATTCAGAAAGAAGTTCTTCCAAACTGAACTGCATTTTTGATTCAAGAACATCAGTCTGATCTCAGAAAGATTTTCAATAATAACACTAAAAATTCAGTTGATTTAACTTTAAAAAGTAAAAAAAGCATTTGTGTCATAATTAAACTTCAATCTTTTTAGAATTTAGCATAAGGAAGTTGTTGGCCATTTACATAATATAAAGAATATATACAATATAATGAAATCTAAGTGAAATGGCTGAAATCCAGCTCTGTTGATAGTGATCTCAGAATTAGATTTTGACTTTAGCCTGGTTTTCACAGACAAGACACATATCATGTTCTTGTGTTGTTGAATTGACAGAGTACAGACTCTAATTTGAAACTTTAACACAAATCTGCTGCTATTGCCCGACAAAAAACATGACATCATCAAAAAAGCTTGTGTGAGGATGTGGAGTTCACTACATTACCCTTACTGCTTAGCGTAACATGGTGATATGTCACATACGGATGTTATGTGAGAGTTTGTTCCGGTAGCCGAGTGTACAGTCGTGGCCAAAAGTTTTGAGAATTACATAAATATTGGAAATTGGAAAAGTTGCTGCTTAAGTTTTTATAATAGCAATTTGCATATACTCCAGAATGTTATGAAGAGTGATCAGATGAATATCATAGTCCTTCTTTGCCATGAAAATGAACTTAATCCCAAAAAAACCTTTCCACTGCATTTCATTGCTGTCATTAAAGGACCTGCTGAGATCATTTCAGTACTCATCTTGTTAGCTCAGGTGAGAATGTTGACAAAGCACAAGGCTGGAGATCATTGTGTCAGGCTGATTGGGTTAGAATGGCAGACTTGACATGTTAAAAGGAGAGTGATGCTTGAAATCATTGTTCTTCCGTTGTTAACCATGGTGACCTGCAAAGAAACTCGTGCAGCCATCATTGCGTTGCATAAAAATGGCTTCACATGCAAGGATATTGTGGCTACTAAGATTGCACCTTAATCAACAATTTATAGGTTCATCAAGAACCTCAAGGAAAGAGGTTCAATTATTGTAAAGAAGGCTTCAGGGCGTCCAAGAAAGTCCAGCAAGCGCCAGGATCGTCTCCTAAAGAGGATTCAGCTGCGGGATCGGAGTGCCACCCTTTGCAGAGGCTGCTCATGAATGGCAGCAGGCAGGTGTGAGCGCATCTGCACGCACAGTGAGGCGAAGACTTTCGGAAGATGGCCTGGTGTCAAGAAGGGCAGCAAAGAAGCCACTTCTCCCTAAAAAAACATCAGGGACAGATTGATCTTCTGAAGAAAGTATAGTGAATGGACTGCTGAGGACTGGGGCAAAGTCAGATTCTTCGATGAAGCCCCTTTCCGATTTTTTGGGGCATCTGGAAAAAGGCTTGTCCGGAGAAGAAAAGGTGAGCGCTACCATCAGTCCTGTGTCATGCCAACAGTAATGTATACTAACACCATTCATGTGTGGGGTTGCTTCTAATACAAGGGAGTGGGCTCACTCACAATTCTGCCCAAAAACACAGCCATGAATAAAGAATGGTACCAAAACACCCTCCAACAAGAACTTCTTCCAACAATCCAATAACAGTTTGGTGAAGAACAATGCATTTTCCAGCACGATGGAGCACCGTGACATAAGGCAAAAGTGATAACTAAGTGGCTCGGGGACCAGAATGTTGAAATTTTGGGTCCATGGCCTTGAAACTCCCCAGATCTTAATCCCATTGAGAACTTGTGGTCAATCCTCAAGAGGCGGGTGGACAAACAAAAACCCACTAATTCTGACAAACTCCAAGAAGTTATTATGAAAGAATGGGTTGCTATCAGTCAGGATTTGGCCCAGAAGTTGATTGAGAGCATGCCCAGTCGAATTGCAGAGGTCCTGAAAAATAAGGGCCAACACTGCAAATACTGACTCTTTGCATAAATGTCATGTAATTGTCGATAAAAGCCTTTGAAACGTATGAAGTGCTTGTAATTATATTTCAGTACATCACAGAAACAACTGAAACAAAGATCTAAAAGCAGTTTAGCAGCAAACTTTTTGAAAACGAATATTTATGTAATTCTTAAAACTTTTGGCCACGACTGTATATTTCAGCCTTACACAGGCTGTGTTGTAATAAAGAGTTATTATTTATATATAACTGTGAAGTTATGACAGTTTTTATCTACAGTGCACAGTTCATATGACTTGAAGGTGCAGTGTGTTCTTTTTTGTAGGATTTAATGACAATGAATTTGCAATATAATACACATAACTATGTGTTCAGAGCTGTATAAAGACATTACACACTGAAGCGTTATGTTTTATTTACAGTAGCTCTAAACGGACAAACAGCTCTACAAAACTTGTTTCGTAAATACATTATCTCCTTCAGACAGGACGTGAAAATGTGCGAGCATCTTAGTCCTGTGTCACCCACTGTACTGTAGTGCTTCGAAAGGGAAGGGGGTTGGCGTATGACCCTTTGTTTTGGAATTCAAAACCTCAAACCTGGACCTTTAAGGTTTAATAAACTCTTGTCCTTTGTTGGTATGGTTTACGGTATTGGGTGTCAAAAAAATTGCATGTATGCCCACCTAATCAGAAACCAGAGAACAAGTCAATTTACTTTTATGTAACAAAGGAAAACGTTTGTCATCTCTTTTTCTACAGTTGGCATAAGTGCAGTAGTAGAACAGGAGAGGGAAGTGTGAGAAGGCTCATGTTATGTGTGAAGTGTGTATTCAAGTTGTTGCCTATGACTTGCGTCTGTGTTTGGAAGCACATGGCTATTGTTTTTGTCTTTTCACCATGTGCTCTCCTGTCTTGCATCTTATGCTGCCTTCATGTGCTCCCGGAATGATCAGAAATTCGAGTTTGCATACCCTGTACAGCACTTTGGTTGACTTAAGTTGTTCTTTTGTTATTGCATTGTAGTGCTCTTGTGTTTGCTGTCATCGTCGTCCCTGTCAAATTTTAGATCAAAGTGGTTCAGCAGCCAAAACTTTTTAAAACCCCTCTGGTAATGGTGTACATGTCAGGCCACTTCTAGAGCTAATCCTGTCAGTTCGTCTATTCACTGAGAAATCTGGTTCCTTACATTAAAGTTAATGTTTTCAACAAGAGTTGTAGTCCGGGACTGTGATCGACCTTAAATATTCAACTTAAACCTGACTTTGCTTAGTCATTGTTAAAACACAAGCTAACAACGTGCTGAATATCATTAGAGGAAATATTTCTGCCTTCACCTAAGCTCTGCCCACAAAAACACACCACCAAGTTTACTTCAATGTTGATATATTCTCTTCTTAAACATTTTCCTTTGCAGCACAATTTACAGCAATGGGCGCCAATCTGTCTGTTCTCAAAGACCGTGGCTACACATTAGTGAGTGAAAAGGAGAATAAGATCCTGGTGAAAAATGAAGGTGGTGACCAGTTTGTCATTAAAAAGTTGAGTCCAGATGACCAGGTATGTCAGACAATTTGATTATAATAAGTTTTAAAAGTTAAATGATTTTAAAAGATAAATGATTATAATGAGTTCCCTTTCTGTCAGTCTCTCGACGTTGTGTCGAGAACGACAGATGGGGTTCGCCCTTGAGAACCAATTAACTCTGACTACTATGGAAAAGGCCAATGAAATTTGGCGAATGAAATTTGCATGCCAGTCTCCGACCCCGGATGTCCGGTATAAAACGAAGGCGGCGTGCAGCATTCATTTGCTTGTTGTTCTTCAGAGCCTCCGCTCATGACAAGAACAAAACGAATTCAACAAATTCTTCTTCTACATAGCCGGATCTACGACGTAGAGCAGCGGATCGTCCCTACCTGCAGCGACCTTCCCCTGGGCATCTCGGCGGTTCCGGAGGTGTTAGAGATTTTTTCTAAAAGGTCCTTTTCATGACTGAGCATTCTCCAGCGCGGCATTTCCCGCTGTTCTCTTAGGTGTGGCACCCTCATCGAGGAGGGGGACGGACACGATCACTGCGTTAGGTGTCTGGGCACCCAGCACGATGAAGCAGCGTTCGTTGACACATCTTGCCCGCTTTGCCAAGTGCTCATGGGCCAATCGCACCCCGATTCGCTCTTCTGAACGTTCCCCAACCGGCAGTGGCACACCGTCCGGATCCTCAGGCATATGGTGACCACCTGCTAATAAGCCAAAGGGGGGGCAAGGGGTATGTTTCTGAGTGACAATGTGGGACACTGCCTGGCGCGGCGGTGCCCCCACCCCCCGGACAGACTCACTGATAGTGGTTTACCCATTTCTAGCACATACCACCGTACATGGTATATTAATAATGCCCTATTCCCCTAAACATGTGTAATTGCTGATGTATGCTCATAAATAGGCCACCCAATGTATATTTTTTTTAAATTAAGATTCACAATAGTTTGAACATTCAATGAATTGACAAATGCACTTCCACTTACGATTTACTTTAGCTATTTTATTTTCCCAGTCTTTCTTGTACCCACACCTTCTCTTTTTAATTAATGGCCATTTTTCAAAATTGGAGCGCGGATCTAAAAGTTCCTTCCCAGTGTGTGAATGTGCGTGCGCTGTCATGACAACAACAACGGAACAACCTAGTCAGCAGTTCAACTGAGGGGTGGGTGTGGCAACAGTAGCGTGCTGAACTGTCAAGTAATGTTCGTTTGGCTCGAGGATATAGAGCGACCAACTGTTTTACAGCAAGCTTTGATTATGCGTGACACGGTCTCAATTTGCGGGACGCATGAATTGGGCTTCAAACGCTGTGCGCGCACGCGCTACGCGGGACGGGTGGTCACCCTACTCAGGCACGAACTCGGAACAATGCATGACACAGATGAGAAGTGGCTCGCAGCATCGGAGGGAGACTGGCATCCGACTCTAACGAATCTGAAGGAAGCAGAAGTGATGTCAGGCATGCTAATGCGGGGATACGTGGTTAATGGGATCGGAGCGCGGTGCAAACCGCGCCCATCCCGGGTGCCATTTCTTTCCCGGTGTTGCATGAGGAGCTGTGCAAGACTTGGAGCGCTCCACTCACGGCCCGCTCCAGTCAAACCAGTTCCGGCTCCCTTACTTCCCTCGATGGTGGTGCAGCCAAAGGCTATCTCGAGATCCCTCAGGTTGAATGTGTGGCTGTGGTGCACCTCCTCTCTCTACGTCAAGATCTCTCTAGCCACATTTTACCGCGCCGCCACTCGGCCGCCTACAGGCCTCCAAGATCCTGCGTGACGTCTGCTTCCCGGCAGCCAAGGACCCCTTTGACATCGGCTCCGGTTCCTGTGCCCCCACAGGCCCACAGACACTGGCCGTTCCTACGGTTCGTGTTCGAGGGGCGGGCATATCAGTACAGAGTCCTCCCTTTCAGTCTGTCTCTGTCTCCACTGGTCTTCACGAAGATCGTGGAAGCTGCCCTTTCTCCCCTTCGGGAAAAAGGTGTGCGGGTACTAAAACTATCTTGACGACTGGCTTCTCTTGGCACAATCGCGAGATCTGTTGTGTACACAAAGGGACCTGGTGCTCTGGCACCTAGATCGATTGGGATTACAGGTCAACCAATAAAAGAGGAAGCTCTCCTCAGTGCAGAGCATCCTCTTTCTCTGTATGGAACACAACTCTGTCACCATGACGGGGCGACTGTCCGCAGCACGAACCCAGTCGGTGTTGAACTGCCTGGAACACTTCAGGCAGCCAGCGGTCGCCCTGAAACAATTTCAGATGCTCCTGGGACACATGTCGTCCTCGGCGGGGGTAATACCCCTCGGGTGGATGCACATGAGACCGCTTCAATACTGGCTACAGAATCGAGTTTCCGAGGACAGCGTGGCAAAGCGCAGCAGGCGCATGGTGATGACGCCCCTCTGCCGGACGTCTGTAACACCCCCTCCGTGGGCTGTTCCGTCTAATGTATCCTCATGAGAATGGTTCCCACTCCTGGTAACCCATGAGCTTCCCCAGGTGGACCTCCACCTCGCGGTTAACTACCCAGTCCGCACGTTCCATGCGTTCTCCTCCAAGGATGAGACCATACCTATATCCACCATATTCCTCCCCACGGGTAGGAGGTGGCCTCTGCAGCGCTTCTCTGATTAAGAGTTGCGCTCACCCGGTGTAAACCCGAGCTTGGTTCTCAAGGGCGAACCCCATCTGTCGTTCTCGACACAACGTCTCGTTCCCTCCATCATGGAACTGAGGTTACATACCTAACCAAGACGTTCAGTTGAGTTGAGTATTGTGCCTGTGGATGTTACCTGTGTATTGTGCCCGTGGACCTTACCTGTGTATTGTGCCCGTTATCTGCGTATTGTTCCCGTGGTCGTTACCTGCGTATTGTGCCCGTGGACGTTACCTGTGTATTGTGCCCGTGGACGTTACCTGTGTATTGTGTCCGTGGACGTTACCTTTGTATTGTGCCAATGGATGTTTCCTGTTCCAAGTTCTTGTGAATGTTTTTCAGTTACCTTATGAAGTGGATTTGAGTTACGTTGGTGTTCATCATGTTTGTCTTCAGTATATGTATCGTTACAAAAAGGATAATTTTGTAATTAACTTTGATTTCTGTTTATGATGAGAGCATTTTCATTGTTACATTACATTTTTTTTACAAATATTAATGATCAGACTTCTATTAAGAGGGCATTTGATAGACGTCAAGGTGCGCTTCTGTGTGAGCATCCTGAAAGGCAGCTTGTGCAAGTGCCTATTCAGGGTACGCAGATCTAGGATGGGGCGCAACTCCCTTGCCTTTTTTGGGGAATATTTTACATTTACATTTTACATTTAGTCATTAAGCAGACGCTTTTATCCAAAGCGACTTACAGGTTGGGTAAGCAATGCAAGCAATTGGGACAGCATAAGGACAACAAAAAGCATAAGTGCAATCAAAAAAGAATTAAAAAAAAATATATAAAGAGTAGAGAAGAAATAGAAGTTAGAACTAAACAGTCAGGTGTTGACGGAAGAGATGAGTTGTCAGACGATTCTTAAAGATGGCTACAGGATCTGCAGATCTTGAAGCAGCGGGCAGATCATTCCACATCGGTGGAACCAGCGGGGTGACCCCACGTTGTTGCATGAGGGTGCCAGCTGTTTGAATTTCCAGTCATTAGGAATAAGTAGTCCGGTTCCTCCACCCCTCCCTGATATGCGTGGGCTCTGGGAGAAAGTGTAATTATTGGAGAGGGCAGCCGGTGTGGCATTTTCCTCTGGTTTGACCCAGGTTTCAGTAAGTGCTAAAAGAGAAAGACCAGAATGTTTGGCAATAGCTGTGATGAAATCTGCTTTGTTTACAGCAGATTGGCAGTTCCATAGACCACTGGGAAATTTATTATAGGTAGTTTTGGATGCTGAAAGAGTGCCCAGATTATTAGCATTACCCTTGCGTGGTCTTCTAAGTGATACCGGTGATTTACGAGTTGTAGTGATAGTGGGGATTTGAAAACACATAATGAAAAACGGGGGATAACGAATGTACAAGACAAATAAAGAGAAGAGAATAACTATATAAGTGCAATAGTCTAAGTGCAAAACAGTGATACTCAAGTGCCTTGTCGGTGTCCTTGCTCGATGGAGTCGCACAGGTAGAGTCGATGGTCTTTACTCTCTTCGGTCTTCACGTGATGAGGGCTGCACACGGTGGTTAATTGCACTTATATACCCGTTTAAATCACGCAATTGAATTCAGTAGGACACGCCTTCCAATATCTCCCAATAACACACGAAACAAATGCAACTAACAACAGGTGACAGAGCGGTTGTATACAAAGCAACAAAGCTGCGTTACACTCAATAAGAATCGATTCACCAATAACACTTACGAGTTTCAGTTGATTCTTAAGCTGCAACAAAGTGCTTCTCCCGGGACTATGAAGTACGGGCTGTAAAACCCCTTGAACATCTCGGCTAGAGGGACGGGCTCGATTGCCTTCGCCAGTAGGGTGGCGACCTCGGCCTTTAGTACGGGAGCGTCCCTGCCTTGAGAGGGTGCCTCGAAACTTGGGCGGCGGTCTTTGCGAATTGGATCGAGGAGCCGAGAAGGATCATTTGCCGTAGCCACTGTGACTGTGTGGGAAGCTTGAGCCAAGTGCACAGGGACCGTGACAGGGGGACTAGTTTGACTTGCACACAGCGAAAAAGGGGGTGTTTCCAGGTCTTACTGAGTTCCTCATGCATTTCCGGAAAATACTTCATTGGGGGCTCAAACCCGAGGCACCGTGAATCCGGCCGCGAGTACAGGGAGAGGCAGTGCGGTGCACTGCGAAACAATGCTTGCGGCGGCCCGGGAAAACATGCCTGACATTTCGACATCCGCTTCTTCCTGAGCTCGACCCCCCTCGAACACTTCTGGAACTGCCGAGACACCCATGGTAAGTCGCTGCAGGAATGGACAGTCCGCTGCACCACGTCGTAAGAATCCGGCAGTCTTGTAGAGATCACGATCTCGAAGTAGTTGCTCGTCAAGAAGGGAAGGCTCCGAAGAACAAAAGGTGAATGAATTCAGCACGCCATCTCCCTTTTATACCTGGATATCCGGGGGCGGAGCCTGGCATGCAAATTAATTCGCCAATTTCATTGGCCTTTTCTAAGATGGTTGAAGTTGATAGGTTTCCAAGGGCGAACCCCATCTGTCGGTTCGACACAACGTTGAGAGACAGACAGAAAGGGAACCTAGGGTTGTGCTGGTTTCCTTCTATTATTGATGAAAAGTAGGTAGACGCTAGACGCTTTTTGGGCTTTCCTGTATAGTTAAAATGGTATCCTTACATGCTCTGTGAATTACCTCCAATTTTGTTTTCTTAAAGTTATGCTCCATTTTTCAGGCTCCTCTCTCAAGAGTGTGCGTGTGCTCATTGTACTATGGTGTTGGACTGCTGTCTTTAATTTTCTTTAAGCGCATTGGACCATCTGTCCTTAGCGTTTCAGAGAAGACGGAGTTAATATTTTTGGTAATAGTATAAAGTTATAAATTAGTATTTGGTTATCAGGCATGTTAGGGAATTGAGATTATCCAGGCAGAATGTAGAGAAACGAATCTTTAAGTTATTGTTCTATCGTATTTGTAAAATGGAGTTTGATTTGCAGCTATAGGCATGTGCTGTATACACAATACTGTATGCGGTGATGAGCAGAAATGTCTTCGCTCTGCTGAAGAATTTTAATGTTGTCCACATTTATATTGTATTGAAAGTATTACATCTAAAGCTAAAACTGCTTTAAGTTAACCACATGAAATGCAACATTCATTCTTCAATACAAAATCTGCATGTTTGTCTTCATCTAGCTTTACAAATACATTTATGCATTTGACAGATGCTTTTATCCAAAGCGACTTAATACATTGAAAGAATGCATTAATGAATGAGTCATTTATATAGTGCATAATTGTGTATTGCTGGATACACAAAGCACTTAACAATCACATGAGGGGTCTTTGCTCGGCCCCCAACAGCATGCAGAATCCACCTGGATGATGCAACGGCAGCTAGAGCTGAAGATCTTCGGTCGGGTTAGGTCAAGTTCAGGCTTAATTTCTATCATTTTACATGGGCCCGGGCCGGGCTCGGGCTTGCATGGTAAATGAGCGGTCATGTGATGGGTTTTGATTAAATGTGAATAAAACCCTGACAACTATGATGTTCCCTTTGGAAGATGCAAAGACGGGAGAAAATATCAGACAGGAGATATTGAAAATACTAGTTACAAAGTTTGGCCTTGACGCTTCCTCTCTCAGCAAAATAGTAAGGGTGACCCGGAGGGGGCAAACATTAAACTAGCTCTGCGGCCATACCAGTCTTCCAAGTGTTTATTCATATTAAGAACGTCAAGTTTGACAGCATCGATCTTAGCAGCCGCACTGTCACTTCACAGAACACACGACACGGCAAACTAATTTTGTAATTTTTGAAGCGTGTAGATTACTTTTTGTTTTGCGAAGTTATCATCATGTGGCGAACACAGTAGATAAGACGTGTTTAGAGGCTTCAATCTTCGCGAAGTTTCGCGCTCAGGCTCACCTTGTTCGGCTGAGACGGGGACGGGGGGTGGGGGACGTGGGTGTGCAGCAGCCGCTGAATCTGTGTCTACGAGACATGATAACCCGTCCCGGAGACAGCAGAGATGTTATTATTGTTGGATGTAAATCATAATTCAGTAATTATTTTACTAAGCTCGCTAGATAAAAGCAGGTCATGTAGCAACAAAAAGAAGTTTTGGAATACAGGAATATGGCAAGCTACCTTTCTTTATGAAAAACTGTGTGACATACTGTCGACTTTGGCGTTCTCTGTCTTCTCTTGACTTCTCCTATAGGCTATGTTATTCATTAATAAATTATGTTAAAACATGTATAAATGACTCGTTCTTGACCAGAGCGTGCTCACCGCACATTTGAGTAATGTCGGGCTGTAAACGGGTTCAGGCTTTTAAAAAGCTGTCAATCAAAATGTACTTGTCGGACTCAGCACTGTCGGGACTAACTTTTTAACCCGATTACAGCTCTAACGGCAGCCATATTACAATGGCACCAGTGTGTCATCACACACCAGCTAGGGGTGGAGAGGAAAAAGATAGAGCCAATTCAGTGGATGGAGATAATTAGGAGGCCATGATTGACTTTTATGACTTATATTTAATCAATATGTGTCTGGTTACATTTTACATTTAGCAAAATTGGGGAA
This sequence comes from Triplophysa dalaica, assembly GCF_015846415.1. Taxonomy (NCBI): domain Eukaryota; kingdom Metazoa; phylum Chordata; class Actinopteri; order Cypriniformes; family Nemacheilidae; genus Triplophysa; species Triplophysa dalaica. The sequence goes on along the minus strand of NC_079563.1, from coordinate 4,181,058 downwards.
GCGTAACAAAGAAAGTACACATGAAAGCTAAATGCCACACAGTGCTTTTATTCAATAACATAACCCACAAAAGAAAACATGTGTCTTCAATTAAAAAATAAATAATAGAAATTGTCTTTAAACAGTTAACAAATAAAAAGTCAACCTAAACATTACTTGAAGGACCAAGGGCACAGGAGACATGAAAGTTTGCATCCTTGTCAGAGGTGGCAAAATGGCTCTATAGTGTTTTTTAGTAACATACAGTATATAATTTGGAAAAGAACTGGAAAAAATGTGAATTTCACGTAAATTATGATCCCTTTTAAATAAAAAAAGTATAAAATTACTGGAAAATTATATTACTCTATTTGTAAAGACACATTCATATTTTACAGTGTACTTGTGTTTAATAAGGAAATTTATACCGCATCAAGATACACATTTTCATTAGTCTTAGATATATTTTTTACTACTATAGTCTTTTAAATTACAAAACAAAAACATAACTTTTGGCTTTAAATCATCTAGTCTCCTGTCACTTAATATCTTCGCCAGGCCCTGTGAAGTGACATGCTTTAAATGAACTGTCACAATTCAAAAGAGATTAAATAGCTTTGAAAAAAAGCCACCTTGAGAAAATATGACCTCCAAACAGAACATGGTGTCAAGACCTAAAAACATGATATGTTCAAATTCCATTAGCAGCTCCATCAAAACTCTCACAGAACTCTGAATAAGGTCTTCTGTCTGAAAGTTATCAGGAAGAAATGAAGAAGACCTTCTAACAGAATCTCTTTCAGGCTGGTCCACATCTCGTTCTCTGTTTTCAGCTCTCTGCACAGTGTTCTGCCCAAAATTTGGCAAAATTTTCAGTCAGGTTTAAATCTTCTCCTTTGATGTCAGCCCTCGTTATAAAGTCATTTATCAGAGAAAGTGCAATGATTTCAGCCAGGCTTATACCGGTTCTGCTAATAGCCCACTCCATAAAATCTCGTGCCAGAAACATTGTATGTTTTTCAGAAAGTCTCACTTCCCCTCTTCTGCTTTCAGCGCTCTTCAGCTTCATTACAGAGTCTTGAATGTTCATCTTCAGTAGGTCTACAATCATACTCTTCACTCGAAACTGTTTGGTGAGTAAAGCATCGCCTTCCATTTTTGGGTCTTGCATTGATGATTTGACATGATTCCAAATTGTTGGCAGAAGTAACTTATATGAATCTATTGCCTTGTCAGCCCTTTTCAGATCACTCAGCGCTTTAGCAATGTAGCCAGTGTCTTTCTTCTTAATAGTGGCCAGTGCACAATTATAGAGAGGAATAATCTCTCCAGATGCATCTTTTTCCAGAGCTTTGGTGTACATCTGTGACGGGGTGAAGAGACACGACACGCACACAGCAAGGTTTCGAGCAACCCCAGTGGGAAATTTATTATAAAACAAAAAGGTACTTCGTACAAAAGGGTAATGTCTGGGGTGCTCGTCTGCTGCCATCTCAGGATCCGTGCTTCCTCTCGCAGATCACTTCCTCCGTCACTCACTCGGGGGAAGCGAATACTCCACGTTAGGCGTTGTCAGAGCCAGAACCCCGAGTGTTAGGAACACGTAGCTTATATGCCCGGCAGCTAATCAGCGTCAGGTGGACGCAATCAGCGTCAGCTGCCGAGCCGTTTCCCAGGCGACGCTGATCCTGGACCTGCGCCTCGCCACATTCCCCCCCCCTAAGCGTCGACCTGGTTCCCGGACAGCTCGGGAAAACGATAGGGGTGGGAGGGGAAATGTCGCCTGTCAGTCCGACCCATACTGACTGGAAGACGGACTGACAGGCTGGAAGATGGACGGGATCGTTGGCTACTCCATGCGCGGGAATCCCTTCTAGGCCACACTCTCGGACGGCTGGGCAGCGACCTCTGTCGGCTGGGCAGCATTCTCCGGCGGCTGAGCCGAACTCCTTGGCAGCTGGGCCACGCTCTCTGGCGTCTGGGCCGCGCACTCGGTTGGCTATACAACCCTCTCCGGCAGCTTGATTGCTCGGTCGGGCGGCTGGGCAGCGGTCTCTGGGGCTGGGATCGTCCCTGTTTTCGGGGCCGTCGATCTCTCTCCCTCTTGTCCTCGTCGTCCTCGGGTTTCTCCCTCCTGGACCACGGCGAGAGAGAGCGTATCCGTCCTTCTCCGGGGCTGAGGAAACACTGTAGGCAAGACCCTTGCACGCGCCGGTCTCTCGCTTCCACGCCCGCATTCTCCACCAGTGTGACGGGGTGAAGAGACACGACACGCACACAGCAAGGTTTCGAGCAACCCCAGTGGGAAATTTATTATAAAACAAAAAGGTACTTCGTACAAAAGGGTAATGTCTGGGGTGCTCGTCTGCTGCCATCTCAGGATCCGTGCTTCCTCTCGCAGATCACTTCCTCCGTCACTCACTCGGGGGAAGCGAATACTCCACGTTAGGCGTTGTCAGAGCCAGAACCCCGAGTGTTAGGAACACGTAGCTTATATGCCCGGCAGCTAATCAGCGTCAGGTGGACGCAATCAGCGTCAGCTGCCGAGCCGTTTCCCAGGCGACGCTGATCCTGGACCTGCGCCTCGCCACAACATCTCAATGCTCTCGGAAAGGCATCCCTTCTCACGGAGATTGTTTCCAGACCTGATGCAAAAGTAGACCATGGATGATGGGGACTGTTTACTCAAAAGAGTTTTCTTTGCATTTGACAAGTCCACCCTGAGCTGTTCTTTCAGTATCCCAATGGGTTTTTCATCACTGAACTTCATCGGGAGCCACAAACACCAGCACTCATGAAGAGAGGACACAATTACATCACGCTGGTCAGAGAAAACATCATTGTCATAAACTTCGTCCAAAAAATCAAGGTAAGCAGAAAAAAGCTCTTCCTCTTTTGTGTTTTTTGGAACGTCTTTTTCAAGAAAGCTTGAGAGTCTGATTTTTACCAAAGTATTTCTTGCATCTTGCCATTTTCAGATTCCAGTTTTGTGATGAAAGGGTTTTCATGGTTAAGAGGTCTGTAAGGGCAGAGACCATTGCCTCATGATAATGAAAGCTCCGATTATCCAGGTAATAATTAAATGCATCCTCAAACAAATTGCCATCTTTGGAATGGCATGACATCAGTATATGTTTAAGACAGTTCAAGCGACTGAGTAAGCTGGTGACAGATGTGTTTAAATCCATCACAAGTTTCACAGAATCAGAAAAATGTTTGCCGCACATGATAAGCTGAGCGGATCCTGGACTCCCTTGGCGAGCAGTTCTTCCGAAGGCTTGTTGTACAACTCGGACATTCAGAGGTAAGAAGGTTTGCAGCACAAACAGACCTCCGGCCTCATTTACACTTTCACAGACTTTAAGATCTGTACCTCGACCTGCAAGATTAGTTGCAATGATAACATCCCCCTCTTGAATGGTTGAATTTGTTATCATAGAGTTATCCATGTTGTTATTCATGTAGAGTTTTAGTTTGTGTTTTGAGATGGTGTTCGCAAGAGACTGGTGGAACATTTCTGCATGATTGATGGTTTCACAGATGATGAGAGCTGCTCGTGGACCTCGATAGACTGTGGGGTTCACTTGATTCTGAGCGACAATACAGACATTCCTGATCCATTCATCCTCTTCAGGTATCACCATGCCTTCCAGCTCATAAAGTTTTCTTCGTCTAAATGAGGGAATCTTACAGGTCTTAATGCCGTTGTAGAGCTTCTTCAGCATTTCAAGCTCTGTTCGGTCACCCACAGTTCCTGTGATCCCATAGAACTGGTTTGAGTAGTTTTTAAATAAACCCACATTAGACATGAAGTTTGTGATTAGGCTCATGTTGGACAGTTTCGTTTGGTGTTTCATCTCCAGAAACTGCTGAAGGCCTTCCCCCCCATGTCATGTTATTCTGCACAATGCCAGTGCATTTGTAATCAACAGGAACTACTCCATCTTTATGAAGGATAAACTCTTGATCCAAAGTCATTTTTTTAGCTAGTAGAGCATTTTTAATCCAAATTTGTACCTTACCATTAATAAGACATTGGTGGCCTGGGATAAAAGATTCCATTTGTTCCTCTTTTGACTCAAAATGCCTTTTAATCCTTTTTTCTATTGATATAACAAGTGGGTCCTCCTTGAAATAGACAATACGACACTGTCCACTTTCCAGAAGAAGAATAAATATTTATTGTCTTTCATTTGTACTTGGGGGACTTATAGCATTCAGTTTCTTTAAAGACCCATCAATGCTTTGTTGGTATACATTAAAGTTATACTCTGGAAAGTAAACGTCAAACAAGGTTAAAAATGCCACAATTTGGACGACACTTGCGTTATCTAACCTTTTCAAAATGTTTGATACATTTTCCTTCATCTGGATTCTGAATTGTGCTGGCATTGGATGAATTCCTGCATCCACAACCATCTGCATTATACTATGTTGATCAATGTTTTTATTTTCATGTATGATTTCGAACAGGACCTCAGAGAATAGCTGAATAGGGCCTAAAATCTCTCCAGTCTCTAAACGTTCAGTTGGTTGACCATTGACCAAATTTGAGCCAGAATTCCATTCAAACTTTCCATGAGAGGAACCTTACTATTCAAGTAGACCACTTCAAGACCTTTATCCAGCATAAGTGAGTCCACCTCATCCACTATCAGACACTGAAACCTTCTCTCAGGTCTCACATCTCTTCTGTGGAAGCGCTGGCGCAAAAAATCACCTGCAAAATCCTGAGTAGTTCCATAGACCACCTGACAATCATAGCACTTCTTGAGGTCTTCATCTTTCGATTTGTTAGTGTTGACATCAACCGTTATATCTAGTTCCTTATAAAATGGAGACCATTCTTCAGCATCTCTTTCAGCAAGTACATGAGAACTTGAGATGATATCAGGGTTTTTTTTCTCGATCATGACCTGATATTCAGCAAACATTGCCACGATGCACGACTTTCCTTCTCCTGTAAAAAACCTGAACAAGCCGACTTGATTTAGAGAGAACAAGAATACACCAGGGGCCCGTTTCAATAAGGAAGTTCAACCAACACCGAGTTAAAATCTGAACTCTGAGTTGATTTACTCAGAGAATCGCTACTCTGAGTTTTCAGTTTCAGAACAGCTGATTTTAGTTAGTTCAATCAACCCTGAGTAAGTTCACTCTAGGTTACGCGCGTTCAGCATGGCGATGAAAAGCCATTATCAATTGAGTGAAGATAGCACGATTCACCATGGCAACGGCACGTGACAAAAAGCGCTCTGCTCATTTCTCGCCAATCGAATTGAAGGTACTGTTACAAGCGTAAGGTGAATATTAAGAAAAAAAGAGCAACACAGCCGCAGCAGCAAAAGAAAGAGAGTTGGTATGGGAGAAAAGTGCTTCACTTGTTAATGCGCCAGTTTATATGTCAATCACTTTTATATTTATTTTGTTGAAACTGTGAAAATGCGAATTATATTTAACTCTCTCGCTCTCATGTAGGTGCTATCCTTTTGCAATAAAAAGATCTTGGCAGCAGCTGAATATGAAATATACGACGGCGTCGTAAAAAAAAAAAAACATTTCGAGAATAAAGTCAAAATGTTACGAGAATAAAGTCGAAATATAAAGTCAAAATGTTACGAGAATAAAGTCGAAATATAAAGTCAAAATGTTACGAGAATAAAGTCGAAATTTTACGAGAAAAAGTCGAAATATAAGGTCGAAATGTTACGAGAAAAAGTCGAAATATAAGGTCGAAATGTTACAAGAATAAAGTCGAAATGTTACGAGAATAAAGTCGAAATGTTACGAGAATAAAGTCGTAATATTTTGAGAAAAATAACAGAATTTCTAGAAACAATGGATGTGGAGGATTTGGTTAAATCCTACTTTAGATTATGATTTAGCAATAAGGAAATTCTTTGTATTTTGGCGCATCATCACGGAGTTATAATTAGTAAAAGGACACTGCAGCCGTTATGTAGGAAACTGAATTTATTCAGAAGAAAAAATCGGACATGAACTACGAATTAACTCACTGATTCAGATGACGTGCTCAAACATAACTTCAACTCTTAAACTACAACCTTCACGAAAATAAAATACGTATTACGACGAGTTTATTCTCGTAACATTTCGACTTTAATCTCGTAACATTTCGACTTTAATCTCGTAATCTTGAATTTATGTTATTTTTAACGTGGCACTAAAACGCCGTCGTAGAAATAAAATAACATCATTTATTCAGGAAACTTTAAAGAAATAAAATGGTCTTGCTAGTAAGATGCCTGATTGGGAAATGTTAAATATACTTCTTAAACTGGCCTTAAAAGTTAAGATAAAACGTCCAAACGGGGCCTCACAATTCTCTCCCGACATAAATATAATTCTCTGCGAATTAATGCAGCTTCCTCTTCTATGGGTTCCTAAATAAACGGACATGCCATTTTAAGTTCTGTGTGACTAAATTGAGCGCGATTAGGAACACGAATCAATAAACAAATGACGTATGTAATTTCAACACCGCTCGCTTTCACTTCGAAAAGGGGGAGGAGATTGTAACAAACCCTAGGTTTGCGGAATAAAACCTGCTCCCGACCAGGTTAGGTTCACGGAGTAGGTTACTCTGGTTACTCACTCGGAGTATAAAATACCTCGATTTCTGAAATGGGCTTGACTTACTCCGTGGTCGCGGGTTTGACATACCTCGCGTTCTGAAACCAAAAACCCTGAGTATTCCGTTTTCTGGGGTTGACTTACTCTGAGTTTGCACTTACCCTGCTTTCTGAAACGGGCCCCAGCTCACCATCTGAGTCACTCGAGGTTTATAGTTCTTTGTTTTTTCCACGGCTTTGCAGATCTTAAACAAAATGCTCTTTTTGGCATGTAGATGTGGAGCTGTAGAAGCTGATAGACTGTCATTCACAGTTGACACAATATCCTTCACTTCTGCCATCATTTGGTCATCAATATCTGCTTGTTGACAAATTTCCTCTACAATCTCTTCCAGTGTTTTCTCTTTGTTTTTTTCAGCTAAGCCATTAATTGTAGCCTCAATTGTAGCCTCATCATCCACGATTTCATTTAAAAATGTCAAATCTGATGCTGAGATCCTATGAATCTCCACTTGATGCAGGATTTTCATCATCCATTTGTAAAAATCATTGATGTCATTTCTTATATTAAAATGTTCCACAAGGGCTTTAAACAACTTAACAACATCATCTTCTCCCCATTGTCCGTTCTTAAATAGGGAAATCAGTCTTGATGACAGTGTTTCTCCTTGTGCTTCCATTTTCAAAACTCTACGAATTCAGTCTTGAACATTTTCACAATGCTGCAGTTTAAAAAATATAACACATCATTACATTTCTGCTTAAGTAAGAAATATAAGCCAAGAAAACGATTAATACAGCTACAACAACTAAAACAACAACAGACTTCATTTACACAAATACAAATATTTGCTTGTTTTTTTAAATGTGTATTCTCAAAGTATGTTTTTTTTTCTCAATAATATATTTAAATGTAGCACCTCTGTTTATATAGCATTCATGTATAATACTTACGCCTTTCGAGACCATATTGTTGTGGAGTTGCTACAGCAAACCTCTTTTAGAGTTGTCTTTGAACAGTCTCACAGTAGCTGTGTTATATGTGTATGAGAAGATGACGTATCTCATGTCCTGGTATTTCCCGTTGCTATGATAACAATCGTCTTTTATTTGTCAGGTGATTTAAAAGAACACAGAGTGGGTGCTTTTGTTTATTTACATATAGAGAATTGAAACTATGTACAGCTGATTTTAAATTGACAGAAAACCAGCTATACCTCACAATAATTTAACATTTATGCTATTTTGCACGCATTACAGGGAAGTCTGTGGTCACCAAAGGACTTGGTTATTGATTCACCTTAGATTGCTCTCTGGATAGAATTTACTGACACTGGCAGGTAACTTCACATTATTTTACTTTCATTTGTGTTGGAAAGTACCAAAAGTGGTGTGACACAGTTTATTAGTTGTGTTTAGTAGTTCTGTACAGGTTTAGGTGTGGTGTGGTGTGGTGGTGCATTTCTTCACCATCTGGTTATGTTTTAGTCTGCAATGACTGTCTGGCATGATTACCCCCCTGTGCTGGTTTCTTTTCCTCATTATCATTGTGGACATTCTTCATTTATCAATATGCATGACCATGTAGAATGTTTCAAGCTTATACAAGATTTCTTTGGTTAGAAATTTTCTGCTGTGATTAATTTCACTTTCACTTTATATTTCATCGGCATCCAGTTCTACGTTTTGTTGCCATGCTTGTTTGATATTTCCCTTCCTGTTTTGATTATTCTCAGTGAGTTATTTTTTGGACTTTGTTTTGTTTGGCCTCTCGAGGCGTGTTTTATGTGTAACCCTTGTTTGAGTTCCTGTTGCCCCACTGCAGGATTATTGTTTAAATAAATGGTTTTTTTTACCTGGCTGCCTGAAATTGAGTTCTCTCCGTGACTATTCCTGACACTGAGCCCTATTGCATTTCTTTCGTTTATTATTATTATTAAAATTGTTATCACTCTCCGAAATGAATCACAATTTTGGGGGCCATAAACACTTTTGTTTGTGCCATCACATTTAGAGAATTATTGATATTTTTTCTTATGCTTAGCTCTTTTGAGAAAAAACTGTATTTATCATGCTTAATTTTTGTTAGTTAATCACTCATTTGTTAGTAAAAACACAGCATTTGTGTGTCATAGTTTTTTTTAAGTTGTTTAACCCCCAGTTGAATGTTTAATGTTGTTTTTCTTTCAGTCTTCATTCGTTTTAGTGTGTTAAATTAGTTATTATTTCTCATAGTTTACAGTTTAGGCTTATATCTAATTTTGAGTATTTCTACAAGGGCCCCTCACAAGTTTGCTTAGGGCCCCCAGATGTCTAGATGTGACGGCAGCCATATTAAAACGGCACCTCTGCGCTCACCACACACAAGCTCGGGGTGGAGAGGAGACTGATAGAGACAATTCAGTGAATTGGGATTATTTGGAGGCCATGATTGACATTGCATTTCATATATGTGTCATAAAATACATATTAGTACATCCTCAGATATCATATAAAACGGCATCGCGTCTCAGACAAAAAGGCATCAGTTCTCAGCAAAACAGCGTCAGGAATATGCTCTCACACTATCAGGCAAAACAGCCTCAGAATAAAAGGCATCAGTTCTTGTGAAACAAGGCATCAGGCAAAACCCCACCACTTCAGACTGAAAGGAATCAGGTGCCATACAAGAAGGCATCAGGCGAAACGGCCTCAGACTAAAAGCGTAATGTAAAATGGCCCTTAATGTAAAATGCATCAAATGGAAAAAATTAAAACGCATTAAATAAGTTTACATGTGCCCGCCTCTCCAGTGATGCCACACTAGCAAACAGTTATCCAGTTCTTACGGAAATTTTGACAGATTTGATTTATTTCATATATTGACCACACGTTGATTTAAAGATGTAAAACATTTGTTTTTGGCTTTTAAAAATTTCGGCTGTATGTCAAGACCATTTTTTAAGCCAAACCTCTGCTGTATGTAGACTACAAAGTACTTTTCATTACTTGTGTTTCATTATGTTGTATGTTATACAAAGAAGAGGTGCACACTCTTCCACATTGGTGTGATGAACATAACCTCTCACTCAATGTCAGTAGGTCAAAGGAGCTGGTGGTGGACTTAAGATGGAAAGACAGAGAACACAGTCCTAACACCTTCAAAGCAGCACCAGTGGAGAGAGTCAACAGTTTCAAGTTCTTTAGTGTCAACATCACAGAGGAGCACACATGGACCACTCACACCACAGCCGTATTGAAGACGGCTCACCAGAATCTCTTCTTCCTGACACGGCTGAGGAAGTTTGGTAAGAATCACCACATCCTCACTCGATTCTACACCGGCACAATAGAGAGTATGCTAACTGGCTGCATCACTGGCTGGTACAGTAACAGCACCGCTCTCAACCGGAAGGCCCTACAGAGAGTGGTACGAACTGCCAGGCACACCGTCGGAGATGAGCTTCCCTCCCTCCAGGAAATTTACACCAGACGCTGTGTGAAAAAAGCGAGGAGGATTATCAGAGACACTAGCCACCCAAGTCACAGTCTGTTCTCACTCCTTCCACCAGGAAAGAGATACAGCAGCATCAGAACCCACACCAGCAGACTACATGACAACTACTTTCCCCAAGCAGGCGCGGCGGGCAGGGGATGGAGATTCAGTGGGCATGGGCTCATCCTGGGGCTTGGGGGCCGCAGGGCTACTCACTGGTCGTGATGTACCGGCGTATGCTCCTCATAGGTCCAGGCATGATATTGTAGGGCAGCGCAGATGGTAGTCAGGCTGGCCCAAGCCAGGATCTCTGCCTTCAGACTGTCTGAAAATGAATAGTACATGCGCTGCGCTTCCCCCCGAAAAGAAGAGAGCAATAATACGAGCCCACTGGTCTTTGTCCCAGGCTTCTCAATGGCCATCACCTCAAAGGTGTGCAAATATGCTTCTACGTCATCCCGTTCGGTCAACTTGGTGAGCAACAGCTATACATGGCTGTAAACTACAATAATTCAACATGTATGCAATTTGCACACATTACAGGAGAGTCTGTAGTCAGCAACGGACTTAGTTATTGATTCACATTAGATTTCTCTTTGCATGGAATGTGATGTTATCTATCAGTGTCAGTGCATTCTTTCACTTGTGTTGGAAAATACTGAACGTGGTGTGACACAGTTGATTAGTTTTTGAAATAGTAGTTCTGTACAGGCTTAGGTGTGGTGGTGCATTTCTTCACCAACTGTTTCTTTTTGGTGTGCAATTACTGTCTGGCATGATTACTATGCTGGTTTAATTTCCTTTGTCAATAGTCCTATGCATGATAATGCATTTATTTGCTTGGGGATTTTCTGCTCTGCTTGGTTGCACTTTCCCTGTACATTTTTATATTAAAGCTCTCTTCAAATAAAATCAAAACATCTGTCGTACCATATAGATAAAAAATATTTTTTCAATCACATTAAATATGTAACCTTATTGGGTAACACTTTATAATACTGTTTCATACTTAATAGGTAGTTAATGCAGGTACTAATGCAGAACTAATGGTTAGTGCTGCATTAACACTGTTGTTCATACTGATTACTAATAAGAAAGAAATATTAACTAACCAGTAGATAATTGCATTGAGATGTTTAATGAAAGTAATAATTACTTATACTTATTTAATAGTCATTAATAAATACTGAATGCTGTATGTCTTCTGCATAACTATACAATAATTAAGACTAATTTAAAATAACTATACATTAACTACTCATTAATAGTTGCTGATAAAAATAATTATGCCAATTAACTGGTTAAACCCATAGAAAATCTATGGGGTATTGTGAAGAGGAAGATGCGATATGTCAGACCCAACATTACAGAAGTGCCCAAGGCCTCTATCAGAGCAACCTGGGTTCTCATAACATCTGAGCAGTGCCACAGACTGATCGACTTCATGCCAAGCCGCAAGTCTGCAGTAATTCAGCCAAAAGAAGCCCCAACTAAGTACTGAGTGATGTACATGTTCATACTTGTCATGTTCATACTTTTCAGTTGGCCAAGATTTCTACAAATCTTTTCTTTGTATTGGTCTTAAGTAATATTCAAATTTTCTGAGATGCTGGATTTGGGGTTTTCATTAGTTGTCAGTTATAATCATCAAAATTAAAAGAAATAAACACTTGAAATATATCAGTCTGTGTGGAATGAATGTTTACATTATACAAGTTTCACTTTTCCATAAGATTCCGCGTCCAGGGATCGGGTTGTCGAGGCCCCCGCCTTCGACTACCACCCGATCCACTTTGCCCCGGCCCCTTACGGTCCCTCCTGTAGGTGGTGGGTCCACGGGAGGGTGGCCCCACGTAGCTCCTTCGGACTGAGCCCGGCCAGACCCCATGGGGGAAGGCCCGACAACCAGGCGCTCGCATACAAGCCCCAACCCCGGGCCTGGCTCCAGGGTGGGGCCCCGGCTGCGCCATGCCGGGCGACGTCATGGTCCTCAAATTTTTTGTCATCATAAGGGGTTTTTGAACCGCTCTTAGTCTGACACATCGCCTAGGACCTGTTTGCCTTGGGAGACCCTACCAGGGGCATATAGCCCCAGACAACATAGCTCCTAGGGTCTTTCGGGTACTCAAACCCCTCCACCACGTTAAGGTGGCAGTTCAAGGAGAGGAAAAATGGTCGGCCTCGAAGAGATTCTGGCAAACCGTCCAGCGCCTCAGGAGGGGGAAGCAGTGCCCTATCAACGCTGTTGACCTCGACCGGGGATATCATCGGGCGGTGGAAGGAATACCTCGAGGATCTCCTCAATCCCGCCATCACGTCTTCCATTGAGGAAGCAGAGGCCGAGGGCTCGGAGGCGGACTCGCCCATCACCCGGGCTGAAGTCACCGAGGTAGTCAAAACTTAAGTCTCTGGATGTTGTGGGGCTGTCTTGGGTGACACGCCTCTGCAGCATCACGTGGCGGTCGGGGACAGTGCCCTTGGACTGGCAGACCAGGGTGGTGGTCCCTCTTTTTAAGAAGGGGGACCGGAGGGTGTGCTCCAACTATCGGGGATCACACTTCTCAGCCTCCCCGGGAAAGTCTATGCCAGGGTACTGGAGAGGAGAATCCGGCCGATGGTAGAACCTCGGATTCAGGAGGAACAGTGTGGTTTCTGTCCCTGTCCTGGAACACTGGACCAGCTCTATACCCTCTCCAGGGTGCTGGAGGGTTCATGGGAGTTTGCCCAACCAATCAACATGTGTTTTGTGGATTTGGAGAAGGCATTCGACTGTGTCCCTCGCGACATCTTGTGGAGGGTGCTCCGGGAGTATGGGATTCGGGACCCTTTGCTAAGGGCTATCCGGTCCCTGTACGACCGGAGCAGGAGCTTGGTTCGCATTGCCGGCAGTAAGTCAGACTTGTTCCCGGTGCATGTTGGACTCCGGCAGGGCTGCCCTTTGTCGCCGGTTCTGTTCATAATTTTTATGGACAGAATTTCTAGGCGCAGCCAGGGGCCGGAGGGCGTCGGGTTTGGGGACCACACGATTTCATCTCTGCTCTTTGCGGATGATGTCATCGTGCTAGCCCCATCAGACCAGGACCTTCAGCATGCACTGGGACGGTTTGCAGCCGAGTGTGAAGCGGCTGGGATGAGAATCAGCACCTCTAAATCTGAGGCCATGGTTCTCAGTCGGAAAAGGGTGGCTTGCTCACTTCAGGTAGGTGGAGAGTTCCTGCCTCAAGTGGAGGAGTTCAAGTATCTGGGGGTCTTGTTCACGAGTGAGGGAAGGATGGAACGGGAGATTGACAGACGGATCGGTGCAGCTTCTGCAGTAAGGTGGATTTATCGGTCAATCTACGTTCCTACTCTCACCTATGGTCATGAGCTGTGGGTCATGACTGAAAAGACAAGATCCCGGATAAAGGCGGCCGAAATGAGCTTTCTCCGCAAGGTGGCCGGGCGATCCCTTAGAGATAGGGTGAAAAGCTCGGTCACTCGGGAGGAGCTCAGAGTAGATCCGCTGCTCCTCCACATCGAGAGGGGCCAGCTGAGGTGGCTCGGGCATCTTTTCCGGATGCCCCCTGGACGCCTTCCCGGGAAGGTGTTTTGGGCATGCCCCACCGGGAGAAGACCCCGGGGAAGACCTAGGACACGCTGGAGGGACTATGTCTCCCGGCTGGCCTGGGAATGCCTCGGTATCCCCCCGGAAGAGCTGGAGGAAGTGTCTAGGGAGAGGGAAGTCTGGGCATCCCTGCTTAGACTGCTGCCCCCGCGACCCGGCCCCGGATAAGCGGAAGAAAATGGATGGATGGATGGATGGAAGTTTCACTTTATGAATGGAGCTAGTGAAATAAATTAACTTTTTGATGATATTCTAATTATATGACCAGCACCTGTATATATATACTGCTTATCAAACTACTAAACCTTGACAATAATAACGTTCACAGTGAAATATGGATGCTGGGATGTGGCACCGTTAAGCTGTGCATGCTGAAGTGTGTGGTGAGATTTTCTTTACATCAGGTTAAAACAGTGATGTTCTAATATATACAGTACAAATACCAATGCAGTGCTGAGGAAATATCACATTGAGTCACTAGTCACCATTTAAAACAATGGATATTTGGCTCATGTAAAAAACCTGAATTTAATTCCTGTGGAGACAAAAAATCAACCAACCACAGCCAAGTGATTTTACAGAAATTACTTGCACTATTCAACATCAAGGTTGTCCCATTTCTTCATTGTTGGAACTCTGCATGTTCAATATCAATTACATAGATTTAAGTCTTATTTGCTAAACAAAATGATTTGATTACTGTAGGGACGCGGATGGTATCAGAAATATGTTTTTGACGTGTGCATGGCTTTGAATAAATAAAGTCATTGTCCATACCATTGGAATAAAGTCAGACATGCCAATCCATTTATTGTCCTTTAGCATTGCAAATAACTAAAATAAACTGAAATAAAAGCTTCAAACTTAACTTCAATTTTTCTATTTAATAAACATAAATTCCTTTCAAAATATACTGTGGTAACAGGAATGAGCACAGTCCAGCACATTACGCTGCACGCGGCTTGAATATACTCAAAATACTTATATGCCCTCTAGTGTTACAAATAAAAATGACAATTCAATAAACTGGCCCCAACACACTGGCCCCTAGTTGTTAATGACATATGGCAGGGGTGGCGAAACTGCGGCTCTTTGACTGCCTCTTTGGGGCTCTTAAATCATCTGTCCACAAGTTGCTTCTTAATTGCATTTTTGTTTTTTTAAATAATTTTAAACTAAACTAAACAGAAAGGCATACAAATTAATTTTGAAATAAATCATATATTTTTTAAATAATTATTTTTGTACTGAACGTCATGCGCTACTACTGGCTAGCCTCGTAGTTGGCACTGTAATTGTCAATCGTCATGTCAGAGTCAGAGAAGCGCACAGCTAAACGCATATATTTAGATGAGAACAGAACATTTAAATCTGAATGGAAGGATTTTTTTTTATAGCAGACAGACAGAAAACCATTCCGTTTGATATGCCAGACTTCACTGTCATTTCACCACTCTCCATCCTACCGAGGCCCAGAAATTTCCCAAAGGCAGTGAACTTCGAAAACACATGGTAAAAGCATTGAAACGTCAGTCAGAAAAGCAAACTCAGCTCTTTCGGAAATTTACCAAACATTCAGAGAAAGTCACATTAGCATCTTATCAGCTGGCATGGAATTGCGCGTGCTTAAAAGGCATACAGTGAAGGGGACTTCATTTAAAAGTGTCTCAATGATGTTATTGATGTCTTTTGTCCCGAAAACTAACATTTGAAACATTCGGTAACGGACGTTACATTGTCGGGACACACTGTTGAACAAAGAATATCGGACATTAAAAACGCTGTGGAAACTGATTTAGATTTAGATCTTCAGAAATGCATGTATTTCAGCATTGCTGTTGATGAATCCTGTGATATTCAGGATAAGCCACAGATGGCAATGTTTGTTCGGTCTGTGTTAGAAGACTTCACGATTAAAGAAGAGCTGCTTGACATTATGCCACTGAAAGACAGGACTCGTGGCATCGATCTGAAAGAGACACTGATGACAGCTGTTGAGAAAGCCAATCTGCCATTATCAAAACTAACCGCAATTGCCGCGGATGGAGAGCCCTCTATTGTCGGATCTAAGAATGGCCTTGTAGGGTTCTGTAAAGCTGATGACCGTTTTCCTGATTTTTAGAAGTTTCACTGTAGTATTCACCAAGAACACTTGTTGTCTAAAAAACTAAACTTAGACCACGTACCCAAACCTTTTCTGAAAATTTCATTTTCAATTTCAGGCATCTCATCGGCTGAACTTGATGAAGATCTTCCATATGATGTGATTCTGCACTGCGAGATGGCTTTTAAGAGGAAAAGTTCCTTGCGTTTTCGAGCGTTTAAATTCAGTGAAGCTGATTCCTGCAGAGAATGAGAAGGACTATCCTGAGCTGCATGACCCACAGTGGATATCGGATTTGGCATTTTTGGTTGATATGCTGCATTATCTGAATGGACTAAATGTTGATCTGCAAGGGAGGGTAAAGATGCTGCCTGACTTGGTGCAGAGTGTTTTCACATTCATCAACAAACTCAACCTGTTCAGGACACATCTACGAAAGAGAGAGCTCACACATTTTCCCTCTTTGTTGAAGTGAAAAAGCAGCAGTGGTTGTAAAAGTGAGTGCTGAACGGTATGCTACACTCCTTAAAAATCTTGAGCAGAGTTTTGAAAACAGATTCTCTGATTTATGGCAAAAAAGACCTGAGATAACATTCCTCATCAACCCGTTCACTGCTGAAACAGTGTTAGAATGTAAAATTCTTATGTCCCCTTGTCTAAGTATTATTCTAAGGTTGAAGAGTCTAGTCGACGGAACACACAGAGTTTCAGGTTCGATCCGGGAGACCAAGAATGAAACACAGACACAGGAGTGTAGTTCAATCAGAGTCCCAAGTTTTTTTGTATTAAGGACTAATATTTATCTGCTTGAAACAGGAGGTAACATTGGTCATGGAAAATCACCAGACCTTTTTATTCCTCTTGCGAACAATCAGATATGATATCACAAAGTACGTATTTATTATACGTACTCAATATTACAGTATCAAAACAATTGTCCCTTGACATCATTAGGAACCTTGAGATGGAGACCAACGGATACTCATATCAGCATAAGACAGCATAAGACATGATAAAACTTTCAACGATGTTAAACAACAGGACAGTAAGGCACGTATTATATGAATAGAAGCTAATACTAATATGAATGAATACATATGATATATGAATATTGTATTATACACAGATGCAATATTTGTAGAGGACACGTACGAAATCCAGATTCTCACAAACAGACTGTTTGAAAGCCCCTTTAGTGGAAGATGAAGCAGCATCTCAGCTTGAAATGATGGAACTTTCTGAGGATGACAGACTTAAGTGTATTCTGAGGGAAGGAACTGTGGAGTTTTGGAAGATGGCGCAACTGAGAGAAATCCCAATCAATGTCAAACAGGCTGCACTCAAATTGTTGTCAATTTTTGGGACGACTCACATCTGTGAATCACTTTTTTCCACACTGAAACAAGTCAAATTAAAGCATGGTCCTGTTCTTACTGACAGATATGTGAAAGAGTAACTGCAAGTTGCAACAACTGAATACAAGCCAAACCTAAAAAGTTTGTGGAAATGAAAGAATGCCAGGTGTCACACCAACGTTGAAAAAGGTAGTCTTATAAAGGCTAATTTATGTAATTTTGTGTAAAAGTTCTTAGTAGGTCCGAGCCGATGGTCGAGTGGTTCGTGCTCTGACATATGGTCCCGGCGCGTCCTGGGCGACCTGAGTTATAATACTGGCTCATGGTCCTTACCCCGACCCCACCCCCTCTCTTTCATCCACTTTGCTTCCTGTCCTCTCAAAAATCACTGTCTATCCAATAAAGGCAAATCGCCAAAAATAAATATATAAAAAAAGTTCTTATTAGACAGTTTTTTCGAGATACAGTGTGTGGCTCTTTGCAGTGATAAGGTATATTTTTTGGCTCATCATGCCAAACTGCTGTAGTTGATAGACTCTGATGTAACCCTGATGTGGAATTAATGCTGCTGAAATGCAGACCGTTTTACCTCCCCAGAGAGTTCACTGCGGTTCAAATTTATGCTGTGTACATTGCACCAGATACTAATGCTAAGCTAGCGCTTATACATTTGCAGGACAGCATTAACCACAGCCTTGTTGGATACCCGGACAGTGCTTTGATTGTAGCGGGTGATTTTAATCATGTGGATTTAAAGACTGTCTTTAATAAACTCCTCCGCAATGTGAAGTGCCCAACCAGAGGGAGAAAAAAGTTGGATCAGGTGTATACTAATGGATAACATCTATAACATCTCTTTATCCACAGCCTGGATTCCAGCGTGTGTCAAAAGTGCAATAATAGTTCCAGTCCCAAAAACATCTTAGATAACATCCTTGAATGATTATAGGTTTGTGGCACTTACACAAAAACCAGCAAAATGTCTGAAGAAATTAGTAATCAAATATATTAGGAACACTTTGCCACCTACACTGAAACAGTACCAATTTGCTTACAGCGAGAATAGGTCAACAGAAGATGCCATCTCTATAGTGCTCCACACCTTGCTTCAACATCTAGAGGAAAAAAAACCCCTATGCAAGACCGCTCATTGTTGACTTTAGTTCAGCCTTTAATACAATCTAGCAAGACATATTAACACTTTAACTGCTCTCATTGGGATTGAACACCTTGCTATGCAATTGGATCTTGGATTTTCTATCCAATCGCTTGCAGTATGTGAGAGTGGGGCGGCATATTTCATCTACTTTGGTTATTAATACTGGAGCCCCTCAGGGATGTGTGCTATGTCCATTACATTACACACTCTTCACACATGACTGCCTAGCCTCCCAACCATCCAATCTTATCATTAAATATGTTGATGACACAACAGTGCTGAGACTTATCACCGAGAACGATGAGACTGCATACAGAAAGGAGATTGAACATCTGGCAACATGGTGTATAAAGCATAACAAAGCCCATAAAATCACAAAGACAAAAGAAGTGATAGTGGGAATTGCAGGATTAAAAGAAAATTTAACTATACCCCACATTTTATTGGAAAAGAGGAGGTAAAGCGAGTTCCTATTTTTTTATTTCTTGGATTGACTGTGACTGAGAATCTGTCCTGGGGCATTAACACTGCCGCAACTGTAGGAAAGGCCCAACAGCGCCTCTTTTTCCTGAGAAAATTGATCAGAGTCAAACTTCCCAAGCAGCTTCTGGTGAACTTCTATCATTGTGCCATCGAGAGAGTACTGACCAGAGTTTTGGGTTATGTACTCTGAAAAAGTAATTAATTACTAGTTACTCATTACATACTCAATAGTGTAATTAGATTACTGTCCAAATTACTCAGTCCAAAAAGTATTTAGTTACTCATGACTAATTACTTTCTATATCCTACATCAACCTTGATTAGTTGAGTGATTCAAGGATAGACATGAAACGGCTTATTTAATTCATTCAAATAAATAATATTATTAACTGACCAAAGTATTACAAATGTGAGAATTATACATTAAAGAACAGATTTTAAAGTAAGACTTTGAATTTTGATGTCAATTACACTATTGCACACTCATATATTTCACAAAGTATTTTGTTTAATTACATCAAAAGTAACTGTAATTAAATTACAGAAAACATTTGAGTAATCCCTTACTTTACTTTTTCAAGGGAAAAGTTATTAAATTACAGTAACTTATTACTTCATAACTAGTTACACCCAACACTGGTACTGACTTATGGACTTTTGGTGTGGTTATCCAGCTGCACTAAGGCTGAACAGCCTGCACTCCAGAGGGTGGTGAGAACAGCGGGCGAATCACTGGGATGAATCTCCCTCAGATCGACACTGTCTATAACACCCGTGGACTTCGGTGGATGTGCAATATCCTACAAGATCACTTGCACCCAGCACATCACCTGCTTCATCTGCTTCCCTCAGGAAGGCGTTATCGGGCCATTACAGCTCGAAGCGCCATACTGGCCCTCAGCCCCTATTCCAGTGCAGTGAGACTTCTGAACAAACATTTTTCTAATTTATCATCTATTTTATTATTGCAGTATATTTTGTTTATATGGATAACAATCTCTGTCCTTGCTGTATGTTTGTTTGTACAAATTGGTATTAAGGGATAAAATGGACGGCACGTTATGAATTGGAATTTAAGTGTTTAATCTATTATCGTCTATCTATTATCTACTATCGTCTTCGGATATTTCTTCGTCAGACTCGGGCTCAAACTCGGAGGTGAAATCCCCGCCATCTCTATCTATACACTGTATATAATATATAACCTGTAAACCGTAATCCAGCAATGATGGTAGGCGTTCCATTTGCGAGACATGATGAACACTTTAACAAGTTCAACGAATGGGTAGAAGGAGTCCGGAACAGGCGCAAGTTCAACAATTGTTTCTAAAAAATAAACAAACCACAAAACGAAAGTAAAATGCCAGCAGCTCCCGGACGTCTACTTAAACAAAAAACATGACATAAAATCCAGGCCTGGTCCTCTCTCCGGTCACTTGTCCTTTTATGCTTCCGATCTCCTCCAAAGAGATGTGATACCAATGCAACACAGTTGACACTCATTATCATCACTCACACTAGTACCGCCTTGCTCGTTACGAACACGTTTGACCAAACACAGAAGACTACACCACCTGACCAATCACATGACGCTAGGCTAGAGAATAGAAGGGGATTAGATGGATGAATCGCGGAACGAATCTTTTGAGAGTCAGTCAAGAAGTAAATTAAGAATAATTACCTATTATTACGACATAATAGTGTTTTTACACCTTCTATGTTAAAAAACTTGTTATTGGAAACTCCATAAATCAAAGTAGGACATTAAAAAATCATATGCTACTTACTCTTTAAAAGGCAGTCAACACAAAATTTAGTTTGGGGAAGAAGTCTGTTTAGGTAGGTGAAGTATATCAGTGGATGAATTTGTGAAAAAACCCAACAACAACAACAACATGGAACAAGCGACAACTGAACGACACGCTGGAGGTGAAGCAGCCGCCGGGGGGAGAGACCTGCCGTGGCGGGCCGTGTGCTACATTTAGCATCCAGCAACCTGAGGCGTTTCACTGCTTCAAACCTCCAGAATGGTAAAGATGGTTTCGACGCTTTGAGCGCTTTCGTTAGGCCAGTAATCTCCACACTTCTTCGCAAGACAACCACATAAACACACACATGTACTGTATGAGCGATTAAGCGGACGACATCCTGAAGGAATGTCTCGCGAACACGAGTCGGTTGACTCTTTTTTTGACGGCACTGTACTCCCTGGCTGAGCACTGCAAATATGGGCCATTACATGACAAACTCATCAGAGACAGGATAGTGTGTTCAGAGTGAATGATCTACGTCTTTCTGAACGGATGCAGTTGGATAAAGATCTAACACTGGAAAAGGCTGTTAATATGGCAAGACAAACAGAAGCTGTGAGACAGCAACAAAGTCACTTGCAAGCTGAAAGCGGTAATAGCATGTTTCTGGGCACCGTGGATGCAGATGGTGACCCCTGGGTAGTGGACATCAAAATCAAAGACTGTGATGTGCAATTTAAGATAGACACAGGTGCCGACGTAACACTTATGCCAGATCACGTACCCCACGAAATTTTCAAAGACGGAAGCAAACCAGCCGTGCGGAGAGTGACAAAGCCGCTGATGGGACCAGGATGCTTACCAATCAATGTTGCAGGAGTTAAGGTAACACATACGCAATAGAGGATGTGTACGTTGTTAAGAACGTTCACTCAGCACAGCTGCTTAGGTGGACCAGCTATCACTAAGCTGGGTAATGTCACTCCAGTGGACGACATAAGCATTAAGATGCTTCACGAACGCTATCCAAAATTTGCAGTGGCCTTGGACGGCTACAGAGGCTGTACACCATTAAACTGAGCCCCACAGCTGTCCCATTTTCTTTGAAGACTCTTTTTTTTGCATACCTCTTCCACTAACGCCCAAAGTAAAGAAAGAACTGAAATGCAAGGAAAGCATTGGAGTCATTTTTGGAGGCATTGTTGTGGTGCCCACAATAACTGGCAACCCGCAAATCTGTTTTGATCTGACAAAGCTAAACGAGTCAGAGCAAAGGGAAAAATTCATAGTACCCTCAGTCGAACAGACTCTCAGACTCTTTAGCAAGCTCGACGTGAACATGGGGTTTTGGAAAATTCCTCTGGCTGAACAATCTGCAAGGTTGACAACTTTTATTACGCCGTTTGGCTAGAACTTCTTCAACCGCCTGCCTTTCGGCATGACATCAGCACCAGAACATTTCCAAAATCGAGGGGGTAACCGAGGTCACTGAGGGCCTCGATGGGGTAGTCAGCCACATGGATGACATCCTGGTTTGGGGCGGAGCCAGGTGGAACATAATGCGCTCCTTCAAACTGTGCTCCAGAAAGTGGAAAAGGCTGGTGTCACCCTCAACCTGGATAAATGTTCCCTGTCACAGCACAAAGTGGCATATGACATATGTACCTACCAGATCACCAGCTCTGCAAACGAACAGCTTCTTTTGGTGCCATCCCAAAAAGGTAAAAAATCTCTCTCGCGCACCTTCTCGGGATCTGTTCCACCTATGTGGAATGATCTGCCCGCTGCTACAAGATCTGCAGATTCTGTAGCTATCTTTAAGAAACGTCTGAAAACACATCTCTTCCGTCAACCTCTGACTGATCTGTTCTGACTTCAATTTCTTCTCTACTCTTTAAAAAAAATAGATATATTAATGAATGAATGGTTGTGTATACTGTGTTAGGTTATATGAGACCAGTCTTCTTTTTTGATTGCACTTATGCTTTTGTTGTACTTATGCTGTCCCAATTGCTTCCATTGCCTACCCCACCTGTAAGTCGCTTTGGATAAAAGCGTCTGCTAAATGACTAAATGTAAATCTAAATGTGAAGTCAAATTCCTCGGGCACATTATTTCGGACTCCGGTGTGCCACCAGACCATGCTAAGGCGACCGCAGTTCAGGAGATGCCAGAGCCAACGACAATCACAGAGCTCAGAAGCTTCCTCGACATGGTCAATCAGCTGGGAAAATTCATTCCACTCCTTGCCGAAAGAGACAAACCACTCGGAGATCTTTTGTCAAAAAAAAACTGCTGGTTCTGGGGAGAAGCTCAAGCGAGCCAATCGTTCCTGGACAACCTGAGAGAACACCACACAGCAGATAGTGTGTATTCTAATATGATGAGAAGGTGTCAAGAAGGGTGGCCTGAGTATAGTCGGTGCACAGGGGTGGAGAGACTTTATTGGTCGGAACGCACCTACCTGTTATAACACAACGGTCTCCTGTTAAAAGGTACCAGACTTGTTATTCCCTCAACCTTGAGAAACGATGTCCTCAACAGGCTTCACGAAGGACATCAAGGAGTAGTAAAATGTAGAGAATGTGCACAAGAAAGTGTGTGGTGGCCGGGTCTTACAGAGCAGCTGAACGAGTTGGTTCTCAAATGCCAGACGTGTTTCAAAGAGCGCACCAACCACACTGAACCTTTAATTCCAACAGACCTCCCAGAAAGGTCGTACCAGGTGAATGTTCCTGATGCAATCCTCCGGAGAAATCATCGTTTCCTCATTCCCATGGAGGATACAGTGGAGGCTTGCAATACTCAGACTTGTTCTCAGGTTACTGAGAACATTGCTGAGCCACAGAAGGCAATATCACCTCGAGCATCTCTTGTTAGTCCTACAGCTCTGATAAGGAAAACCAGGTCTGGGAGGCCTGTTATTAGACCTAAAAGACTGGACTTATAATTGGATGCAAATGCTGTTATTCTGATGGGTGAATGTTACTGTTTTGTTATATGTTTTGCCATCTTCGTAACATATTCAGTTTATGCAAGAAAATATGTCTATATATGTTATTCAGTACGTACTGTCACAGTATGCCATTTCGGATGCAGCGACTGTCGCAAAATGGGGAGTTTGATTAGCTTTTATAAAGAAAACGAAGTAAAAAATATGTAATTGCCAGTTATGTTCAGTTGAGACTGCTCAAACATCCATTTTAGTATTACACTAGGATTAAGCCTTGTCTGTGAAACAGAGCTAAAATGTTTTTAAAGGGATAGATCACCAAAAAACTCAAATATACTAGTAATTTACTCACTCCTAGGTCATCTGAGACGTAGGTGACATTTTTTCTTGAGTAAAACGATAATGAAGATTATTTGGTAAATTGGTCTAAATTGGAACATCATTTTTTATAATAATAGCAATACTGTACAGCCTCAACACTCCCTTTCTGCAGGTGGCGCTAAACGTACCAGATGCTGGTATGCGATCGTGTGCAAAGGCTGTATAGTATGGTTAATATAATTTAAAATAACGTTCAGTTTTATGAAAATATCAATCGATTCCCTTCACAAGACGTTAACGTGTTGGCAGGAGCCGTTTTTTTGGAATCATGTGCTTCAGGAACTCTTAGACAGGTGGACCCTATATACTCCCATTATATGAAGCACAGAGGGCAGCGGATTTACCAAACATTCTTCTTCGCTCTAATCAAGAAAAAATGTCACCTACGTCTCAGATGGCCATGGGGTGAGTAAATAAACAGCAAATTTGAGTTTTTGGCTGAACTATCACTTTACGCCAAAAGCAATGCTAAAGCCTCGATGGTACTATTATACCATCTCTGGGATTAAATTCATGAATACAATCAGAAGTCCATAAAGTGCACTTTATTTTTAGTCTGTGGACAATACATTTATTTGAGCTTTTTTGGCCTATTTCTTGTGTGCGGATCTTATTTGCTCTATCATCTTTGTGATTTTAATAATGAAATTCCACTGGTAAAAAAGACCGTTGATAGAAAACTTCCACAAATGTCTGTGATATTAATTAACTCTTTCGCCGCCAGCCTACGCCAGCGTTTTTTTTACATTTTCACCAAACTTTAATGGCTCACAGTACATTTTCTGTAAAGAATATATGGACAAACAATATGTCCAATGAAAGAAATGAGTCTCTGCTTTTAAACAAAATAAACCATTTTCTTCTATCTTCATACTCTTTTTTTTCACTCCTTAGATGTGAGTAGGTTTCTTCAAAAATGCATCACTTTGATTAAACAGCTGAGATAATTTAATTTTTTTGTAAAAGATTCCACCCAGATTCCACTCAAAACACTCATTAAAAAGCGATGAGAAATAAAAGTTCTAGGTTCTGGGATTCTGTACTTTTTCCCAAAGGTGTGAAACAGTGCCACCTGCTGTACAACAGTAGAAACACTGATTGCCGTAATAACTCGTCTTTGGAACGGAACCGTGTTTTGGCTGTGAAAGAGTTAAAAGAAATGAATGAAATTCTGAAATTCTCAACTCAACTTTATTTATATAGCGGTTTTTACAATTTCCATTGTTACAAAGCAGCTGTACTGTACAAACGCTCCACACACACAATATGCACACATATTTACATACATCGACTTAGAAACACACACGTGCGGACGGGCACGCACGCATACATGCACAGTGAAAGCACACATTTAAGATAAAGGAGAGAGAAACACGGGTCAAATATTAAACCGACTATAAATTTCTATATGCAATATTAATTATGTAAACTTCTGAATTCTAAAGCAGCCCCCCGAGCCAGGCAAATATTGCAAAACAGTATGCAAACGATGCAAAGGAACCAAAACTCCAATTGAGAAAAAAAACTCCAGGCCCAACCCTGGGATTCCAGTTCCCCTCTGGCAAAAGCTGCTGCCCATGCACAAGCTTAACAGTGCTTGCACGACAAGGGTGAATAAAAAATAAAAAAAACTTGTTAATAAGGTAAATTATAGATTCAAGATTATCATAAGCAATCTAACAGCATTTGAAATTTTGTAGTGAAGTCGTGTCAGGTCACCGCTTCCCATTCTCTGCACTGCCATCAGGTCTGGGCATGAATTGCATCCTGCGGTAACCTTGGAACAATGAGACAAGACTGGCTGAGAGTAGAGTACTGTTCTGCACTCTTTGATGCAACAAGTACATCAGTTGTTGTTGGAAGTGTTCCTGGTTCCGGTTGATCTAAATCAGTGGTCACCAACCCTGCTCCTGGAGATCGACCGTCCTGCAGACTATAGCTCCAACCCTGCTTCAGCACACGTGTCTGTAATTATCAAGCAAACCTGAACACCTTGATTAGATAGTTCAGGTGTGTTTGATTGGGGTTAGAGCTGAAATCTTCACGACGGTCGATCTCAAGGAGCAGGGTTGGTGACCACTGATCTTAATAATGCAGCCTAAACCCTCTGAGGATTTATATTATGGACGTGTAGTGTATGCAAGATTAAAAAGATGCGTCTTTAATCTAGATTTAAATTGACAGAGTGTGTCTGCCTCCCGGACAGTGCAGGGAAGAATATTCCAAAGTTTAGGCGCTAGATAAGAAAAGGATCTACCACCTGCACTTGATTTTGAAATTCTAGGTATTACCAACTGACAGGACGCCTGAGAGCGTAATGCACGTGAAGGATTGTAATACAATAGAACTTCATTCAAATACTGCGGTGCTAGACCATGTAGGGCTTTATAGGTAATAAGCAAGATCTTAAAGTTAATGCGATACTTTATAGGTAACCAGTGCAAGGTTGACAGAACCGGGGTTATATGCTCATACTTTTTTGTACATGTAAAAACTCGAGCTGCCGCGTTTTGAACCAGTTGCAGTTTTTGTAATAGGCCTGCAGGGCAACCACCTAAAAGTGCATTTCAGTAATCTAGTCTTGATGTCATGAATGCAGGAATTAATTTCTCTGCATCTGAAAGTGACAGCATATGACGTAGTTTAGATATATTCTTAAAATGGAAAAACACAATTTTACAGGTGTTGGCGGGCATGACTCTCAAATGACAGAGTACTATCGAATACAACGGCAAGATTCTTAGCTGACGACGAGGGTCTTATATTATTATATTATATTAGTCCGTCAATATTAAAGCAGTATTCTTGGTTGTTACGTACGGCAGTTTTTGTTACAATAAGTAACACTTCTGTTTTGTCCGAGTTCAGTAATAAGAAATTGTTTCGACGGAACTGCTGTGTTTCATGATACTTTGAGGAAATATAAAGTTGAGTATAATCAGCATAACAGTGAAAGCTAATTCCGTGTTACTTTATTACATCTCCTAGAGGTAACATGTATGATGTGTAGAGCAGAGGCCCTAAGACTGAGCCCTGTGGTACACTGTACTGGACCGTATTGCGATTTTTGTGACACCTCATTGTTTATTGCTACAAATTGAAATCGGTCGGATAAATGCGACTTATACCATTTCAATGCTATTTCGTGAATGCCGACATAATTGTCTATTTAGGCGTGTGCCGTGGTCAATGTTGTCAAATGCGGCACTAAGGTCTAGCAGCACCAATAACGAAATACAACCTCGGTCAGATGCAAAAAGCAGATAATTTGTAACTCTGATCATAGAAGTCTCTGTTCTGTGACATGCTCGAAATCCAGACTGGAATTCTTCATTAATGTCATTCCTTTGGAGGAAGGAGCATAATTGAGTTGAAACTACTTTTTCCAGAACTTTAGATATAAAAGGTAAATTTGATATAGGCCTGTAATTCCCTAGTTCTTTAGGGTCGAGTTTGGTTTTTTTTAAAAGAGGCCTTATAACAGCCACCTTAAATGCTTTAGGCACATGTCCTAATGTCAGAGATGAGTTAATAATACTAAGAAGAGGATCTATAAATTCTGGGAGCATCTCTTTCTGTAGTTTTGTACGTATAGGGTCTAGCATGCATGTTGTTGATTTAGATGATCTAATGATTTTAGACTGTTCATCTTAATCTACGTTAGAAAATAATTGCAATTTCTCCTTAGGGTTGCTGTAGTTAGTTTGTTCAGCGGGTTTCACTTCTGGTTGCATTGTTATAATTTATTCTTCAATATCTTGAATTTTTCTTGCTAAGTAGTTCATAAATTCATCACTGTTATGCCGATATCCAGAATCTGAAGTCGCTGACGACATATTTTTGTTAATGTAGCCACTGTGTTAAATAAAAACCTAGGGTTATGATGGTTCCCTTTCTGTCGGTCTCTCGACGTTGTGTCGAGAACGACGGATGGGGTTCGCCCTTGAGAACCAATCAACTCTGACTACTATAGAAAAGGCCAATGAAATTTGGCGAATGAAATTTGCATGCCGGACTCCGCCCCCGGATATCCGGTATAAAAGGAAGCCGGCGTGCAGCATTCATTTACCTTTTGTTCTTCAGAGCCTTCGCTCATGACTACGAATAGAATGAATTCTATGAATTCTTCTTCTTCTACATTGCCGGATCTACGACGTGTAGCAGCGGATCGTCCCTACCTGCAGCGACCTTGCCCTGGGCGTCTCGGCAGTTCCGAGGTGTGTGAGATTTTATCTAAAAGACATTTTCAGGCCTGACTGAGCATTCTCCAGCGCGGCTGTTCTCTTTGGTGCGGCAGGGAATGGACACGATCGCTGCATTAGGTGTGTGGGCGTCCAGCACACTGAAGCAGCGTTCGTTGACACATCTGCCCGCACTGCGGGCAGATTGTCATTCAGAAGTTGCGGTCACGGGTGGCTGTCTTCCTACGGGAACCAGCCACCATTTCGTCTGCTACCCGGGCTGTGACATCTGTGGCTACGGCCCCGATGACCACCCACGTTAGCAGCGTTAGTGATATGGGGAGCTCTGCGAACATAAACCCGCCAGCTGAGTGCTCACGGGCCGATCGCACCCCGATTCGCTTTTCTGAACGTTCCCCAACCGGCGGTGGCATAACGTCCGGATTCTCACGCACACACATCGAGAACGACATGTCCCGCTGTTCTCTTGGGTGCGGCAGGGGACTGACACGATCGCTGCATTAGGTGTGTGGGCGTCCAGCACACTGAAGCAGCGTTCATTGACACACCTGCGCGCACTGCGGGCAGATTGTCATTCAGAAGTTGCGGTCACCAGTGACTGTCTTCCTACGGGAACCAGCCACCATTTCGTCTGCTACCCGGGCTGTGACATCTGTGGCTACGGCCCCGATGACCACCCACGTTAGCAGCGTTAATGATATGGGGAACTCTGCGAACGTAAACCCGCCAGCTAAGTGCTCACGGGCCGATCGCACCCCGATTCGCTCTTCTGAACGTTCCCCAACCGGCGGTGGCATACCGTCTGGATTCTCACGCACACACATCGGGAACGATGTGTGAGTAGATGAGATGTCGCTCGCAGCATCGGAGGGAGACTAACATCCGACTCTAACGAATCCGAGCTCCACCCCCAGCGGTCGAGTTAGGAGGAAGCAGAAAGGATGTCATTCATGCTAACCCGGGTTCCGGAGGTGCATGAGGAGCTGTGTAAAACTTGGAGCGCTCCACTCACGGACAGCTCCAGTGAAAACCAGCTCCACCTCCCTTACTTCCCTCGATGGTGGGGCAGCCAAGGCTGCCTCCTCTCTCTTCCAAGGCGTTGAGAGAGCCCCACGAGGGTAAGGCCGACCTGGGTATAATGCAGGATTTCCGTGCCGCCGCTGACAGCGCTCTACGGGCGACTAAGGCGGCTGCACGGGCCCTGGGTTGGACGATGTCCACGGTAGTGGTCCAGGAGAGACACCCCCGGCTATACCTTGTGCAGAAGAGTGACACCAAGGAAGTCTGCTTTCTTGATGCACTCATCTCACAGGGTGGGTTGTTGGTAAACATCGTCGAGGACTGCGCTAAGTAGATTTTGACGGTGAAGCAGACAGTGGCAATTAAGCACATTTTTCTCACCGCGACTCGGCCGCCAAAAGGCCTCCGAGATCCCGCGTGACGTCTGCTTCCCTGCAACCCAGGACCCCTTTGACATCGATTCCGGTTCCTGCGACCCACAGGCGGCACCCCGGAAGCAGATGTCGAGGGGGAAACCGCCACCCTGTCAGCAAACTTCTCACGAGAAGGGACACTGACGGGAAGACTCCTAGGAGAACAACATCGGGCCCGAACCTTCACAGCCACGGCTCTGATCGGTCGGTACGGGACGATTCCTGCCTCGTCACCAAGGCCGGGCCCTTTTCAGGGCCTGGCGCCCACTTACTCACAGAGTTTTTCCGTTCTCCCCGGGTGTACTTGCATCCGATCGCACACTCCACTGGACTGTGCTCGGCGAACCGACCTCACACCCTGGCGAGGTGTGAGGTCGTACACATACGACAGCTGTCACCACTCTCAAACCGACAGTGCGTGCTGTTGTCCCGCCAGGCAGGTAAAAAGGCGGAGCCAACCTTCCCTCCGGGGACCCCCCGCAACAGATGGTTAGCTTCGCCAGCCGACGAACCACCCCCTGTGGGAATGATGAAGCAGACCGTCCCCTTGGTCACCCTGTCACAGTCCCTGGGAGCTCGAGAGCTGCCCACACTGTCTCGCTGGCCTTGCGGGCGGTCCTTCTTGGTTACTCGATCCAGTTTGTCAGAGACTCTCCCAAGTTTCAGGGCATCATCTCTCCCTCTGTCAGAGGCAGGGACGCCTCCGTACTTCGGGTAGAGGTCACCACCCTTCTGGCAAAACAGGCATCGAGTTCGTCCCTCAAACCAAGATGTTCAGTGGGTCACGACCCGCACTTCATCATTCCAAAGAAATACGGCGGGTTGTGCCCCACCGGTCTGTGTACCCTGAACAAGCACCTTCAAAGCTGCCGTTCAGATGCTCACGCAGAGGCGCATCCTGACATCTATCAGGTGTCAGGATTGGTTCGTGGCAATCGACCCGAACGACGCTTACTCTAATGTCTCGATCCTCTCGATACCGCCCCGTTCCACGGTTCGCGTTCGAGGGGTGGGCATGTCAGTACAGAGTCCTCCCTTTCAGTCTGTCCCTGAACTATCTCGACGACTGGCTTATCCTGGCACACTCGTGGGATCTGTTGTGCAAAGGGACCTGGTGCTCCGGCATCTAGATCGATTGGGATTTCAGGTCAACCGAGAAAAGAGCAAACTCTCCCCAGTGCAGAGCATCCTCTTTCTCGGTATGGAACTAAACTCTGTCACCATGACGGCGCAGCTGTCCGCAGCACGCGCCCAGTCAGTGTTGGAACTGGAGGCTCCTGGGACACATGGCATCCTCCGCGGGGGTAATACCCCTCGGGTTAATGCACATGAGACCGCTTCAACACTGGCTACAGAGTCGAGTTCCGAGGACAGCGTGGCACACCGACAGCAGGCGCATGGTGATGTCGCCCTGCTGTCGACGCACCCTAACCCCTTGGTCTTCCATGACCTTCCTCCGGGCGGGGGTTCCCCTCGGGCAGGTTACGAGGCACGTCGTGGTGATGACGGACGCCTCGCTGCAGGGGTGGGGTGCAGTGTGCAACGGGCACGCAGAAGCGGGGCGCTGGACGGGCCCCCGTCTGCGCCGGATTGCCTAGAGTTGTGGGCTGTGCTGCTTGCGCTGAGAAGGCTCCGGCCTCTAGTGCAGAGCCAGCACGTGTTGGTCCTCCGGGACAGCACGACAGCCGTAGTTTACATCGCCAGGGTGGCGTACGCTCACGGCAGCTAACACAACTTGCCCGACGCCTCCTCCTGTGGAGTTAGCAGGTGATCCGCTCCCTGCGGGCCACGCACATCCCAGGCAAACTGAACCAGACAGACGACGCGCTCTCTCGTCAGTATACGCCTTGCGGAGACTGGCGACTCCACCCCCGGTCCAGCTCAATCGGGTGCTGTTCGGACAGGCACAGACAGACCTCTACCTCCCACGACACCACCCATTGTCTGCTTTGGTACTCCCTGACCGAGGCCCCCCTCGACACGGATGCCCTGGCGCACAGCTGACCACGGGGCGGGCGGAAGCACACCTTCCCCCCCAGGAGCCTCCTTGCACAGACACTGTTCAAGGTCAGGGAAGATGAGCACCAAGTGTTGTTGGTTACGCCGCACTGGTTTAACCACACTTGGCTTCAGAGTTGATGCTCTGGAATGCGACTCCCCCTGAACCATTCCCCTAACAGAGGACCTGCTCTCTACGGGGAAGGACACGTTCTGGCATCCCAGATCAGACCTCTGGAAGACCCATGTCTGGTCTCTAGACAGGACGAGAAGATCCTGAGATGGCTAGTCCCCCTATACGGCTGAGACCATCACCCAGGCTAGGGCCCCATCTACTAGGCGGTTACACGCCTCTAGACGGTGCCTCTTCTCGTCCTGGTGTCTTTCTCAACGAGAAAGACCCACTGAGGTGCTTGATCAGGATTGTGTTCCCCTTCTCACGAGACTGGAGACTAACATCTCCCCTCCACACTGAAAGTGTATGTAGTCTCTATTGCCACTCATCACGACTCTAGGGCAACACGACCTGGTCACCAGGTTCCTAGCGGGCGCGAGAGGGCGGAATCCGCCTCATCTCCATTCAATTCAATTCAATTCAAGTTTATTTATATAGCGCTTTTCACAATGTGTATTGTTTCAAAGCAGCTTTACAGGGGCAAACAAGAAAAACAGAAAAGTTAAAACACAGCACAGTGCATGGTATTTATACAACGAGTAAGTTCATTCTAATAAATAACATCTAATTTCTAAATAAATAAATGAATGAATGCAGTCTCCCGGTGAGCAGGCCAACACTGCCCTGCTGTGGCGAGGAACCCAAACTCCAATGATTGATTAATGGAGAAAAAAACCTCGGGAGAAACCAGGCTCAACCGGGAGGGCCAGATCCCCTCTGACGTGTCATAGCTGCACTCAGACTGGTGACATGTGATTTTAGTTTAGCATTTAATACCAAATATTGTAACTTCAGCATTAATAAGACAAATAGTCCGTCTTTGCTCTTGGTTGGGGATGTAGTGGTCTGAGCTGGGATGGTCCGATGGTCATATTTCTCTTGGCAGCTGGTGGAATTGCCTTAGATGGAGCTGGGATGGTCAGTCAGTCTGCAGCTGTATCTGGTGTAATCTCAAATTGGGGATGGGCATCTGTCGGTCGTCTGGACATGGTGGAACTTCTTCCTACCTCGGGATGGGCATCTGTCGGTCGTCTGGACATGGTGGAACTTCTTCCTACCTCGGGATGGGCATCCCGAGGCAGAGGCGGAAAGAGAATAAAGAGAATAATTAGCGTAGCTGCTGTTCATTAACTATGCATTAAGTGAAAGCTTGGCTGAAAAGATGTGTCTTTAATCTAGATTTAAATTGGGAGAGTGTGTCTGACCCTCGAATAGTATCAGGAAGGCTATTCCAGAGTTTAGGTGCTACGTATGAGAAAGCTCGTCCACCTTTGGTGGATTTTGTTATTCTAGGTATTGTCAAAAGTCCTAAGTTTTGAGATCTCAGCGAGCGTGATGGGTTGTAACGTGATAAAAGCTCGGTTAAGTAAGTAGGTGCTAAACCGTTCAGGGCTTTGTAAGTAATTAAAATAATTTTAAAATCAATGCGATACTTAATGGGTAGCCAGTGAAGCGATGATAAAACTGGGGTTATGTGATCGTATTTTCTTGACCTAGTAAGAACTCTGGCAGCTGCATTCTGAACTAACTGTAGTTTGTTTATCGATGATACAGGACAACCACTAAGTAGAGCATTACAATAGTCAAGCCGTGAGGTCACAAATGCATGAATAAGCTTTTCTGCGTCTGCAACACATAAACTATTTCGTAATTTGGCAACATTTCTAAGGTGGAAGAAGGCTGTTTTTGTGATATTTGAGATGTGATTTTTAAATGACAGGTTGCCGTCTAATATAACGCCTAGGTCTTTAACTGTATTTGTTGGAGTAACAGTGCAGCTTTCAATTTGCAGGCTGTAATCGGAGATATTCGGTTTACTTAATTTTGGTGCTATAAGTAATATTTCTGTTTTGCTAGAGTTTAAAAGGAGGAAATTACTAGTCATCCAATGTTTTATGTCCTCGATGCACTCTGCCAGTTTGGATAGCTTAAAGGAATCATCTGGTCTTGATGAGATATATAGCTGAGTATCATCTGCATAACAGTGGAAGCTAATTCCATGTTTTCTAATAATGTTGCCGAGGGGCAGCATGTATATGGAGAAAAGCAAGGGTCCTAAAACCGATCCCTGTGGTAATCCATAATTGACTTGCGTAAGATTTGACGATTTCCCATTTAAATGGACGTATTGATATCGGTCTGTTAAGTAAGATCTGAACCATTGCAGTGCCTGTCCCTGAATACCGATATAATGGTGTAAACGATCTAGTAGTATTTTATGGTCTACAGTATCGAAAGCAGCACTAAGGTCAAGCAGGACTAAGAGTGAGATGTTTCCTTTATCTGAAGCAATAAGAAGGTCATTTGTAATTCTAACGAGCGCAGTTTCAGTGCTGTGATGCGGTCTAAAGCCAGACTGAAACTTTTCGTGCATGTCATTATTTTGTAGGAAGGTACACAGTTGAGTTGACACTACTTTTTCTAGTATTTTAGACAAGTACGGGAGATTTGAAATCGGTCTATAGCTTCCAAGTTCATTTGGGTCTAAATTTGGTTTTTTGATAAGAGGCTTAATTACAGCCAGTTTAAAGGGTCCTGGGACATGTCCTAGATTAATAGACGAGTTGATTATGTTACAAATGGGCTCAATTACAGCAGGTAGTAACTCTTTTAATAAAGTAGTCGGAATGGGGTCTAATAAGCATGTCGTCGGTTTGGATGTTGCAATAATTTTAATTAAATCTTCCTGATTTATAGGAGAAAAACACTCTAGCTTTTCTTTTTGTCTGACGGTTGAAACTAATTCTTCCGACAAACTTGGAGGTTTGGTTTTAGCTATGTTGTCTCGTATTATTTCGATTTTCTCTGTAAAAAATTTCATGAATTCATTGCTACCAAGGTGCGGCGGAATATCCAGGTCAGGTGGAGTCTGTTTGTTTG
The DNA here is from genome assembly GCF_015846415.1 of Triplophysa dalaica. Lineage (NCBI taxonomy): Eukaryota > Metazoa > Chordata > Actinopteri > Cypriniformes > Nemacheilidae > Triplophysa > Triplophysa dalaica. Next base: position 4,146,533 of record NC_079563.1, on the reverse strand, counting down.
TTAATTTAGCAATTGTACTAAATAAAAACCTTGGATTGTTTTTGTTATTTTCTATGAGGTTACGGAAGTGCTCGGCTTTTGCTGCTTTTAGTGCCTTTTTGTAACAGCTTGCACTCTCTTTCCATGCAATTTTAAAGACCTCTAATTGGGTTTGTTTCCATTTTCGCTCCAGTTTACGCGTTTCTCTTTTTAGGGCGCGAGTGGTGTTATCATACCATGGTGCTATGTTCTTTTCATTTATCCTTTTTGACTTCATAGGTGCGACCGCTTCTAATGTATTAGAGAAAATAGTGCCCATGTTGCTGGTCATGTCATCGAGCAATTTTATATTCGTTGGAAAGGTAATTAGAGAAGTCAGATCTGGCAAGTTCTTTACGAAACTATCTTTAGTAGTTGAGGTGATTGTTCTACCTTGTCGATAACGAGATATACAACTGATTTCTGCAGTGCGCAGTGTACATATTATAAGATGGTGATCGGAAACATCGTCGCTTTGAGGTATAATATCGATATTGGTTAGATCGGCTCCGTGAGATATAATCAAGTCTAGGGTATGATTAAGGCGATGAGTAGGTCTATTGATGTATTGTGTTACACCACAAGAGTCTAGTAGTTCTTTAAACGCCACAGCTAATGGATCGTTAGCACTGTCTACGTGGATATTAAAATCTCCAACAATCAGTACTTTATCGACGTTAACCAATAGATCCGATAAGAAGTCTGCGAACTCTATCAGAAAATTAGTGTAAGGCCCAGGGGGTCTATACACAGTAACCAATGTAAGAGAGACCAATGATTTTTTACTTTTGTTTGGAACTGTTATGTTCAACGCAAGCATTTCAAATGATTTAAATGTATGCATTGTTCTCCGAGTAACGGTAAGAAAGTCTCTAAATATTGTTGCGACACCACCACCTCGACCAACCGGACGTGGCTCATGAATATAACCGTAGCTTGGAGGAGTAGACTCATTTAGACCAAAATAATCATTTGGCTTAAGCCAGGTTTCAGTGAGGCAAAGTATATCAAAACTGTTGTCTGTGATCATTTCATTTACAATAACTGCCTTTGAATTTAGTGATCTAATATTAAGTAGCCCAAACTTTAGGCGTTGGTTTTGCTCATTAAATATATTGTCTTTTGGTTTAATCATGATAAGATTTTTTTCTCTGACTTTTAAATAAATTATTATTTGGTTGTATTATTCGGGGGACAGACACAGTCTCTATGCATTTGAAAGCAGTAACATTCTTAACAGTTGGGTGAGAAGAACACAGACTGTAGTTAAAATTTGTACTTACTAGTCAAATGGTGCGTAGCGTCTTTGAGATGTTGTCAGACAGAATTTCCGCTCCAATGCTGCTGGGGTGCAGCCCGTCGGGGCGGAAAAGCCTTGGTCGCTCCCAGAACAGATCAAAATTATTTACAAAGAGCAGCTTCTGTTCAATACACCATGACATTAACCAATTATTAAGCATAAATAGTCTACTGAACTTTTCGTTCCCTCGTCGGTAAGTTGGAAGCGGCCCTGATACGATGATCCTCGCCGTGGGCGATGCGTTGCGAACAGTATCGACCAGACTCCTGAAGTCCCTCTTCAGGATCTCCGACTGCCGCATTCTCACATCATTCACCCCCGCGTGCAGAACTACGGCTCCTACTCTTGCATCCTCCTTCAGAATCGCAGTTACCTGCGCAGACACATCGAGAACACGGGCGCCAGGAAAACAGTGAGTGCGCACCTTACCTTCATTGAAGGAGGCGCGTACGTTCCGGACGATTGAGTCTCCGATGACCACAGCGTTGGATTTCGTCTCGCAGAGGGCGGCAAAGCGATTTCTCGTAGAAATCTCGAAGACCGGTCGCGGCGGTGGGGGAGAGGTCATCGCTCCGGTCCTGGATTTCGCCTTCCGCCGTGTGTGTGCAGGTGCAGGAGTGAAGTTCATTTCGGCTCGTCGTGATCTTGAAGCCTGGGCTCTGTGCATAGAAACACAGGGAGTAGAAGTGATAGGAGTATTACAATCACGTCGAACACTTACCGCAGCTTTGCGAGCGTCAGCCCGGGATGTTTCCATCGCCGTTTTACGTTCTCGCAGACGTGTTTGCCTCTCGAGTAGATCGTGGATCTGCTTCTCCAATACTTCCAGTTCTGACTGAAGTGCGAAGAAAGATTCATCATCTGCACTCAGAGGTAACGTTAAACACATATCTGAATCATTAGCCATTAGTGGTGTCATAATGAGAACAGTGAGTTAAGCAGTAAAGGCAATATTCAGAAACTAAAGGCTGGGAATGCTAACAGCCTGAGTGCTAATAGCGAATGATCGTATAAAACAAATCTATCTGTGCGTTATATGACGATATTTGGTATGGGATACACTTAAGGATAGGTTTAACCCTCTGTGAGTTATCAATTTACAATATAAATATTAAGAAATAACAGGAATAAACGATATATTTAGAAAAAGTTTGACGGAGCTCTGTCTCAAACCACGCTCTCTCAGCAAACAGGAAGTGATGAGCTCAATACCCTCCGCTCAATACCCTCTTGGGACCCTAATATGGGTACAAGAGCCCCTCGGAGGTTCCGATCTTCCTCACCTGAGTAAGACGGCCCTCCTGTAGGCGCTCGCTTCCGTCAAGAGGGTAGGGGACCTCCAAGCATTCTCTGTGTCCCCGGATTGCCTTAAATTCGGCCCTGGCAAACTCTCACGTTATCTTGAGACCCAGGCCCGGGTGCGTGCCCAAAGTTCCCACTTCTCCCTTCGGGGACTAAGTGGTGAACTTGCAGGCGCTCCCCATCGGGGAGGAAGACCCAACCCCATCCGTGTTGTGTCCTGGACCGCACGCAGAGCTTCAATAGCTCTGACCAGCTCCTTGTTTGTGTTGGAGGACAGCAGAAGGGGAAGGCTGTCTCCAAGCAGAGGCTGGCGCACTGGGTCGTGGATGCCGTTACGACGACATTCCGATCTCAGAATCTCCCATGCCCATTGGCAGTGAGGGCTCACTCCACACGGAGTTTAGCCACCTCCTAGGCACTGGCAGAAGCGCCTCTCTAGCAGACATCTGTAGAGCTGTGGGTTGGGCTACGCCCAAACACCTTCGCAAAGGTTAACAGCCTTCGCGTAAACCCGGTTTCAGCCCACGTCCTGCAGGGCGACATGTAGGACTGGCATCCGGGGGGCGTAAGCCAGCGAAAGCACCTTCCCACCCTCCAAGAGGTTGGGTCAGTGTGCTATCTACCCTTTTCTTCTTACCCAAACACATGGCTAAGAAAATTGGTACCTCACCAACCTTCCATCTTACCCAGACACTGGTTAAGAACAGGCATTCCATCCATCACTAAGCAAGCACCTCCTGGGGGTTGGCTGGGCAGAGCAGCCTTCCCCCTTAGGCCGGGATACCTTATGACCTATCACACATAGTTCTAACCGGACCTGTGCTATCAGACGCAGTAACACCCCCACCGTGGGCTGTTCCGTCTGCCATACCCTCATGACAATGGTTCCCACACTTGGTAACCCATGAGCTTCCCCAGGTGGACCTCCACCTCGCGGTTAACTATCCAGTCCGCACGTTCCATGCGTTCTCCTCCAAGGACGAGACCATACATATATCCCCACCATATTCCTCCCCACGGTTAGGAGGTGGCCTCTGCAGCGCTTCTCTGATTAAGAGTTGCGCTTTCCCGGTGTAAACCGAGCCGGACGGCCTCTCGCCTGTAGAGAGCTAAGGCCCCGTCCGTGATAGGTTACCGGTCAGGGCTGTACCCATCTTTCTCCGGAAAGCTCTGGAACCCCCCGACCACCAAACTGGAAGGTTACAAGTTTCACGAAAGCTTCGAGCTGACACGCCCAGGCTTGTTACCGTCGCTTCGCTGAGATTGTGACGCGATACAGCGTTTGTGGCGTTTTCCATAGATAACCCCATCTGTCGTTCTCGACACAACGTCGAGAGACCGACAGAAGGGGAACGTCTTGGTTACGTATGTAACCTCAGTTCCCTGATGGAGGGAACGAGACGTTGTGTCCCTTATGCCACAAACACGTATCGTATTCTGCTGCAGTCGTGAGAGGCTCTCAGGCTCTTCAGAACAAGAGGTAAATGAATGCTGCACGCCGGCTTCCTTTTATACCGGATATCCGGGGGCGGAGCCCGGCATGCAAATTTCATTCGCCAAATTTCATTGGCCTTTTCTATAGTAGTCAGAGTTGATTGGTTCTAAAGGGCGAACCCCATCTGTCGTTCTCGACACAACGTCTCATTCCCTCCATCAGGGAACTGAGGTTACATACGTAACCAAGACGTTTTCTTACCTTACTTTCTTGTTGTTTTACCTCGTTGAAAGTTGTATCATGTCTTATGTTGTCATATGTTGATACAAGTATCTGTTGGTCTCCATCTCAAGGTTACTAATGATATCAAGGGACAATTGTTTTGATACTGTAATATTGAGTACGTATATTGAATACGTACTTTGTGATCATAGCTGATTGTTCAGGAGGAATAAGACTAAACAGAAAGTCTGGTGATTTTCCACTCTGGTGGTTTTATATGACACCTCCTGTTTCAAGCTTATACATATTAGTCCTTAACACAATTAACTTTGGACTCTGATTGAACAAGCACTTGTGTGTCTGTGTCAAACTTTGTCTTCTGGATCTAGAAACTCTGTGTGTTCCGTCGACTAGACTCTTCAACCGTAGAATATTGTGTAGACAAGGGGACGTAAGAAGTTTACATTCTTACAGATTGGGGGCTCGTCTGCGAAAGAGGGGAAGAGACTCTTCTCGCTTAGAACCAAGAGAACAAAGACCTGACAAGCGCACTGACGATCGGTCACAGACCTACATAAAAGGGGTAAGTGTTTTTCTATACAGTTCTTTTTGACTTACAGAAATCTAACGCTTACCCTGTAGGATCCTTGTGGTGTTTAAATTCATGTTAGTGGGAGTTGACTTTCCCATTGTTGTACCAGTGAGGCTGGCAACAGTAATTAGTAAAATAATTATTAACGAATATGAAGAGTTTTCAATTCATGTTAGTGGGAATTGACTTTCCCATTGTTGTGACAGTGAGGCTGACAACAGTAATTAGTAAAATAATTGTTAACGAATATGAATAGGATATGCAGTCTTGATCACACTGTAATTTGGGATCGAAGTGTTAGCTTTGAGACAGAGGCTTTGTTACTCACAAAAATAATCTGTTTGATGTTTATTCTAAAAGATAACATTCTTACAGTTAAATTGAAAATATATTATAGATATCATTGTTACTGCATGTATTGAAATATTCTTGTCAGAAAAAGACGGTGAATGTAATATCCACCTCTGAACACAATATAATACATGCAGCATTGTTGAAACTGTTGGTCGATTGAACACGAGGGTTTTTCTTTGTTTTGTTTTTTTCTGTACTGTTTTATCACTGCCTGTTTTGAAAGTGTAAGATGGGGAATTCTTTTTCAAGGCCACTGCCGGGAGAAACGCCAGTCGCATTTATGAACAGAAGTAATCAAGGATTTTATACAGATCCATATGTTAGCAATCTCACAGGATGGTCAGAGGGTATAAAACCGCAAATTGATATTCCCTATCCGAGGGAAGGGTCCTTTTCTGATGAGTGTATGGTATTGGCAAAGGGCAGGGTAAATAAAGGCTGGGGAGACCCAAGGTGGGATTATCCATACATGAATAAAGTTAATGCAGTATGGAAAGACATGAAAAAGGTTTGGGACCAGGGTCCGTAAAAAACAAAAATTGTTGCGTATGCAAATCAAAACCGGTGGCCATTAGAAAATCCGCCGGGATACACTGCCCCTTGCCAGACATAGACTTCTCCCTCTGCACCATCACTGTCGATAAAACCAAAAGAGATAAAACCGGAAAAATTAATTGATAAACCTAATGTAACTACAAACTGTAAAAGTTTGCCTTCCCCACAATTATCAATAGAAAATGATGAAATCACAAACAGCGATACGGGGGCAAACCCACATGCGTTGTTTGGGAAACTTTTACAGATGTTGAAATATTTTTTTTAGACAGATAAGAGTGTTTCTTGATAAATGTCTAGGGAGTCAACAGGACTTATCTTTTGAAACAGGCAGCAAGAGAGACTCAGCTGCTCAATTTTTTGTGCGTTTTAAGAAAGCATGGATTGAAGATTCTAAATTGCCATTAAATAATGACATAAAGCCTCTTTTTTTTAGCACTCTGTTAAATAACATGAATCATAAACAAGCGCAAGATCAGAATAACAACTTCAAACTTGCATGATATGACTTTAGAGAATGCCATGTTTATAGGCTATCCAGGAAAAAGGAACATTGAACAAACGTCTGTAAATCCGCAATTGCCGCATCCTAGCCAAAGGAAGAAGTCAGAAATAATCTGCTTTCATTGCGGAAAGAGGGGCCATTACAGACAAGAGTGCAGACAGTTGCACAAGTTTCGCACACACACACACCACAGAGCAGACATGAGAACACTGGTGCTTCATACCCAACCGAGTGGCATTCAAACCAAGCATAGGGGTGCCCGCAGAGTGATGTCAGTTCTGATTTATGTATGATGACCCTAACATTCTCGAGCAATGGGGAGGCCGATGGTCTTAAACCATTTTTCCACAAATTCACAATTATTCCAGGTGCTCTATTAAATCTTTTAGGTCGTGATATGATGCATAAATTAAGCATGGATATTACGTTTACTAATCACAAGGTTGTTTTTTCTTTTCTGTCTAGTTTACAGGCATCCGTCGATCCTTTGCCTACAAAAGGCTCTAAGGTATCTGCCTCCGGTGGCAGTGTGCCTGGAGGGGTGGACTCATGATTAACCCTTTGTTATGGTCTAGGTTCAGGGATGATACTGGTTTCTGTCATGATCCCGTTCTTGTCTTTGTGTGTTCTGACTTGGGAGGTGTTTGTTTTGTTTTGTCGAGCACGTGCTTTCCTTTTCTAGCGGTTAGCACGCACCCCGCCCTCGTGTTTCCCCCATCAGGGCTTTCCCCTCACCGGTGACTTGTTTATTATTATCACTTGCACCTGCATTCTATTACCTCCCCTTAGTATTTCCCTTTAATACCCTCTGTTTTCCCTCGTTCCTTGTCTGACCGTTGCGTGTTTTGCCAGCTCAGACTGCCTACGCTCTAGTTGCTCTAGACGTCATTAGCCTTAGTCATTGCCTTAGCTTAACCTTTGCCATAGCCTTAGCCTTGCTATCTTCCTAGCATTAGCTTTCGAGATCGCTATCCTACATCTCTCTATTTTTTCCTGCTACCCTGCCTTGCAAACTCTCCCGCTACATCTACACAGGTCCCGTTGGCGTTCCGGACTGCGATCTCCCTCCTCACTAGACTCCACCACTGCTCCTGGATTCCACCATTAATCAGCTCTACGGATTCTCTCGCCTAGCGAGTTCCGGGTCGAGTTTCCTCCCCGGACCCAGAACTCTACGGATTCTCTCGCCTAGCGAGTTCCGGGTCGAGTTTCCTCCCCGGACCCAGAACTCTACGGATTCTCTCGCCTGGCGGACTCAGCGTCGAGCTTCCTCCCCGGACTTGATTCTCTTTTGATTCTTCCCCGTGACCCGCAGGGGGTCGTCTGTGGTGTGCTTCTTAGCAGACTGTGGTGGATTTGATTACCTGAATAAAGTCTTGTTTTGCCCCGCATTTGAGTCACTCCTTGTCAGCCATGACAGAACGGTCAGACCAACAACACGACTCAGCGGGACTGGATCATCTCAGGTCCGCCCTCCAACAACAGGGCATCATGCTTGGACAACAAACGACCCGCCTCGCCGCCTGTTCTCAGGAAATAGAAGTTCTTCGCGGTCAATTGGCTACCTTCAGGCTTCAGGTCGACATTGTTGACTGGACGAGCTCGTGAGTGGGGAGTCGCAGTCTGGGAGGCTCAGGACCCCTGTTGTGGTTCGTTTCGTTGCTTCCGGGAGGAGATGGCCAGCCTATTTGATAGGTCAGCTCAGGGCGATGAGGCCGCCGCTCACCTCTTCCGTGTTTCGCAAGGCAGAGGTACTATCACGGACTACTCAGTTCGCTTCAAGATTTTAGCAGCCGCCTGCAATTGGAATACAGGGGCTCTTCGATCTCGTTTCCTGGATGGACTAAGTCCGAACATCGCGGATGAGATAGCCGTGCTGGAACCTCCCCGAGACCTGGAGGATCTTATTAATGTCTGCCTGCGTATTGAGAGCCGTGTCAACGCACGCCGCCGCCGACGTTCTCCACCTCCCTCCTGGCGACACCGGGATAACAACAGGGACACCAACCGAGATACCGGCCGGGACATTACCTCTTCCAGTTCCTCCCACAACCCCCCTGCAGAGCCAATGCAGCTCGGTCGTTCTCGTCTCACCCCGAGCCAGAAACAAGAGCGGGTTCTTCAGGGCCTGTGTTTCTATTGTGGAAGAGCAGACCACACGGTGGTGAATTGTCCAGTAAAAGCCAACGCCCATCCGTAGAGCGGAGAGTCCGGGTGGGCGCCATCTCCAGATCCTCTCCTACTTCCCGCACACAACTGTCTTTTCAACTCTCTTTCGGACAAACCCTGCACTCTGGCCTTGCTCTGATTGACTAATGAGCTGAAGGAAATTTCCTTGATGCCTCCACAGCACGAAGATGGAGGATCCCCATCTCTCCTCTCAATCAACCCATCTCAGTCTGGACGCTAGCGGGAAGACCGTTCACCACTATCACTCACGTTACCCCTCACGTAAGCCTTTTTCTTTCTGGGAATCATTGTGAGAGAATTAAGCTGTACATCCTCGATTCCCCCAATAACCCACTCATATTAGGGCATCCTTGGTTGTCACAGCATAGTCCTCACATTGATTGGGTTAACAATTCTATTCTTGCGTGGAGCTCTTTTTGTCATGTGTCTTGTCTTGGTCCTGCTCCCTCTCCTGTTTTTGTGTCTCCCGAGTTTCAGGTGGATACTGCTGATTTGGCCGGGGTCCCGGAGGAGTATCACGGCTTGGGATCCGTCTTCAGCAAGTCACGAGCTACCTCTCTTCCGCCTCATCGTCCTTATGACTGCGCTATAGATCTCCTCCCAGGTACTTCTCCGCCGAAGGGTCGTCTTTATTCCCTTTCCAGACCAGAAAGAGAGGCTATGGACAACTATATCCGTGAATCACTGAACGCTGGGCTCATTCATCACTCCTCCTCGCCGGCCGGTGCGGGTTTCTTCTTCGTGGAGAAGAAGGACGGCTCCCTGCGCCCCTGTATTGATTATCGAGGTTTGAAGGAAATCACGGTAAAGAATAAATACCCCTTGTCGTCCGCCTTCGAACTTTTACAGGGAGCCCGGGTCTTTACTAAGCTAGACCTACGCAACGCCTATCACCTTGTTCGTATCCGCGAGGGGGATGAGTGGAAGACGGCATTTAACACACCTTCTGGACATTACAAGTATTTGGTACTCCCGTTTGGCTTGACCAATGCTCCAGCCGTCTTCCAGAGCCTCATTAATGATGTGTTGGGAGACATGATTAATCGTTTTGTCTTTGTATACCTGGATGACATCCTTATCTTTTCCCCCTCTCTCCAGGAACATAACCGACACGTTAGAGAGGTTCTCCAGCGTCTTCTTGAAAATAAGCTATTCGTCAAGGCGGAGAAGTGCGACTTCCACTCCGATACGGTTTCGTTCCTTGGCCACGTAATTTCTCCCCGAGGCGTTGAACCTGACAGCTCCAAGATCAAAGCTGTTGCCGAATGGCCCACCCCTGACTCTCGTAAGGCCTTGCAGCGGTTCCTGGGGTTCGCCAATTTTTACAGGAGATTCATCCGGGGATTCGGCCAGGTGGCCACTCCGCTCACAGCATTAACCTCCACCAAGGTCCCGTTCTCTTGGAATTCTAATGCACAGGTAGCCTTTGATAAACTTAAATCCAGATTTGTCTCTGCACCTGTGCTCTGTTTTCCAGATCCCGAACGGCAATTTATTGTCGAGGTTGATGCTTCCGACGTCGGGGTAGGCGCAGTTTTGTCCCAGCGTACCAGTCATGACGAGAAGGTGCACCCTTGTGCCTTCTACTCACACCGCCTCAGCCCTGCTGAACGAAACTACGATATCGGCAACAGAGAGCTGCTGGCGGTTTGTCTTGCTTTGGGTGAGTGGCGCCACTGGTTGGAAGGGTCGTCACAGCCTTTCTTGGTCTGGACGGACCATAAGAACTTAGAGTATGTCCGTTCAGCCAAAAGGTTGAATTCGCGTCAGGCCCGTTGGGCACTCTTCTTCGGCAGATTCAACTTTACCCTATCGTACCGGCCTGGTTCCAAGAACATCAAACCGGATGCACTCTCTCGTCTCTTTGAGTACCCTGGGGGGGAGCCGTCTACTGATGTCATTCTTCCCAGAGGAGTGTTGGTGGGCTCCCTCACCTGGGACATCGAGAGACGAGTGACGGAGGCCGGTCGTGGGGTACAAGTGCCAGAGGAGTGTCCAGCGGATAAACTGTTCGTTCCGGCCTCGACACGTTCCGAAGTCCTCCAGGGGTGTCATTCGTCCAGGTTGGTCGGCCATCGAGGAGATCAGGGAACCGTGGCGTCAGTGCGCCAGCGGTTTTGGTGGCCCTCATTATCCACCGATGTCAGACAGTTCGTGTTGGCTTGCCCGGTGTGCGCTCAGAATAAGACGTCCTGCTGCCCACCTGCTGGTCTTCTTCGTCCCCTTCCCTCATACCACTCGCACCAATTGTGCCTGATGTTTTGACTGTTATGAATTCAGTGGCACATTCGCACAAGTATTTAATATTATATGCATCCCATCAGGTAGGTGCAATTTTACTCAACATGCAAACACAACACATGACAGCACAACGACGCTCAGGTTACGAGGCTACTCTGCTGTCAACGAAAAATCTTAGCTTTCAAACTACAGCAAACATTAATCCTGCTTTGCTGGGTATTTTGGGTATGGTAGACATGGCAGATTTTAATGTTGAACATATTGCATCTTTGAACTGACCACCTCTTACTCTTCTAGGTTCGATCTGTTGGATACGCCCCTAGAGGGGCCAGAACACATTTATGTTGATGGGTCTTGTTCAAAGGCCTCTGACGGTGTCTACCTCTGTGGCTATGCTGTGATTTCCGATTCAGGAGAGGTAAAAGAAGCTTTTGCTCTAGACTACAATTCGGCTCAAGCAGCAGAGTTGATAACATTAATACAGGCCTGTGAGCTGATGACAGGAAGGAGAGTAACAATTTACACAGACTCTAAGTATGCGTGGAGTGTTCTTCACCATTATGCCAAAATGTGGGAAGCAAGAAGTTTCAAAATTGCTGATGGAAAGCCAATAGCACATGCAAATTTGATAGGACAGTTAACTGAAGCAGTTCAGCTTCCGCTCGAAGTGGCCATAGTAAAGGTCAAGGGCATGCTTCGGGGGAGGATGAACAGACTATAGGCAACAGAAGGGCTGATGAAGCCGCAAAGGCAGCAGCCCAAGCTCAGATTAAATCACCATTTCATCCAAAAAATGAAACACATGTAGTAATGACAGTGCACTTAACGAATGTACCTGACATTGATATCAAATTCCTTCAAAGTCACCCAACACAGGGAGACTTGGAGCATTGGAGCAAAAGTGTTTGCACTCCTGACAAGGAAGAGATTATTAGAGATGGATAGGGTAGGATAGCACTACCGAAATTAGGGTTAATTATCCTAATTAGACACTACCATGGGTTATCTCACACCAGTTGTGCAAAAGTAGTTCAAGCAATTGATCAATTGTATTGTATAGCCGATTTTCATAGAACAGCAAAGCTTGTTTTGGATGCATGCTTAACATGTGCTCAGGTAAATCCGCACAAATCAGCTAAGCACGATGCATTGACACATCCGGAAGCTCCTATTCAACATCTACAAATTGATTTTACGCACATGCCGCCGATAGGAAATCTAAAATATCTTTTGGTAATTATTGATAGATTCTCAAAGTGGCCTGAAGGAGATATAAGACCAGCCACCTTGGAATCGGACAATGGGACGGGTTTCACGTCAAAGGTAACACAGCTCTTAGCAAAATCGTTGTCTATTGATTGGCATTTTAATATCCCGCACCATCCGCAAAGTGCAGCAGTCGTGGAAAGATGTAATCGAACACTGAAAACACGACTAACAAAAGCTGTACTCGAAACAGGAAGAAAGTGGGTTGATTTATAGTCTTGGCAGAAATAAGAATGACTCCATCTTCTACAAAATCACCGTTGGAGGTACTTATGGGTAGACCTTTCCCGACCCCGTGGGTCAAAGGCCGGTCTTGTATTTCTTGTTTAGGTGATCTGAAGGTGATCCAGGAGCACTACCTCATTTCCCTAGTCGAAAAGTCAAATTGTATATGTGCTGATGTTTCTTTATGCCTTGCTCTTCCCTCAGAGCAGCCTACTCATAACTTTGTTCCAGGACAAAAAGTCTTTGTGAGGAGTCTGAAGCCAATAAAGGTTGGAGAACCAAAGTACCACGGACCAGCGACTGTGATTGCAGTCACACGGACAGGAGTTCTGACGGACTACCAGCCACAGTGGATACACGCTTCCAGACTGAAGTTGTGTTCTTCAGGAGAGCAGGCAAGCTCCAATTTAAAATAGAATCTCAACAGGGGATTCACCTTACTACACCTCAGGGTAGAGAAAGCACTGACTAAGCTGAGGAAAGAACTACCTTTCGTGAGGTGGGGGCCACCCAAAGCAAGAAGTTAGGAGGCCCATTGAGCCAACAGTGCTGACTCCGTAGCTTCCCCTGAGGTGTATTGAGGGCCAAATTCTATCTGGTGCATTGAGGGCCAAATTCTATCCTAAAAGGGAAAAAGTGTTATCCTAAGCAAATTTCCTATGGAATTCTTAGATATCAATTCCTACACTGCGTGCACACTTGCAGAAGCCCTTATTGAGTTTGGCCCAGATCTTCTTAAATCAGTGAAGTCGACCATAGAAGTTGTCCCTGACACAACTAGAGTAGTGTTGCAACGTCCAATGCCAGGTAGCCTAATTCTGTATGCCTTTAGGCTAGAAGAGGGAGAATTAGTTGTCAGCAAGACAGATTGCCCACATCCACAATGATAGAACCTAACAGGCCGTGGCATCCGTTCAGCCAGCCAGGTATGTGTGGACTGCGTGGAACAACGGTTATTCTGATCTTAATAAGTATAATAATCACTGGTATAATTGTTACGTCCGTGAGTTGTGTGGGTTGTGTTTTTGTTGTTCTCTCTGTGTTTATACAGATATCATATGGACGGTGAATCCACCTGTTTCCAATTTCCTTTGGGATGATGTCACCGTCTGATCCTTCAATCAGCGATCGCTATAGCACTTAAAAGGAACCCTCGTGACTACTTGCGGAAAGAGAAGGGGCGAGAGAGAGAAGGCAGTCGTGAAAACGCGGTCTTTGTAATTTGTGCTACTAAATTGTGTGTTTGTCAGATTAAAAATATGTTTGGGAGAGAAGTGGACAGGAAGAATGTCACGTGACCTACATTCCATCAAACACGTAGGATACGAGACCTTTGTATTATTTCACTAGGTTAGGGGCCGGTGCCATCCAATGTAAGTTTTCTTCAGTACTTTTGGTTAGAGAGTATAGTTTAGTTAACACATCGTTGATGTGGAAGATTTGTTCTTTTGTGTTAGTGTCTATTTTTGTTTGGGTTTGGGGTTAATAAATTTAGAGGGATTTTTATAAGAATTAGGATTGTTTTGTTTTGTTTCTTTCTTTGATTTAGCACCGCTCACGTCCCTTCTTCCCATTTAAATATTTATATGATTGTCAATAAATGATTTTGTATTTACTGAACATCTTGCCTTATTCCACCCACTTGACGCACAACAGGGTTTTTATTGACCAAACTGTTACGGTCCCTATCTCCTAGACATATGGGGGCGTAACATGTGGGGACTCGTCCGGGATATTATTCAATATTAAATCCTGGGGTTTGTGTGTCAATGTGTGATGGTATTGGGCTTACATGTTTTGAGATATATGTTTCGTTGGTGCATAATATAACATGCGTATTTAGTAGCAGTTGAGTAAACATGGTAAATTTTGATTTGGAGAATTTTGTTCAGAGTCCGTCTCTGGAACAATTAGAAAAGTGCCGAAAGAAGGACTTGTTTTCACTGGCTGAATATTATCAAATTCCTGTTGATAAACAAGCTCATAAGCCGGATATTAAGTTCACAATTTAAAGAAAACTAGTTGAGCTTAAAGTTTTGGTAGTGAGAAGAACGGATGGTACGGAGGAGTTAAGCACGTCTATTTCTGGTTCGCAACTTATGTCCGTGATGGATCAAAGTGAGGGACCAAGTATGTTGAGTCAGGACGAAGGGCAGGGGGAAACGACTGAGGCGGAGGATGAAACCAAAGCTAAAAGTGTTTTACCACCTTTCGATCCCGATTCTCCTATCTCTAGTGGTTCCCAAGAGAGTTTAAGTTGGAAAGTTTGCTTAAAGCGAATGCAGCTAGAAGCTCAAGAGAAAGCCCAAGTGCGACAAGCCGAAATGGAACTGCGTTTCCAGATCCGTAAGGCGGAAATTGACGCCGATAAAGCGATTCGTATACGACAGTTAGAGCTGGAGGAGTCAAGAATTATGGCCGGCTCTGATGTCAAATCTAGTCCAAGAAAATCTTCCAGTGAACTTCTAGTGACGGATATTCCTTCGATCACGTTTGATGTAATATAGACATGTAGCGCTGGTGCCACCGTTTCGAGAAACTCAAGTTGATTCATACTTCAATGCTTTTGAGCGGATTGCTTCTTCTCTTCGTTGGCCAAAAGATGTTTGGTCTTTGTTACTACAATGTAAATTAGTTGGGAAAGCCCAAGAGGTTTGCGCTACTCTTTCTCTAGAGGAAAGCTTGAAATATGAGTCAGTGAAAACAGCCATACTTCGTGCTTATGAATTGGTTCCAGAAGCATATCGTCAAAGATTTAGAGGACATAAGAAAAGCAACAGTCAGACATTTGTCGAGTTTGTCAGGGAGAAAAGTACTCTTTTTGATAAGTGGTGTGTGGCAAGCAAAGTGGTAGATCTTAAGACATTAAGGGAATTAATGTTACTTGAGGAGTTTAAATCTTGTGTAGCTGAACGTGTTGTAGTATATTTAAATGAGCAAAAAGTTTCTACAGTCTCGGATGCGGCAGTATTAGCGGATGAATTTGTGCTTACGCACAAAGTGGCATTTCCACCCGTACGTGCTGAGAAAACTGCGTCTGTTACATTTTCTCAGACACAATATTCTCGACCAAAGGTTAACAGTAATCTTCGACAAGAAGTTTGAGAATGTTTCTATTGTCACAAGGCCGGACATTTAATTGCGGATTGTGTTGTGCTGAAACGAAAACAGCAGCAATCACCACAAAAAAATGTGGGGTTGATTAAGACTTTTCCTGGAATTTTTGGTTCAGAAATTAGACAGGAGGTTCTTGATAACGGATTTAAACCGTTCTTGATGAAAGGTTTGGTTTCTTTGACTGGAAAATCGGAAGATCAGGTGGAAATTCAGATGTTGCGTGATACGGGAGCGGCACAATCTTTTCTATTGTCCAATGTGTTGCCAATTACGGAGAAATCCTATTGTGGCTCAAACGTGTTTGTGTGAGGTATTGAAATGGGAACAGCTAAAGTACCATTACATTTTGTTCATTTGCAAAGTGAGATCGTCACTGGGTTTGTGAAAGTGGCCATACGCCCTTCTCTGCCCATTGATGGCGTTGCTTTTATTCTGGGAAATGACTTGCCTGGAGGAAAAATACTTCCAATGTTAGAGGTGTTGGACAATCCTGAAATAACCCGTGAGTCTGACGAGTTAGCAGTAACTTATCCTGATATTTTTCCTGCTTGCGCAGTTACACGAGCGCAAAGTAAGAAATCAGATAAGGATGTTGGTTTGGATGATTCTTTTTATGCTACCGATGTTTATGGAGGAGAGGTTGGAGTATCGATCGGAATCTGATGTTGAAAAAAAGGATCAATTTCGAAGTCTATTGATCTGATAGATCAGAAACCTTTGATTTTGCCGGTTACTTGTGAACAGATTTCGGGGGCCCAGAAAAATGATGAGAGTCTGTCTAAATGTTTTTCCTCTGTTGTGGATTCCACCACAATAAATGGAAATCGTATTTCTTATTTTTTAGAGAAGGACATTCTTATGAGGAAATGGTGTGAGGGTGACTCACCTGATGATGATGTAAGTACAGTATGTCAGATTGTTGTTCCGACAGATTACAGACAGCATGTGTTAAGTCTGGCTCACGATCATCAACTTTCTGGACATTTAGGAGTTAGGAAAACGTACCACCGTATGCTTAAGCATTTCTTTTGGCCAGGGTTAAAGAAGGATGTGGCAAGGTTTTGTAGGACGTGCCACACTTGCCAGATCATGGGAAAACCGAACCAGGGGATTGCAACTGCGCCGCTCTTACCCATCCCCGCTATTGGTGAACCATTTGAAAATGTTATTGTGGATTGTGTTGGACCGTTACCGAAGACGAAGTTAGGAAATCAATTCTTGTTGACAATAATGTGTACAGCCACACGTTATCCAGAGGCAATTCCGTTACATAATATTACTGCTCCGATCATTGTTAGAAATCTTGTTAAATTCTTTTCTACGTTCGGTTTGCCAAAAGTCGTCTAGACAGATTGCGGAACAAACTTCCTTTCGAAATTATTTGATCAAATCATGAAAGCTTTGAATATAACTCATCGTACTTCGAGTCCATATCATCCTGAAAGCCAAGGAGCGCTCGAACGGTTCCATCAAACGCTAAAGTCGATGCTTAAAAAGTATTGTTTGGATACTCAGAAAGATTGGGATTTAGGTGTACCTTTGGTCTTGTTTGCTGTACGTGAGACAAGACAGGAGTCTTTGGGATTTAGTCCTGCAGATTTAGTTTTTGGACATTCAGTCAGGGGGCCGTTGAAAGTCTTAAAAGAGCAAATGCTAAAGACTGAGTCATCTGTTAAACAGAACGTGTTAGACTATGTAAGTACATTTCGAGAGCGGTTGCATCGTGCTTGCGCTCTAGCAACCGAGTCGTTGTCTAAAGCACAGAAGGGAATGAAACAGCGCTTTGATAGAAAGGCTGTTGCTCGTTGTTTTCAAGCGGGTGATGAAGTTTTGGTGTTGTTGCCAGTTCCTAAAGTTGCTTTGTCCGCACGTTTCTCTGGACCATACACCGTGGTGAAAAGGATCAGTGAGACCGATTATGTTATTAGCACTCCCGATAGGAAGCGACATACACGCGTGTCACGTTAATATGTTGAAGGCTTATTATGTGCGTACATCTTTATCAGAGAATGTTGATAATAAATTACAGCCTATTACATCTAGTGTGATGACCTGCGAGGTTAAGTCGTCTGTTGATAGTGAAACTGGAGATGAGGATGGTTAGTTTTGAGAAATGCGCCACAGCAGTGTGCTCATTTATCAAATTCGGAAATTGTTAAAGATTTGATGTCGCATCTTAACAATTTGACAATTGACCAAAAACAGCATGTTGCTAAGTTGATTCACGAATTTCCTATACTTTTTCATGATGTTCCGTCACAAACTACAGTGTTACAACATGACATCAAGGTTACAAATCCTACTCCAATTAAGAGACATCCATACAGAGTAAATGCTACAAAAAGGTCTTTGTTGAAAGCCGAAGCAGAATACTTGCTAGAACATGGTTTAGCTAAACATAGTTGTAGTCCGTGGAGCTCACCCTGCATTTTAGTCCCGAAATCCGATGGTACCGTACGATTCTGTACTGACTATCGCAAAGTGAACGCTATCACAATCCCCGATAACTATCCATTACCGAGAATGGAGGATTGTATAGATAGTTTGGGATAGGTGTCGGTGCTGTACTGATTCAGGAAGATAACTTTGGTGTTGACCACCCTGTTTGTTACTTCTCAAAGAAGTTGAATAAACATCAGTTGAATTATTCAACGATCGAAAAAGAAGCTCTGGCACTTCTATTAGCTCTGCAGTATTTCAACGTATATGTTGGTTCCTCATCTCAGCCAGTCAGAACATATACAGATCATAATCCACTTACGTTTCTATCTCGAATGTTCAATCAGAACCAGAGACTTATGCGGTGGTCACTAATTCTACAAAGTTACAATTTGGAAATCCTTCACAAGAAAGGTTCTGAAAATATTGTAGCCGATGCTCTGTCAAAAGTTTGAGAGTGGTGTTTATTGATGGGTAGGGTGACCACCCGTCCCGCGTAGCGCGTGCGCGCACAGCGTTTGAAGCCCAATTCATGCGTCCCGCAAATTGAGACCGTGTCACACAGAATCAATACTTGCTCAAAAAAAAGTTTGTCGCTCTATATCCTCGAGACCCAGGCAGCCAAACGAACATCACTTGACAGTTCAGCACGCTACTGTTGCCACACCCACCCCTC
The DNA here is from genome assembly GCF_015846415.1 of Triplophysa dalaica. Taxonomy (NCBI): domain Eukaryota; kingdom Metazoa; phylum Chordata; class Actinopteri; order Cypriniformes; family Nemacheilidae; genus Triplophysa; species Triplophysa dalaica. The sequence goes on along the minus strand of NC_079563.1, from coordinate 4,128,096 downwards.
AGATGAACTGCTGACTAGGTTGTTCCGTTGTTGTCATGACAGCGCGCGCACATGCACACACTAAGAAGAACTTTTAGATGCGCGCTCCAATTTGAAAAATGGAGAAAGAGACTGAGTCTGAGCCAGGGGCGATTCTAGGTTTTCAATATTAGGGGGGCTCAGCCTCCAATGAGGATATATATATAGAGAGAGAGACACACTCTAATCACCACATATTGTAGACGTTACTAAAATAAATAATTAAGAAAGAATATGCAGAAAAGCATAAATACAAGTTATTGTTATTCAAATGAATATCACATTAATCGGTCAATCTGCAACATTTATATTTCAAAGTGACAACAACAGCCACAAATCCATAAAATAAATATCACAATCAACTGCTGAATCATTATTTATTAAGAATAACTTAATATGTTTCCCTGCCATTCATTCTGTTTAGCACTAGCGCTGTCACTCTCTGCATGACTGTGTGTTCATCTATTACATCCACAATATGTTTTCAATTAATGATAAAAATACTGAAGCGTCTGAAAAACGACATAGAGCTTCTGTACACTTTTATTTCCTCAGAACTCAGAACAATGAATAACACTGCCGCACTGGGCTGAACTACAGTAACTCTCATCTGCCCGTCCTCTTTCCGGAGCTGTCAAAACTACCGTCAACTCTCTATAACTATAGCACATCATCATTAATGACACTTTCTGTGCGCTACAATATCATCTTTATCGTCGAGGTATGCCATCATTGGTGTTTCGTGCTTTCATTTGGCTTGAGGTAAAGTTAACAAATAGTTAACGAGGGGTGAACGCACATAAAACTTTTAAACAGTGGATGGGAAAGGGTCTTGTATCGCTTCCACATCATATTAAAATGCATTTATAACAAAGAATGGCAAAAATGCAGATGTCATGCTAATGAACACACCTTATAACGTTACTGCTAATGACGTTAACTCCAATGTGCTACTGTGTGAACTGAAGAATGCGCTAAATAACGCAGCCTAACGCCATTTTCATAATAAGAGTTTTAAAGGGGGCTATAAAGCGATCTTGAATTCTTGTACAGATTACATTACACACAATATTTTAGGGGGGACTGAGCTAGAACTTTAGGGGTGGCTTTAGCTCCCCTAAAAAGGGCCTAGCAACGCCACTGGTCTGAGACATTAATTAAATGTGGGTACAAGAAAGACTGGGAAAATTAAATAGCTAAAGTAAATCGTAAGTGGAAGTGCATTTGTCAATTCATTGAATGTTCAAAATATTGTGAATCTTTATTTAAAAAAAAATATACAATATACAAGAATACATCAGCAATTACACATGTTTAGGGGAATAGGGCATTATTAATATACCATGTACGGTGGTATGTGCTAGAAATGGGTAAACCACTAGTGAGTCTGTCCGGGGGGTGGGGGCACCGCCGCACCAGGCAGTGTCCCACATTGTCCCTCAGAAACATACCCCTTGTCCCCCCTTCGGCTTATTAGTAGGTGGTCACCCTATTGATGGGCATTGATTAGTGTTGTGGTTATTAACAACCATGGATGTTAATTCTTAAGTGTGGGGGTGTTACGTCCGTGAGTTGTGTGGGTTGTGTTTTTGTTGTTCTCTCTGTGTTTATACAGATATCATATGGACGGTGAATCCACCTGTTTCCAATTTCCTTTGGGATGATGTCACCGTCTGATCCTTCAATCAGCGATCGCTATAGCACTTAAAAGGAACCCTCGTGACTACTTGCGGAAAGAGAAGGGGCGAGAGAGAGAAGGCAGTCGTGAAAACGCGGTCTTTGTAATTTGTGCTGCTAAATTGTGTGTTTGTCAGATTAAAAATATGTTTGGGAGAGAAGTGGACAGGAAGAATGTCACGTGACCTACATTCCATCAAACACGTAGGATACGAGACCTTTGTATTATTTCACTAGGTTAGGAGCGGGTGCCATCCAATGTAAGTTTTCTTCAGTACTTTTGGTTAGAGAGTATAGTTTAGTTAACACATCGTTGATGTGGAAGATTTGTTCTTTTGTGTTAGTGTCTATTTTTGTTTGGGTTTGGGGTTAATAAATTTAGAGGGATTTTTATAAGAATTAGGATTGTTTTGTTTTGTTTCTTTCTTTGATTTAGCACCGCTCACGTCCCTTCTTCCCATTTAAATATTTATATGATTGTCAATAAATGATTTTGTATTTACTGAACATCTTGCCTTATTCCACCCACTTGATGCACAACAGGGTTTTTATTGACCAAACTGTTACGGTCCCTATCTCCTAGACATATGGGGACGTAACAATAATCCTAAATCAAGAAGTAAAATTAGAGAGAAATGAAACTCTCGCCACGCGGCCAAAACGGGAAGTAGATGAAAGTTTCCCTGATAAAGACACGATTACGGTCACTCTTAGGGCAGGCAGCAGCGCAAGCTTCCTTTGTGACCCAATATCTTTAACCATGGGGGCAGCTGAAAATACCGAAGCAGTTAGGGAACAATTCGGAGAAAGTCTGTATATCTGCAAGGGATCTTGTGGGTGGTCAGAGGTAATAGCGTATCATGGCCCTGAAGCCACAGGCACCGACCCCAGGTTTGAAATAAAGATTGTAAAGTTACAACAGAGAGTAATGTGGGATGGAAAAGGCTGTGTATATTGTGGTAAGACAAAGACCATTTCTGTAGGGTCTCTTCCTTCGCTTCTTGGTCCAGACTATAAGGAAAGTTATGCAGGGGTAATGAATGTTACCATAAAAGAGGTTACATTTCAGGATGAAGGAATTTACTACTGCGCATGGGCCTTATTAGGTAAAGACCGTTATCAGGGACTTCGAATTAAAATAGAACCACCAGAAATGAGTAAAATAAAAGAAAGAATTAAGGAACTAAGTGCAAACCCGATACACAGCTACTCAAACAAGCAAGGAGAAGCATCGCAGGATATAGATTTTTTCATGGGTTCTAATCTCGACCAAGAAACGAAAAAAGTAAGAGTTGCAAAATCTAAATGTGGTGGTAACTACGCATGTGCCTTAGCCTTATTGCAGAGAGGAGTCTCAGCAGATGAGGTTAGAGGAGATTGTTGGGTATGTCTACAGCTCCACTCAATGTGGAGAACGCAAGAGCTTACAGCAGACATGCTATTAAATGATGATGGTGACTGCGATATGCCAAAACAAATGTCTCTAATAGTACAAATGACTCTGAATATTCAAGAAGGAAAACCAAACAAGAATACGCAAATGCAACTATCCTTTTATTAAAGATTTTGTATTAACCCCTTTTTTCCTACTCTATATTTTGTTCTTTAAAGGGACACAGGACTGCTTGTAAGACCGTTGGTCTGAAAGTGGCCATTGTGAGAATCTGGATTTCGTCCTGTCCTCTACAAATATTGCATCTGTGTTTAATACAAAGTTCGTATATCATATGTATTCATTCCTATTAATTCCTATTAATATTAGCTTCTATTCATATAAGATGTGCCTTACTGTCTTGTTGTTTAACCTCGTTGAAAGTTGTATCGTATCTCATGCTGTCTTATGTTGATATAAGAATCTGTTGTTCTCCATCTTAAGGTTCCTAATAATGTCTAGGGACAATTGTTTTGATATTGTAATATTAAATACGTGATCATATCTGATTGTTCAGGAGGAATAAGACTAAACAGAAAGTCTGGTGATTTTCCACTCTGGTGGTTTTATATGACACCTCCTGTTTCAAGCTTATAAATATTAGTCCTTAAAACAATAAACATTGGACTCTGATTGAACAAGCACCTGGTGTCTGTGTCAAACTCTGTCTCCAGGCCTGAAACTCTGTGTGTTCCGTCGACTAGACTCTTCAACCGTAGAATATTGTTTAGACAAGGGGACGTAAGAAGTTTACATTGATGATAGTTGTAGTGCTACAATCCTCAATGAATCTGCCCCCCCAAACTTTACTTTTATAAATGTTTGGCAGAGCTGTAAGGAGAGACGGAGGAATAGCTGCTTTATTTAAAGATCTTTTTACTGCAAGCTGGTTTTACTTGGTGACTACCTGTCCTTTGGAAACTTGAGCATTGCTTTAAAAAGTGCACCACGCTTTCTGTTTACAATTACTTACATACCTCCCAAATACTCCCCAGTCTTTGTTGATGATTTTTCAGAACTGTTATCAGCTATTTCCTCAGAATGTGACTGCTTTGTTATTGCTGGAGATTTTAATATTCATGTAGACAAGACAGAAAACAATAATGCAAATGAACTTTTAAATGTTTTAAAGACTTTTGATCTGATCCAGCATGTGCACGGTCCCACACACAATCGTGGACACACTCTGGATCTGCTCATTAGCAAAGGTCTAAACATTTCATCCACTATTATTAGAGATGTGGCACTGTCTGATCATTTCTGTATTTTCTTTGATATATCAATCAGTCCTTCCACTGAAGATAGAACCGTCTCTATAAAAAATAGATTCATAAATGAGAACACCAGTGAGCTATTAATGAATGCTATGTCTTTGTCACCGAGCATATCTGCAGACTCTATTGATGTTCTCCTTGATAGCTTTAATGCAAAAGTTAAAAATGATATCCATGCCATTGCTCCAGTAAAGGTCAAGGCGATAACTGGCAGGCGTAAAGCACCCTGGAGAAACACACCAGAAGTACAAAGCATGAAAAGAACATGCAGAAAAGCTGAGCGTATGTGGCGAAAAACCAAACTTGAAGTTCACTATAGCATCTATAAAGACAGTCTGCATGCCTTCAATGTTGACTTGGGCAAAGCTAGACAGAATTTTTTCTCTAACATTATAAACTGCAAAATAAATAACACTCGCACCCTTTTTGCAACTGTAGAGAGACTAACAAATCCCCCTAGTCAAGGGAAATGCTGTCTGATGACAAATGCAATGAGTTTGCAACTTTTTTCCTTCAAAAGATCAGTAATATCAGAATGGAAATCGGCAAAGCTCCATGCGGCAGTCAGGTCAGTCTGACTTCAGTACATCAGAAATTAGTTACTTTGTCTGAATTTCAGACAATTGATCTCAAAACCCTGCAGGAAACGGTACAGCATCTTAAGGCATCAACTTGCAGCCTTGACACACTTCCCACATCCTTTTTCAAAAGTGTGTTTTACTGTTTGGAAGCAGTTCTCCTAAAAATAGCTAATACCTCACTGCTCTCAGGAACTTTCCCAGAGTCCCTAAAAAATGCAGTTGTCAAACCTATTCTAAAAAAGGGCAATCTAGACAAAACCTTACTGTCTAACTACAGACCAATATCAAATCTTCCTTTTATAGGCAAGAACATTGAAAAGGTTGTCTTCAATCAGCTGACCAAATTCTTGAACTTAAATGGCTACCTGGACAATTACCAGTCTGGTTTCCGTCAGCATCATAGCACAGAGACAGTGCTCATAAAGATAATTAATGCTATTCGATTGAATTCTGATTCAGGAAAAATATCAGTTCTGGTTTTACTAGATCTCAGTGCTGCTTTTGACACAGTAGATCCTAGTAGTGACCATACTCCTAAATAGGTTGGAAAACTGGGTAGGGCTTTCTGGATTGGTACTTAAATGGTTTGGGTCATACCTTAAAGGGAGAGGTTACTATGTGAACATAGGCAACCATAAATCTGACTGGACACCCATGACTTGTGGTGTTCCACAGGCCTCAATTCTATCTCCGCTCCTCTTCAACTTGTATATGCTCCCACTTGGCCAAATAATGAAAAAGTACCAAATTGCCTACCACAGCTATGCAGACGACACTCAGATCTACCTAGCCCTCTCACCCAATGACTACAGGCCTATTGACTCTCTTTGCCAATGCATTGATGAAATTAACAGCTGGATGTGTCAAAACGTCCTTCAGTTAAAAAAAAACAAAACTGAAGTCATTGTTTTTGGTAACAAGGATGAAACTAACATGGTAAACACATACCTTGACTTAAGAGGTCTAAAGACACAAGGCAAGGTAAAAAATCTTGGGGTCATTTTGGAGTCTGACCTTAGTTTCAGCAGTCGTGTCAAAGCAATAAGCAAATCAGCGTACTACCATCTCAGAAACATAGCCAGAATCAGATGTTTTGTCTCAAGCCAAGATTTAGAGAAACTAGTCCATGCTTTCATCACCAGCAGGGTGGATTACTGTAATGGACTCCTTACAGGTCTTCCCAAAAAGACCATCAGACAGCTGCAGCTCATACAGAACGCTGCTGCCAGGATTCTGACCAGAATCAAAAAATCTGAGGATATCACTCCAATCCTCAGGTCCTTACACTGGTTACCAGTTACTTTTAGAATCAACTTCAAAGTATTATTAATTGTCTATAAATCACTCAATGGTCTAGGACCTAAATACATCTCAGATATGCTTTTTGAATATAAACCAATCAGACTTCTCAGATCATCAGGATCAAGTCAGTTAGAGATAACAAGGGATCACTCAAAACAGGGCGAGGCAGCATTTAGTCATTACGCCACCTGTAGCTGGAATCTGCTTCCAGAAGACATCAGACATTCACCAACAGCAGCTACTTTTAAATCCAGATTAAAAACACACTTGTTTAGCTGTGCATTCACAACCTGAGCACTGTGCTGGTTTACATCATCTGCACTTCTATTTCTAATTTATTTTTATTTTTCTCTTATTCTTTTTATATATACACTAACATTTTCAATCAGTTTTATTGCTGTTTTATTGTTTCTTAAAATCTAAAGTTTTTGTGATCTTAAATAATTTGCATTTTAAAGATAACTTTTATACTCTCTGTCAATCATCTTATGTAAAGCACTTTGAATTGCACTTGTGTATGAAATGTGCTATATAAATAAACTTGCCTTGCCTTTAAAAAGATAACTGTATCATCAGCTAATTGACTAATAGCAATCTGTCTTCCAAATACATAGAGTGTATCAAAGTTGATGTTTTTATCCATCAAGATAGTAACCATTTCTACTGCTAAGATTAATGGAAAAGGAGAAATGGGACACCCTTTTCTTATCCTCCATGAAATGTTGAATCTTTGGGATGCTCCAGATGAAAGGCAAATAGAACTATCGATGTCATTATATAACGTTTTATAAAAGAAATGAATTTAATGACAAAACCACATTTTTTGAGGGAGCTAAATATGAAATTATTTTTGATCCAATCAAATGCCTTTTTAATATTGAAAAAGAGAACATAACCATCATCCTCAATACATTCACGATAATCTAAAATATCCAACATCAATCTGATATTACCATGTATTGATCTGCCTTTTATAAAACCTGATTTTGATTCACTAATTATTTTATTTATGTTTTTCTTGAGTCTATTGGAAAAAAATGAGCTAGAATTGTATAAATCACAGTTGAGTGAAGTGACGGGGCAAATATTATCTATATGCCGTGCATCTTTACCCAGTTTTTGGATAAGAGTAATTAAACCTTGTTTCATAGTGGAAGAAAGTGAATTATTTTGGAAAAATTCGAGAAAGGCTTGAAATAATAGTTTGTAAAAAAAATTCCCAAAAAATGGGCCCGGAGATTTTCCTAAAGATAAAAAAGATCACACAATTCGACCAATCTGTTGTCGAGATCAGATGTACATTTATTTAGAGTGCACACACTCTTGCTATTTACATCAGATGGAACACTTTTATTTGACTTTACTCTACAATATAGTAACACGTACAACAAAACAGGCAATTTCAAAAACAGTTTTACAAAGACTGTTTGCATATAGTGATTATCCAGTCATACAGAACCAGAAAACAAAAAACAGGACTATGACAACCAGAGTAACTTTATTACAAATAAATGTTCTAAAAGAAAACTTTTCACCGCATTCTCTGTTAATATCATCTCTGGCACTTTTAATCTCATCTAGAATCACCTGAAACTGATCAGCTGTTTTTTTAATTTCATTAATAAATTTTAAAGTTTCTGATTTGATTTCATCTGCTTTTCTCTCTTTTTCGGGTTGATTTAATTCAGAGATCTCTACAGAATCACAATAAATACTGTAAACATCAAGAGCGAGAAACAGAGTTGAGATTGTGCCGGTTATTTTCCCAATCACTTTAAGACTTCTGACAGCTTTTGCGGCTGTTCTCCCAAGTCTAGCAGTTTGCAGTACAGTTAAAAGTTTTCCAATGCTGGAACAGGTTTTCACTGATCTCACACTGGTCATTAATGTTTTATTAAGCACAGAATACTTCTGCCCCTCCTGCTGAAGCTCGTCTATTTTGTTAGTAATTGTATTCAGATGCTGAATCATTGGATTGATTGTTTTCTGGAAATCTTTAATGATATTCTCAATAGTCTCACGTAGTTTTTTCTGTTGGACCATGTTTTTTCTGTTAAATATTGCACCTATAAATCCTCCACCTATTCCAACAGCACCACCAATAGCAGAAACAGCTAAAGAAGCACCAAATGTGAAAAATGATAAACCCAGACCCACTAGTGCTATGGCTCCTCCAGTCACTCCAATTGATGATCCGACCAAACTGACCACTGTAGTACTTTTGTGCATGTCTTCAAGTTCCTTGGAGACGTCTTTCAGCTCCTTTATTTTCCTCTTGAGAGTGTCATGGTTTTTGTTGAATTCTGAGTTCAGTCCCTTGATGCCTTGTTGAAGTTCATCATTAATCTCCAGTTTCCTGAAACATCAAAACTTTTTTTAGAAGTTGCCAGTTGTTTAGTTTGTTTTATTATTTTACCAGCCCAGCCATAAGGAACGCATACGCTCTTGACCATTGTGCTCTTTACAGTCACGTTTTACTTTTGCAATGACAACAATATTCTACTTTTGTAATGACAACAATATTCTTTGTTAACATAAGTAAATGTTAACGGTGTTGCAGTTTTTATCTCACTAACTTTTGTTAGTGAGATAAGTTAAATAATGCAGTTATTGTTTTGTTTATAATTTTATTTACTTGTTTTCCTGTTTCAACTTAAGTTAATAAACATGAACAAAAAGAGACCTTGTAAGTGTACTTTTGTTAATAGTCCATTAATTAAAAAGTTAATAAAGATCAAGTCAAAGCTTTGAACAAATGAATACTTACTGCAGCGACATCTCGTCTGGCTGATTCACTTCACCTGTGAACATGAAGCATTTTCAAAAGTTACTTTAATCATAATTTAATATACAGTGCTTCCTTTTTTACCACAGGACAAACAGAAAAACATCAAACGAATGTCATTTGTAAAGTGTTTTTCAAAATAAAACACCTCTATTAATTTAAAACCTGCTTTACAGAAAATGTCATAAAACATTTTTTCGACAAATGTGAACAGTAAATCCCATCAAAGTTGGAAAAGCATTTAAAATGTTGTGATGTCCATTTGCCGTGTCTTGTGTTTCTCTGTCTTTTCCTGTTTTACAAAAGCAATAACGCATAAGAGGCTGTGCTTTATCACAAATAAACCTAAGTTCAAGGATGTTGTTAGGCTCGACCTATTCAGTCTGTTTTTTTTCATGTCAAAACATCTCCATGACCACAAAAATTCAAGTTTTAAGTCATGTTTTATCTTTAAAAAAAATAGTTTGGAGTCCTGCAATACAGTATATGCGTTAAGTTAATAATTAAAACTAAACTCACCTGAAATCTTTAAAAGCTGCTGGGCTGGATATATGAATCTCGCAGAAGACTTAAAAAGTTCCCTGTCTACAAAAAATAATTTAATTACTGTTTTGTTCAGAATAAACAGTAAAAAAATGTAATGTTTTTCTATAAAGAAACAAAATATATAATGTTTTGTATGTACATATTATGGGATATTTTGTTTTCAGATCAACTGGATACACAAAATGAATAGAAATAAAAATAATAATGTTCTTACCTAGAGGGAGTGAACAGAAATAAGTTCTGACTGAAAAACTGCTTTATTTATATGTTGTATTTATTCATTTCCCCTCCCATCTTAATCCCAGTATGAAGATGTGAGGCACTTTCACATCCGTATTACAATATTTTCAGAATCATCTCTTTCAGGAGAGTTGTTTGGGTAGGTTCAGTTTCTCTTTCTCTTACACTCTATGTAATATTTTCCAGCTCATTCAGTGTTCTAAAATATCTCTGTGTATTTTTCTCATTGTATTGATGCATTTAATTTTGTTGTTTACTCAAATCTTTTTTTCCAACTGTCCAGTTTCTTTCTTTGACAAAGTGACTGACGCCAAACAAATGAATGCTCATCATTGTAATTTGGTACAGTTTTACACGTTTTGCATGTACTATTAAAGTTTAGCGTTTTGGAATAACCTCGTCCGACCTCTGTGGAATACAATGCTACACAAGTACTAACATGTAATCCTAGGCTGTTTTAACACATGACTCCAGTATTAACTAAGATTAGCCCTTTCAAGGCAGTGGCCGGGGTTTGAAAATTACTGAGGTCTGTGTGGGGTGTCAATAATTATACCTAATATTACCAAGAAATACTAAATCATTCAACTTTATTTAAATATAATAAATTAACAAATGATTCTGGAGACCCCCGTACTAACCCTAACCTTACCATAGATTTATTATTAAACACTTTTAGCCATTTATATATTTTTTTATTTCATTTTGTTGAAAATGTTTGTTTTGCGAAAGGCGAATTCGAACTTGGTTGATAGCCTCAAAACCAAAGTTACTTTTCAGCAGTGTTGGGCAGTAACACATTACTTAGTAAAGCGTTACTGTAGTTTGATAACTTTTTTGGTAACAGAGTAATTTAACGTGCTATAATTTCTAAAATAGTAATTATATTACAGTTCCAACCCAGGTAACTATGTGTAACAGTAGTGTTACATCATTGCCGTTTTATCATTTATAGTGTAAAACTCAGGTAAGAGGTGCATTCAATGCATCGACTTCTGAAGAGAAGGTACAACAGAGTAGACAAGTGAGCATGTGAAGCTAATGTAGGAAACAACATTTGCATGGGTGTCAAAACGTTAAGCACTGTACTATTGTAAAAAACTCTTCAACGATACTACAAGATATACAAAATGTTAGACAGAATGATAAATACATTTTATTTGAGTGTCGCTATGGATAAAAGTTAAACATATGTATCAATGCAGCATTCATAAAGAAAAATCACTAAAAGGCTTCAGATCTCGTGGGCTGACTTTGTGCGACCAGAGAGTCAGAGCGCAAACTACTAAACTAAATTCTTTCAGGTCTTATAAAACGGAGATATAAACAAAATTACGTCACAATTCCCATATTAGCAAGTTTCATTGTGAAAGCAGTCCGTTTCATGACGTTAAACGATGCCGCACTGCTTATTAGAGGTCGACCGATTAATCGGGCCGATTTTGGGGATTTTTTAATTAATCAGCTTTTTCAGCCAATTAATTAATCAGCCAATTGTGCTGCAAATTAGGCAAATTAACATGCAGGTGCATCTGTGAGCAGCTAAGGGCTGTTGTGGAACCGTCGACGCTGCTTCTCTTGGCAAAACACTGTGAGGTCCTCCCCTACTTTTTAACTACCTGATTACTTCACAAGAAAATGGTAATACGTAAATAATTTTTATCCTTCGTGCTTAATCTAGCCTTGTATATTTAATTCATAAAATATGATGCTACTTGAGAATGCAAGTAACTCTGAGAAACTCTATTGTTAACGAGCCTTCAACCACATAGTTTTGGCAAATGTTACATATACACGGGTACCAAAACCTGGTGACGAGTCCAGCGGCTAAATTATTACAGTTGTCCTTATAGCTAAAATACTGTTTCTTTACCAGAGAATTTCTCTCCCTCTGAGGTATGTTAACTTTACTGCCTAAATGTGTCTTGTGGGTCGGACTCTGTTTGTACTTGCTATTAAGATGCGTTTTGTTCAATCTTTCTATCAAATGGACGAAATAAGTGTACACAATTTACAAATGAATGTGACCGGGGCAGATAAACATAGAGAGAGAATCCGTTTTATAATGCTATGACACCCGCGAGACACGCTGAACACTGTTGGTATGTGTTATGGGGCTGTGACGTCGGCAGTTTTTTATATTATTATATTTGCGTGTAGCAACCACATGACGAGTGGAAGAAAGATATTTAACTTATTTAAATACTTAAAATTGTTAAAAGTTAAATACTTGACATTGTAATATGATATCTGAAATAAATGAGATGAAACATCCGTCAATGTTTAACATCAGTAAATAATGAAAACTCACGCCAGCATGAGGACGGGTGGTGTTATTACCATTCCACGTTTGGGGCCAAGGCCAAGCAGTGTCACCAGTGTTGCAGTTTTGGAGCCTTGGGGATAGCCAGAGCCGGCGCTCATTAGCAGCTATTGGTGGATGTTACAAACATGCTTGCCACCTGGGATCTGTATCAACGCCTGTTTGCGGAGTTCCCTGATATCACCACGCCCACGTTTTCATCTGCGGTGTATAAGCATGCCGTGAAGTACTAGATCACCACGGTTGGTCCTTCAGTCTATACATGAGCCCGGCGCCTCGACTCTGCCAAACTCGCGATCGGTAGGGAGGAGTTCACCACCATGGAGCACCAAGCTCCAACAGCTTGTGTGCCACCCCCTACACATGGTGACCAAGGCTGATGGCGTTTTATGGCTTTCGTTGACCACAAACTGCTGACGTTTGCCATGGCAATGTCTTCGGAAACATGGTCTGGTCGACATCAGTGTCAGTTCTCTGTCATCTCAGAGTTCACCACTGACATTCAGTACGTGTCTGGCAAAGACAACTTCGTCGCAGACTGCCTCTCCCTGGCGGGTTGCTGGGTCCGTCCACTTGGGCCTCGACTACGATGCAATGGCTGAGGATCAGACCGCGGACTCTGAGGTTCAAGCCTACAGGACTGCCCACACAGCGCTTCTCATGGAAGATGTGTACCTGCTGGCTGGAGGCGTAAGGTCATTGACACCATCCACGGCCTTTCCCATCCGGGTCTACCAAGCTGGTGGGGGCAAAGCTCATCTGACCGGACCTGCGGAGGGATGTCAGGTCCTTGGCTGCTGCCTGTGTGGCGTGCCAGCAACTAGTCATACCAGTTGACTCGTCATACCATATTGGTGGTACTACTTAAAAAGAACACACACAAGTTTATGACAACTTGGACAAATATTAGCTAGAATATTTAGAATTTGTTTATTAAGTCTTAACTGCGTGTAATGAAAACGAGAGCGTATTGGCAAAAAAGTGTGTCTTAAGCACGAGCCAATGGTGTTCGAGTGTCAGAGAAGATGATTGGTTCAATGTTCTGAACAAATACACCCTTTACTGAACGAACGAGTGAACGAATCATTTTGGTAAACAATAACTCAAAGGATCATAAATCCCATCACTACGCTTTACGCTCAAATTAATGATTGCAAGTTCGACTCCTTTTTGCTATTCAGATATTTGAATCTCGTTCAGCAAAGTGCAAATCTTTTTTCCGAGTCATTTCGTTCATCTGAGCAGAGTTAAATTAATGTTTTATGTTAATAGACAAATTACTCCGTAACATTTATTTATGCAAGTTTTGATCAGTTATGTAATAATAAATAACTTGTATTGTAGTTAGGGACAATTTATGAGAAACTGTAGCCTAATTTAATTATTTCATGATAGCCATATCATGAAACATGTTCAAGAAACAAAAAGGATAATAGCTCAACTCTAGAGACGTCATGCCAGAGTCATTCATTATTATACCTACTGAGTCTTCGGGTTTGAGTCGTTTGTTCTTTAACGTGATATGACAGATGCATGTTTAATGTATTACATACAAAAATAACTTATCTCCTGACTTCCCATACAAATATTTCATGTAGTTTTTAACTCTTGTTTTTGATTCATTTCTGTTAAGTTATGTATTTATAATTCATTAACAATGTTGAGTCACTCAGATATGCAATAAGGTTTACAGCTTGTTGTTTTTTTACTAAAAAGTGTAATGCGGTTATTAAAGTATGAATAATAGGCTATTGAAATAATTTAAATGTGCTATTATTTAATTCGAGATCACTTGTGTAATATATACTTTAGTCATAAACACTGACTTTACTAGAGTTACTTAAGTTTATATTTTGCCATCACAGTTCTTAAGCAAAATAGTTATTTATTAAGATAAATTAAAAACACATTCAGAATTCCACAAGAAACATTTATTAATATACTGACAGAAAAAATAACAGAACGGTAGGCTACGTTTTAGAGAAGATGTTTATTGCACTTATCTTTAGATATTTTTTTCAGCACACACTGATGATCCGAGAAGCGGTCACGTAACGTTAAAGACTCGGACTCGAAGACCAGAACGGAAGGGCTCAGACACGATCACTCAGGAGATGAACTAATCAATTATACTTCCGGTATAAAAGAACGAAAGGACTCGATGACTCGAGACGAACTTATCATTACTGGTTCTGGTACAATCAACGCATGCGCGGTCAACACAAAATGAAAGAATCACTCTCTGAGACACTCGTTTTTCCCAAGTCAAGTTAAAGATTCCTTCATGAACGACCCATCATTAGCTCAAATGTGTCACTAGTTTGAAAAAACTGTGACGAATTTCGGTTAAGTTGTGATGAAATGTTTCCATTTAACATTTGCACTTTACAAACCAGTATCAGGGGATTGCAAACTCTAGCTAATTTAACATTACATTCGTGAAGTCGGGATCGAAGCTTGTGTGTTTTGGGTTCTATGAAACTACGATGAAACAAGAACAAGTCTAGTTCGACCACATGGTGCCAAGGATGCACATGCACTGAACCAACCAATCGATCGATCAAATTTAGTTTTAAACAGTTTGCATGACACTAATGAAAGACAAACAAGGCTAAAATCAAAATTAATTTAGAAACAAAAAAAACATCAAACCTTCGGAGTGTTAAACGTCCTTTCTTACTTATCGTCTGCCCCTGTTCTTTCCTTGTGTGTGAGGCGCGGAAGTTGACAAAAGGAAAGCGAATGCTGAGAGAGAAAGCCAACTCGCGCCAGAGGAGTGTGTGCGCGCGAGAGGCGTTGAGTGTGCGCGAGAGAGTGCGAATGCACGCGAGGAAAATCCAGTTTTATTATTGAGCTTGCACATATTAAAGCATGCTAACTTCTACGGTATTGGTCAATCTGCAATTCTAAATATATTTTTTGTATTCTTTTTAAAGTGCACTAGTTGTCAGTGCAATGATGTTCAAAGATATTTTACAGAACTAAACACTTGTGTGACAATATATGATGAAAGTAAGCTCTCCAGAAATTTTAACAGCATGGAGCATTGTCAGAGGTCAATGGAGGAACACTGTCGTATTCTATCCAGGATGTTGGACAATTTGAGACACCATCAGGTAATTGTATGTATAATTAAATATATTATTAGATATAAATAAAAGATATTAGTATCAGTTGAACACATTGTTTTTTATAGGACGGTGAAGTAAGTTCCATGCTATAAGAGTTACACAACAGTTTCTCTGAAATGTTAATGCAACTGGAACTTATCCTTCAACTCTAACTTATACCAACAATTCGAATATCTGTCTCCAGGACTGGTGGACGACCAAGGTGCCTCTTTGTCTTTAATAACAAACACGTAGGATGACAGGCTACATAAGAATACAAAAAATGATGAATATTTATCAGACTTCATCATTTGCATCACAGAATATGACCGTGTTAATGACAAATCCAATATTTTAAATTATTTTTAAACCATTAATGTTACACTTGACTTAGGCTGTTCTGCCTGAAATTAAATTTAGTAAAGTAACCATAGTTATTTAATAAATGTGCTGTGCTTCCTGTTTGGAAACGACTTCCTGTTTGCTGAGACCACGTGGTTTGAGACAGAGCTCCGTCAAACTTTTTCTAAATATATCGTCTATTCCTGTTTTTTCTTAATATTTATGTTCTAAATTGCTAACTCACAGAGGCTAAAACGTATCCTTAAGTGTATCCCATACCTAATATCGTCATATAACGCACAGATAAATTTGTTTTATATGATCATTCGCTTTTAGCACTCAGGCTGTTAGCATTTCCTGCCTTTAGTTTCTGAAAATTGCCCTTACTGCTTAACCCACTGTTCTCATTATGACACCAATAATGGCTAATGATTCAGATATGTGTTTAACGTTACCTTTGAGTGCAGATGATGAATCTTTCTTCGCACTTCAGTCAGAACTGGAAGTATTGGAGAAGCAGATCCACGATCTACTCGAGAGGCAAACACATCTGCGAGAACGTAAAACGGCGCTGGAAACATCCCGGGCTGACGCTCGCAAAGCTGGGGTAAGTTTTCGACGTGATTGTAATACTCCTACCACATCTACTCCGAGTGTTTCTGTGCACAGAGCCCAGGCTTCAAGAACACGATGAGCCGAAATGAATTTCACCCCTACACCGGCACACACACGGCGAAAGGCGAAATCCAGGACCGGAGCGATGACCTCCCCCCCACCGCCGCCACCGGTCTTCAAGATTTCTACGAGGAACCGCTTTGCCGCCCTCCGCAAAACAAAATCCAACGCTGTGGTCATCGGAGACTCAATCGTCCGGAACGTACGCTTCCTTCAATGAAGGTAAGGTTCGCACTCACTATTTTCCTGGCGCCCGTGTTCTCGATGTCTCTGCGCAGGTAACTGTGATTCTGAAGGACGATGCAAGAGTGGGAGCCGTAGTCCTGCACGCGGGGGTGAATGATGTGAGAATGTGGCAGTCGGAGATCCTGAAAGAGGGCATGAGGCTAGAGTGCGTGTCGTGAGAATGACGGTAAGTAAGCAGATCAACGACTTAGTGAAAACACCTGCTTCTCATTCTAGTAATTGGCGAGGAGACGCATTTAAGGCGCGACGGAAGGAGCAAAGGGGAGAGAGAAACCAGGTTGGGAAAGTACGTGTCAGGAGTCGGAAAAAGACAGGACGTCTAGGAGTATCCAGACAACAGAAAGAAATCGTCACAACCAAAGATTGTGTGTGAGTGAGCGGGTCTACAACCCGGAAGTATTGTAGAAATAAAGATTACTTACGCTTTCCCAGCCACGCCGACCCCGCCTCCTTTCTTCTTAATGATTGAACCTTTTTACAACAACCAAATAATAATTTATGTAAAAGTCAGAGAAAAAACCTTATCTTGATGAAACCAAAATAAAATATATTTAATGAGCAAAACCAACGCCTAAAGTTTGGGCTACTTAATATTAGATCCCTAAATCCAAAGGCAGTTACTGTAAATGAAATGATCACAGACAACAGTTTTGATATACTCTGCCTCACTGAAACCTGGCTTAAGCCAAATGATTGTTTCGGTCTAAATGAGTCTACTCCACCAAGCTACGGTTATATTCATGAGCCACGTCCGGTTGGTCGAGGTGGTGGTGTCTCAACAATCTTTAGAGACTTTCTAACCGTAACTCTGAGAACAATGCATACATTTAAATCATTTGAAATGCTTGCGTTGAACATAACTGTTCCAAACAAAAGTAAAAAAACATTGGTTACTGTGTATAGACCCCCTGGGTCTTACACACATTTTCACAAGATAGAGTTCGCAGACTTCTTATCGGATCTATTGGTTAACGTCGATAAAGTACTGATTGTTGGATATTTTAATATCCACGTAGATATTGCTAACGATCCATTAGCTGTGGCGTTTAGATAACTACTACTCTCTTGTGGTGTAACAAAATACATCAATAGACCTATTCATCGACTTAATCATACTCTAGACTTCATTATATCTCACGGAGCCGATCTAACCAATATCGATATTATACCTCAAAGCGACGATGTTTCCGATCACCATCTTATAACATGTACACTGCGCACTGCAGAAATCAGTTGTATGTCTCTGTGGCAAGGGGGCGTGGTTTAACACGGTCTGCGCGGAGTGGGCGTGTCGGGAGAATGACGGTGAGTAAGCAGATGAACGGTTTAGT
The DNA here is from genome assembly GCF_015846415.1 of Triplophysa dalaica. Lineage (NCBI taxonomy): Eukaryota > Metazoa > Chordata > Actinopteri > Cypriniformes > Nemacheilidae > Triplophysa > Triplophysa dalaica. Next base: position 4,110,214 of record NC_079563.1, on the reverse strand, counting down.
GAAAACACCTGCTTCTCATTCTAGTAATTGGCGAGGAGACGCATTTAAGGCACGACAGAGGAAGCAAGAGTCAGAGAGAAACCAGGCTGGGAAAACGTGTGTGGGGAGTCTAAGAAAGACAGAACGTCCAGGATTACCAAGAGAACCAAAGGAATCGTCACAACAGAGATTATGTGTGTAGAAGCAAATGAGTGAGCGGGTCTGCAACCCGGAAGTATCCGCTGGATCCCCAACGGTACCGCTGCATAAGATGGGAGCCCAGGACGAGCCGGAAGCTTTCCTGGATTTGTTCGAGAGGTCCGCTGAACTATCCGGATGGCAGCCGGACGCATGGGCAGCCCGCCTCATCCCCCTCCTGTCCGGAGAAGCCCAGATGGCCGCCCAGCAACTTCCGGTCGAGAACCTGTTGAAGTACGCGGACCTCAAGAAGGCTATCCTCGAGCGGGTGGGCCGGAGTCCAGAGCAGCATCGGCAGCAGTTCCGGTCTCTGGAGTTCGGGGGGCGTTCCCAGCCTTTTGCCGGGATGCCTGCCGCAGATGGCTGATGTCCAGCGCCAGCACCGTCGATACCATTATCGATCAGGTGACACTGGAGCAGTTTGTGGCGAGGTTTCCCCAAGAAAACCTTCCAATGGGTCCAGTGTCACCGCCCGACGATGCTGGCCCAGGCGATCCAGCTGGCCGAGGACCAGTTGGTGGCGTGCCCCGGGGCCGTCGAAGCCCTACCATCGTTTTCTCTCTCTCCCCCTATTGTCCCTTCCCCCTCTGTCAAACCTGTTCCCTTTCCCAGGTCGCGGGGGAATTTCTACCCGCGTCCGGCGCCGCGAACTCTGCTCTCACCGGAGGCGGGACCATACGGAACCATAAGATCCCAGGAGGGAGCCTCCCACCGGCCGGGCAACAGTGCACATTCCTCTCCCCTTCCTTCAGCCTCTCCTAGCCAATTCGGGGTTCTGCTTCCTGCCGCTGGGGCAGCGGGGACTCCTGGGCCGGCCTGTTGGCGTTGTGGGGACCCCGGACATTTTATCGACCGCTGTCCATTGATGGAGGTCGGTATGATGATCCGGGTGCCCGACAACCCTCAGGCTGCCCTCGGTCAGGACGGGCTGTACCAGATACCTGTGAGTATTAGGGTGGTACATATCAGGCCTTGGTGGATTCAGGGTGCAATGGATACGAGCCGCAGGGTTAAGGTAAGGTGTGTACACGGGGATGTCGTGAACTACCCTTTGGTGCCGTTGACCATAAAATTTCGGGGTCAAAAACATAGGATATAGGTGGCTGTTAACGAGCACCTCCGACATCCGCTAATTTTGGGAACGAATTGGCCGTTGTTTTCGATATTACTGGGACAGTTATGTGCGGATGTTTCTGGGCTTAACCAAGAGCGGTGGGGAGGAGCGGTCACGCAGGTCATAGAGGTTGAGCCAGGACATCTGACGATAGTTCCAGAGGAACGGAGCTCTGTGGAGAGAAGAAATCTCTCTCAGGGCGATGAATTCCCTCTGGAACAGTCTCAGGACGAATCGCTCAAACATGCGTTTGAATAGGTCCGTACAATCGACAGACAACTTCTCCACCCTGCGCAACCCTTATCCTAACCATATTTCGCTGTTTTGAAAGACTGGTTCGAATGAGCCAGGAAACTCAGTCAAAACAAGATACAACCCAATTAGTTATACCGAAAAGCCGTCGGGAAATGCTTTTCCAGGCGACTCATTGTAACCCAATGGCGGGCACCTAGGCTGGGCATTCATGAGAACGTGCGCAGGTGGTGCGCGTATTTGTCCTGAATGCCAGCTGGTAAACCCACCGGCCACTCCAAGGGCACCATTATGCACACTTCCCCTTATTCAGGTCCCTTTCGAGAGAATTGGTATGGACCTGATCGGGCGGTTAGAGCGATCCCCACAAGGGCATTGATTTGCATTGGTCATTGTGGATTATGCAACCCGATACCCTGAGGCAGTGGCGTTGCGCAATATCTCAGCAACCAGTGTTGCGGACGCCCTGTTTCGATTAATCTCCAGTGTGGGAATCCCTAAGGAGATTCTCACATACCAAGGCACGGCGTTTATGTCATGGACACTCCGCGAACTGTACGGATTATTGGGGATTATTGGGGATTATTGTACCTGCGAACAAACTCCATACACTGGGGCGACTCTCTATGGAGAATTTGTTACAGGCAAAGGACAGACAGAGCCGACATTATAACAAGGGCGCCAGACTACGTAAATTTTCACCGGGAGAGAAAGTGCCTGTATTACTCCCAATATATAATTATCACCTCAACCTCCTAAAAAAATGGAGTGAGGCGAACACCGTGATGCTGGCGACGACAGTGAGTAGAGTAGATGATCTCGGACCAGAAGCGAACACCAATGTGCAATCCCTCGCTCTGGCTCCAGGGGAAGATCATCTCTCATCCTCCCAGCTCACGGATGTTGTGAAGTTACAGGCAGAGTTTGCAGATGTTTTCTCGCCCCTGCCCGGCCGCACGAATCTCATAGAGCACCACATTGAGACAAAACTGGGTGCGGTAGTGCGCAGTCGTCCATTTAGGTTACCTGAACACAAAAAAATTGTGGTTCAGAAGGAATTAGAAGCTATGCTGGACATGGGGGTAATAGAAGTAGTGACTGGGCGAGCCCGATAGTTTTAGTACCGAACACCGACAGCTCGGTGCAGTTCTGTGTGGACTATCGCAAGGTGAATGCTGTGTCGAAGTTCGATCCATATCCAATGCCTCGAATTGACGAATTACTTGACCGGCTAGGGACGGCTCGTTTTTATTCGACATTGGATCTAACGAAAGGATATTGGCAGATATTGTCTACCTTATCCAAAGAGAAAACAGCCTTTACTACGCCGTTCGGTTTACACCAATTTTTCTCACGCTTCCATTCGTCTTATTCGGAGCCCCGGCTACATTTCAGCGTCTCATGGACCCTATTCTCAGACCTAACGCGACAACTGCCGCAGCCTCGATGACATCATTATATACAGTAATGATTGGCAGCGGCATATGCAGCACTTGAGAGCGGTTCTGAGTTCGCTGAGGAGTGTGGGGTTGACGGCTAACCCGAAGAAGTGTGTGGTTGGGCGAGTAGAGGTAAGGTATCTGGGCTTCCACTTGGGTCACGGAGAGGTGCGTCCCCAAATTGATAAGACAGCAGCGATTGCAACCTCCCGAGACCCAAGACCAAAAAGGAGGAGCGGCAGTTCCTGGGGCTGGCGGGATACTATAGACGGTTTGTGCCCAATTATTCGGACCTCACCAGCCCGCTGACTGACCTCACTAAAAGGGAGCACCAGATACCGTCCAATGGACGGAGCAGTGTCAGCAGGGGTTTACCCAGGGGAAGGCTGCTCTATGTGGCGGGCCGTTATTGCACTCTCCCGATTTTTCACTCCCTTTTCTGTTGTAGACTGATGCCTGGGACAGGGGCGTGGGCGCGGTCCTGTCCCAGGAGATAGAGGGGGAAGATTGTCCGGTGCTGTACATCAGTCGCAAACTCTCAAGGACTGAGATGAGGTACAGCACCATCGAGAAGGAGTGTTTGGCGATCCGGTGGGCGGTCCTCATCCTCCGTTATTATCTCCTGGGGCGGGAGTTCACGCTCTGTTCGGACCACGCGCCCCTCCAATGGCTCCACCGCATGAAGGACAACATTCGGGACAAGATCCCGGAAACAGGCGGCCGAAATGAGCTTTCTCCGCAGGGTGGCTGGGCGATCCCTTAGAGATAGGGTGAGAAGCTCGGTCACTCGGGAGGAGCTCAGAGTAGATCCGCTGCTCCTCCACATCGAGAGGGGCCAGCTGAGGTGGCTCGGGCATCTTTTCTGGATGCCCCCTGGACGCCTTCCCGGGAAGTTGTTCCGGGCATGTCCCACCGGAAGGAGACCCCGGGGAAGACCTAGGACACGCTGGAGGGACTATGTCTCCCGGCTGGCCTGGGAACGCCTCGGTGTCCCCCCGGAAGTGCTGGAGGAAGTGTCTAGGTAGAGGGAAGTCAGGGCATCCCTGCTTAGACTGCTGCCCCCGCGACCCGGCCCCGCATAAGCGGAAGAAAATGGATTGATGGATGGAACTTAATAATAGATTTTTCCTCTACTAACACTGTTTCCCAGAGGATCTTGATTAACATTGTGTCATGCGCAGTGGTGACAGTGAAGCGTAGCAGATGATAGGCTACTCCGTATAAATAAAGAAAAAGACAAGAGAACCCATTGAAGAAAATAAAATTATTTATTTAACAAACATAAGTGTAATACAACTCAATAAAATGGAAGGAAGGAGGCGGGAACCGGAAGACATTCAAAACATTTAATATAAATAATAACCGCCGGCGGCCCCTCACGGACTACCGCCGGCGAACAAAACACAATAACATAACAATAAATACAAACATAAATTTGGGCCCGGTCCTCTCTCTTCAACGGTCTGGTCGATCGTTCCTTTTATATGCTCCCATCTCCTACGTGATTCGAGGCCGGTGTGCGCACAGCTGGCGCTAATTCACAATTACTCACCGGACTCGAACCACGGTCTCGCCCCGCCTACTCTACTACAATAAGTATTTACAGAAAGCCGGCAGCTCGAGTGAGTGACCTTGGAATGGCCAATTCTATTTTTTTATTTTATAAAAAACACACAGAAGCACAAAAAAGAAGCACAAACGCTTCGTTTTGCGGCAAAAACGATTGAGGCTATTTTGGATGAGTTTGGAGCATATCGTGGGCTGATGATGTCATCGCATATAATTCAATGTCTAATATATAAAAAACCGAAGAAGCACAAACCCTTTTTCGTGGCACAAACCAGCACTAACGGAACACAAAAAAGCGGGACGATTTTTGGAGCACTAACGGAACACAAAAAAGCGGGACGGTTTTGGAGCATTTCAGGGGGATGAGTGACCTCTGAATGACCTAAAATTAGTCTTCTATTATCTGAAAAACTGAAGCAGCAAAAACATTTTTTTTACAGCACAAACAAGCACTAACAGAGCATAAAACGATTGAGGCTATTTTGCAAATGCCTTGAGTTAGAAGGGGGGCCAACTTCACGCAGATATGGATTGGCACTGACTGGAACGATTAAGCAAAAGGAAATATATTTTTTTTCGTTTTAAGTCTACTTGTGATAAGCAGGGCCGCATTAAGAGCTCACTGGGCCCCGGGGCTATGAGTTACTGCAGCCCCCACCACTTTAGGTCACCAACTACAGAGAAAGAGAAAAAAAACCCTGCTTTTTTCTAAAACACTGCTGAAGTTGTTTTACATAAATATAATCTCAGTTCATTATTATTTGCATCAACTTCAACCGAAACGTTATCTCCTAGCTCAGTCTCATTATCTCCAGCAGCAGATGTCGATGTTTCATGTTTCTGGTGATCTGGTTAGGATAATCATGAAACACATTTTTACACATGCTGTTAGATTAACACTAACCTGTCAACATGTCTTCTTGCTAATAGAGAATATATAGGGGTGAGCGATGAGCTAAATGTTAGCCTATATCATCATACGGAGTCATTTTATCGAACAATATACTTCACAGTCAAGTTATATTAATTTTAATATTTTTATCATATCAAAAGTTAATGGCACTAAAATTTCATAATTATTGTGTTAATTTTCAATATCACAAAAAATAATAGTAGCTTAAGAAATGGATATCAAGCTTACTGATGACAAGAATCACAAATAATAATAGAACAAAGGCACATAAGAAATCGACCTACTTGAAAAACCTTAAGCACTGAATAATATTGTATAAAGTAATCAAATATTCAATACATAGCTTTCAATATAAATTCAACATCCATTCTTATGTATTTTACTAAAGTGATTCAGTCAAGGACAGTAAATTACTTTCGGTTGTTTGATTAACATTATTGACACAATGGCGACAGCAGCTTTATTAGCAGCTTCTGTCACTTTAAGACCAAGTGCGCTGTGCAAACCGTCTCAAGTTCACCATGGTATCAAAACGAGCATTTACAAAATGAATCCTCTCCTGCTGCTTATTGTGCCTGAGCAGTTTAAAATAATTTGTATCTATACCACAATGCTTAAATACGTGCTTAAATTAAAAACTTACATCATGATGATGGCGCAGCACAATTGACATATTTCTACCGGACACATTAGCACTATCGCCACTGCCAGCCCTTTAGGCGAATAGTTTGATCAAACACAAAAAGCAATATCATACATCCATCAAGTTAATAATCAAACTTAACAGTTAACGTTACCTGAAATATGTGGGGTCGATGATGACGCTGTGTCTTTATCATCAGCACCAACATCCACCACTCCGTGATCATCAGCTTTAGTAAAATAACCCGATAGTTTTGGGATTTTACTGAGTAGCTCATGTTTCCTCTGCTGTTTAGCTTTTAAAAAATTCATTTTTTGAGCCCCACTCGCACATTTTTTTTTTTAAGATGACATTTTTAGCTGTCGAAGACTGTTTTTTGCGTGGCAATTTTAAGAATAGTCAAGAATGAAGTGAAGAGTGGAGGCGATTGATTGGTTGATGCGTAGGCTATAAGGCGCAGGCAGCCATCGCCTGATAGGCCTAAGCTGAATTGTTGTATATAAAATAAATGCATTTGATTTGGTATATCAAATTCAAACGTGACGTTTCAATTCACCGTGCCCTGCTGCCCACGGGGGTTTGATTGACATGCGACCTGACCAATCATAACGCGAATGCTCAATTTTGTTAATAATATTAATGAGAATGATTCCATGATAATGCATGGAATATACGGCAAAGCGCTAGTAAATAACAGGGCTAATTTGTGGGGGGCGTGGTAAGGCTTTGGCAATCAGATGGCTAGTAGTAATCAATCTGCTCCACAGCCAATCACGGGCCCCCTCCTTGCTCGGGGCCCCGGGGCTTTAGCCCCGCCTAGCCCTATTGTTAATGCGGCCATGGTGATAAGTTCTATTTTTTATTTTACTAGCACATTTATTGTAGTTTACTTAAGAAATATTATACTCAATGGTTTAATTATAAAAAATCAAGAGGAATGGTGTGGTAAAATGTGGCTGTGTTATAACTTGTTCACATTAGCCCGACTTTTTTTTTAACGGCTTGCCGCAAAGGACTTTTTACTGTCGCTTTTCTCACATGAAACCTAAACACTTCATGTGCACGCGTTCTCTCAAAGCTCCAGAAGCACACGCAAAACAATTGCACATTATATATTTCTAATGTTATTCATGCACAATTTGAACTTTGTTAGCTGGTCGGTGCTACTTTCTGGTTAATAAATTCGAAATTTGCCTGATTCTGTGCCATTTGGCGTTATACAGCAAAATCTGTTTTATCCCTGGATTCCACAATTCAATAATAGGGCCAAAATATGGGAGCCCATATGTTCTATTTTTTATATGTTTGGCCCATAAGACACCCCAAGATTTTTTTCATATTTAAACATGCTAATGTTGTATTTTAAGCTGCACAACAACAACAACATCGGTGCAATGTAAGGCACCCAAGCAGACTTTTCTACATTCAAACATGTTCATTTGTTGTGTTCTGAACTTGATAAACAAAAAGGGAAATTGAGTGAAACCAACATGCTTATCGTTTTAACACCCTGTTGTAAATGTTGTTTGCTACATTAGCTTCGCACTGCATACAATACATGCAACATATTTCGTTATTGTTGCTGTTTTCTACCTTAGATGGGGAAATTCATGCAGGTAAAACATATTTTAGTTGCAAGAGTGAGCGCTCACTCGTCTGTTCCGTCGGCTTTTAGTGAAGCTTTTAGTGAGTCTAGTGGACCAGGCACGGAGGCTCCTATACCTTCTTCCAGAAGGCTGGAAGCTGAACATACTGTGTGCAGGGTGGCTGGCGTCGATCACAGTCAAGGGAAGGGAGCACACACAGTGATGCAGCTGGACAGGATGCTTTCAATGGTTGCCCGGTAGAGTGAACACATGATGGGAGGGGGAAATTTTGCTCTCTTGAGCTTGCGGAGGAAGTATAGGCATCGTTGAGCTTTCTTCGCCAGTGATGCAGTGCTGGTGGTCCAGGAGAGGTCTCCGCTAATTTCCACCCCCAGGAATTTGGTGCTGCTCAATCTCTCCACAGCAGCATCATCGATGGTCAGTGGTGAGTGTTCGTTGAGGCCTATCCGGAAGTCAACAACAATCTCCTTGGTTTTACTGACATTCAGCAGGAGGTTGTTGTCTCTGCACCACATGGTCAAAAGGTTGACCTCTTTCCTGTAGCGAGTCTCGTCGTTCATGGTAATGAGTTCCCCCAGAGTAGTATCGTCCGGAAACTTCACAATGTGATTTATGCTGTAGGTTGGTGTGCAGTTGTCAGTCAGCAGGGTGGAGCGGTGCTGTTTGTTCCGGTTACACCAGTACAAAATTACATTCTTTCTTTCATTGTCACTTCTGACATCTGCTCTCCTGTATTCTGTATTTCTGCTACTTTTGCTCTACGCTGTTGATTCACCACATCGGGATTGGCACGTGTCAATGTTTGAACCTCTGAAAAGCTCTCCTCAGTATGCTCGGACAGGTATTTCAACTCAGCATTAGACCTTTACAAGAGTTTGCAGGTTCGAACCTTGTGTTGGGTGTTTACACATTTTACTTTGTAAGTATGAGCTAAAATAGTGCAAGTAGATAAACAAACGAAATATAACATTGTTTTAGCAATGGAATAAAATAAAATAAAGTGAGATATATGTAATGCAACTTAAAGTGGTTTATCATACATGTAAAAATATTCAAAGAGAATCTGTTTCCCTCCGATACACCGTATGTCTGCTACTTTTGCTCTACTGTCTCATTTCGTTTCATAGGTACACTGGGTGAAGTGTGGGCTGGGTGTGGTGGGTACGCTGGCTAAAGCATGGGCTTGGCCCCGGTGGTGTGGCTTGCAGCTCTTGTTTCAATGTATTGTTGTAACAATTGATATGTTTTAACTCGCTGTCTATCCAACGCAAACATTCCGAAATATCAACAGTATTAAGGGACAAATAAAATATATACATTTTGTTTAGTTACTTAAGTAAATATGTTGTATGTATCAATGCAAGCAGTGAACAATGCATAATTTTCAGGAAAAAAGTATTCCATAGTAAAAAAACAATTATTCAAAATGTATTTTTTTCAAACAAAGTATTGTTTAAATGTACTTACATATTTACTGACATGACACAATGTGAAAGAAAGTTAAATAAAACTTTATTTGGAGTACTATTTATACACAGCGCACATTTCTTCATAGGAAGCCTGTGTTTAAATAAAAATGTGTCACTTTTGATAAGGATTTTATGATTGTTTAAATCTAATCTTTCATTGCAATACATGTAGAGTGTACCTGAAGCATACTTGCATAAAATTACACTTAAATGTATCACAAGTTGTACTTCAACACTATTTCTGAACCATTAAAGTATATAAAGTACAAAATTAGTTGTTCCAATTTAGCAGACTTTCAGTATACCAATTTAGTAAAGCCCAAATTCAATTGCAGTGTATTTCACTAAGCACATAAGATGTAAATGGATTTGAAGTATACTTAGCATGAAATAAATGTTTTTCAAATACAATTTGGTATATTTAATTTTAACTAGGGTTGGTCAGCACTTATCAATTATATTGTGCAAAAGTGTATGTGTGGGCTAGCAATGCATTTCTAGGGTACACTTAATTTATCAGCAATAAAATTAGCAGTGCTGCGAGATCGTCACAGCTGGCCGACATCTCCTTTGCGACGGCATTACAAACATGTTGCAAATGCTGGGAAAACGTATGGAAGGTTGAGTTATAGCATTACTGATGTTAATGCACATGTCTCTCAATTTACGTTGTTGCGCTTATCATTACATCGCATGAACATAATTTGCTCCCCGCCATTTAAAGTAAATCATCAATATGGCGGACATTGGCCGATTGCTTTCATACTACACCCATTCAGGAAAAACAGAACGTACCCATTTAGCCCCGTTAAGTACGTACCTACTAAAAATTAAGTACCTACACATTGAGAATTCAATTTCGGATTTGTCCTTTAATGAGGGAAGCAATTGCTGCCTCGATCAAGTTTATGCTGCATATAAGAAAAATATGATATGGCACAGGAAAGTTCTTAAAAGCTAATTGTTAATGCATCTTCGCTGCGTTTTATAGAGCCTAAATACTAGGGCTGTGCAAAAATATCAATACATGTAACTATTGCAATATTTGTTTTTTCGATAGTATATCGATATTGATACCTCTACTATCGATACATTTTTTATGGGGTCATATGGCTCAAAAATGTGTTTTTCTTTGTCTTTGGTTTGTTATAGTTTGCCAATGCATGTATTAGTCAATAATAAAGCAATAATACATGTATGGCAAAAAAGTAAGCGTCGGAACAAAAGATGCATTATATCTAAAAGAGAATTCTCAACAGAAACTGCCTGAAACGGCTTGTGTAACCACACCCCCACGAATCCAGTCAGTTCATGGTATGACTATGATTTGACTAAGACTGCCAAAATGAATACAGAAGTAAGGTGGTGTACCTGTCTGTACAACTGAAGAGGAACCTGATGTTCCAAATATGGTCAGATACATTACATTTCCGTCACACGCTTCCAGAATTCGACAACGCACTGGTTAACTGGCCAATCAAAGCACACCTCGCTTTTCAGAGCCATGAGCTTTGCAAAAAATCTGCACTTTTCAGAGAGGCGGAGGGGAATCCACTTTAGGGGCGCGATCTTTAGTATGGGAACCCAAACCTCTGATTTATAGGTCTATCCATCTCACATCATAGCACTTCTGCACAGATAAGGGATGTTTTTACACTTATTCTTAAAAAAAACAGGTGGTGCACAGCATGTTGTATCTCCTGCTGTACCTTTTACATTTTCTATTTAAAGTATTGCAATATATCTCAAATGTGTATCGTATTGAAATACAAGCAATACAGTATATCTTGGGGGCACGGTGGCTTAGTGGTTAGCACGTTCGCCTCACACCTCCAGAGTTGGGGGTTCGATTCCCGCTTCCGACTTGTGTGTGTGGAGTTTGCATGTTCTCCCCGTGCCTCGGGGGTTTCCTCCGGGTACTCCGGTTTCCTCCCCTGGTCCAAAGACATGCATGGTAGGTTGATTGGCATCTCTGGAAAAATTGTCCGTAGGGTGTGAGTGCGTGAGTGAATGAGTGAGTGTGTGTGCCCTGCGATGGGTTGGCACTCCATCCAGGGTGTATCCTGCCTTGATGCCCGATGACTCCTGAGATAGGCACAGGATCCCCGTGACCCGAGGTAGTTCGGATAAAGCGGTAGAAAATGGATGGATGGATGGACAGTATATCTTATCGTGACTAATCTATCATTAAATGTATTGTATCGGGACGTACTTGCCGATACACAGCCCTACTAAATACAAATTAAAATGGAACTCTATGGAAGGTCTAATGAAGTAAGAAGGATTCTGTATTTTTGCGACTAGAATATAAAAAGCACAGGATTCTACAGCAAGACAATTTTCAGTTAGACTTCATGATGTAATAAAAACGTAAGCTCAAAAATGACTGAAACGTTTTTGAAACAAATTTTGAAAAAGTCTTTAGATTAGAAAAGATTTAGATTATTTGAACATGCTGAGCAAACATAAAAAGGTAAATAAAGTAGAATGCAATTGATATAACAAAGACCTACCATAAACACTGTCTTTATATGTTCATCATATTTATGTTTTTTATAATGTTGTTATTAAGGAAAAAATAGGTAAATGCTCGGACAAGTATTTATCCAGTTAAAAGTTAGGCGGATGTCTGCAGAGAAACTTCAGCTTGTGGAACAGTGAAGTGTTTTAGGCTGCTGATCGATCATGTTTATTGAGTCGATTTGTATTTTTATGTTGATCATTTTGATATTGTGATGAGTAAATTTAAAACTTTAACACTGCATTTATGCAGACAGCGCTGTTTTCTTGACTGTTAGTTTGGTTATTAAGACATATTGAATTAGCAATATAATATTTTTTTTTTCGAATAACTGCCGAACTCGCTTTACTCTTGTTTTTTGGCAACTAACTGTATGGCAATTTTCCAGGATCATCTCTGTGTGAAAGGCATTAATGATTAAGGAATATCCGGTCTGCCTGTTAATATTTACATTTAGTCATTTAGCAGATGCTTTTATCTAAAGCAACATACAGAGAGTTCAGGGAGCAATAAGTGATATGGCTTTCCTGCAGCTCAGTGCTAAGAGCATTGGTTGTGGTTTCGATCCCAGGGGATTGCATATACCCAAGTATAAAATGTGTAGGATAATGCAATGTAAGTCGCCTTGGATAAAAGCGTCTGCCAAATGCATAAATGTAAATCTAAATGTCATACAACAAGACCAATAATACAATAGGTGCTAATAGAAAGTTTCAACAAAAGCTAGACCAATACCTGTTGAGAGAAAGAAAGAGCGTTAGTTTTTCTTTCCTCATTTGTCTGTCAAGTATTCACAGAAGAGAGGGGTTTAATAGTTTTTTGAATGTTGTGAGATGTGATTGAGTTAGGAAGAATGTTCCATCGGGAGGAGTTGTGCAGAAAAGGGATTTAGTGCCCTTATGAGAAGGCAATACAAGACGACGCTGGTTTGCTGAACGCAGGGTTGTTGATGGTGTGTAGAAGTGCGTGAAAGAAGTATGCCGATGCAGTGAAAGTTCTGGAGGCAACCATTAGTGACTTGAATCTGACAGTCACATTAGCACGTATCTGATTTATTTCTACATATGAATGTGGCTAGGGTATCTGAAACCGATCTCGAAATATCCGATTGCATGTGTTTTTTTCCATTTACATGGTCATAAAATACATCATTATTCTTATACCAAACTAAACAATTTTTTATGTTGTTATGCGGTTCAAAGCATAATAATTGCAGGTTTGTATATGTTTATATGTCTCACTAATTCCATATAGATCTACTCATTATTACTTGTGTCCAATTAAAAGAAAAAGAACTATGTGTGGGGGCATCAGGTCTTGACTTTGCTTAGATCCCCTGAATTGGTAAACACTCCCCTGTACTGACTGAAGACAGGTGAGGGAGCGTGGAGGGTTCTGGAGAATTAATTTGATTGGGAAAACACAGGAGAAGCAGGGAGGGGAACAGAAAGGACTATTACATTAAGTTTATTCGCTTCACTCATATGTTTCATTTTTTTTTATAAAATAAGTTAAATTCATTGCAAAACTTTTTGCTACATGTAAGTTTTTAACTACATGTATAAAGTTTGAGTACAAAATAAGACAAATAAACGTCTTGGTTATGTATGGCCCTTGAGAACCAATCAACTCTGACTACTATAGAAAAGGCCAATGAAATTTGGCGAATGAAACCTGCATGCCGGGCTCCGCCCCCGGATATCCGGTATAAAAGGAAGCCGGCGTGCAGCATTCATTTACCTCTTGTTCTGAAGAGCCTGAGAGCCTCTCACGACTGCAGCAGAATACGATATGTGTTTGTGGCATAAGGGAAACAACGTCTCGTTCCCTCCATCAGGGAACTGAGGTTACATACGTAACCAAGACGTTCCCTTTCTGTCGGTCTCTCGACGTTGTGTCGAGAACGACAGATGGGGTTATCTATGGAAAATGCCACAAACGCTGTATCGCGTCACAATCTCAGCAAAGCGACGGTAACAAGCCTGGGCATGTCAGCTCGAAACTTTCGTCAAACTTGTAACCTTCCAGTGTGGTGGTCGGGGGGTTCAAGAGCTTTCCGGAGAAAGATGGGAACAGCCCTGACTGGTAACCTATCACGGACGGGGCCTTAGCTCTCTACAGGCGAGAGGCCGTCCGGCTCAGTTTACACCGGGAAAGCGCAACTCTTAATCAGAGAAGCGCTGCAGAGGCCACCTCCTACCCGTGGGGAGGAATATGGTGGGGATATATGTATGGTCTCGTCCTTGGATGAGAACGCATGGAACGCGCGGACTGGATAGTTAACCGCGAGGTGGAGGTCCACCTGGGGAAGCTCATGGGTTACCAAGTGTGGGAACCATTGTCATGAGGGTATGGCAGACGGAACAGCCCACGGTGGGGGTGTTACTGCGTCTGATAGCACAGGTCCGATTAGAACTATGTGTGATAGGTCATAAGGTATCCCGGCCTAAGGGGGAAGGCTGCTCTGCCCAGCCAACCCCCAGGAGGTGCTTGCTTAATGATGGATGGAATGCCTGTTCTTAACCAGAGTCTGGGTAAGAAGGAAGGTTGGTGAGGTACCAATTTTCTTACCCATGTGTTTGGGTAAGAAGAAAAGGGTAGATAGCACACTGACCCAACCTCTTGGAGGGTGGGAAGGTGCTTTCGCAGGCTTACGCCCCCCCGGATGCCAGTCCTACATGTCGCCACGCAGGACGTGGGCTGACACCGGATTTACGCGAAGGCTGTTAACCTTTGCGAAGGTGTTTGGGCGTAGCCCAACCCGCAGCTCTACAGATGTCTGCTAGAGAGGCGCTTCTGGCCAGTGCCCAGGAGGTGGCTATACCCCGTGTGGAGTAAGCCCTCAGTGGGCATGGGAGATTCTGAGATCCGAATGCCGTCGTAACGGCATCTACGACCCAGTGCGCCAGCCTCTGCGTGGAGACAGCCTTCCCCTTCTGCTGTCCTCCAATACAGACAAGGAGCTGATCAAAGCTACTGAGGCTCTGCGCGCAGTCCAGGAAAAAAACACGGATGGGGTTGGGTCTACCTCCTCAATGGGGAGCGCCTGCAAGTTCACCACTTGGTCCCGAAGGGGAGTAGTGGGAACTTTGGGCACGTGTCCGGGCCTGGGTCTCAAGATAACGTTAGAGTTACCGGGGCCAAATTCAAAGGAAACCAGGGACACAGAGAATGCTTGGAGGTCCCCTACCCTCTTGAAGGAAGCGAGCACCAACGGGGGGGCCGTCTTACTCAGGTGAGGAAGATCGGAACCTCCGAGGGGCTCTTGGACCCACGTTAGGGTCCCAAGAGGGTATGGAGTGGAGATGAGGTGGATTCCGTCGTCTTGCCCTAGAAACTTTCCATCAACTGAGTCGTGATGAGTGGCGATAGCGACTACATACACTTTCAGTGTGGAGGGGAGATGTTAGTCTCCAGTCTCGTGAGAAGGAGAACACAATCCTGATGGAGCACCTCAGTGGGTCTTTCTTGTTGAAAGAGACAGCAGGACTAGAAGAGGAGACGTGTAACCACGTGTCCTTCCCCTGAGAGAGTAAGGGAAGTTAGGTAAACGGTGGACAAAACCCCATTCATATTGATTGCCATTGGACGACTAGGGGGGCGAAGGGCTCGTGGTCCTCATTTGGACGCCCAATTCGCACACTTTGCGATGGCGAGTGGCACTTTTTCCCTTATCGCAGTTTAGGGTCCATTTTCCGGCAAAGGCATCGTGCGGACACCACAAGGGGTGGTAAAGTACTGCGAAATGTACCATTTTGACACGAAATGCCTAAACATCCCCCTAACTGCCTAATCTTCATCACTACGTCCAAAAGGTGCCTTTCGCTTCCCCTAACCACCTAACTCTACCACAGTCTTCCTCTCGTCCGTTGCACACCTAGAGTTGGCAGTTTGACGCCCCTTGCTGCCTATTGATGGCACTACACCGCGAAAGTGCCGAAACGCACCCTGCGTTTCGCGGGCACTAAGAGGTCCAAGCGAGCTATCGAGATGTACGAAAAATAAGGAAAAAGATTTAACACCGCGTCTCGACCTTGCCCCCTCAGTTTGTCCTCGAGGGCCACGTGACGCAACTTTCTGTTAGGTTTCGGGCTCCTGGGGCCTGCGCGGGTCGTACGGGATTCTCTGACACCCGCAACCTATCCCATTCATTTTCATAGGCTCATGATGGATACTGCCACAGAATGGTCCGATTGGCCTAATTTTCAATGTACGCTCTAGAATACAGGGGTCAAAAGGTCACAGGGCCTCGATGTTCGTCAAGGTATACGATGGGAGTCCCATGAACCTTGACAGCGAGTGTGGTTATTCTAGGTCACTTCTAGGTGCCATTTTTGTGCAAAAAGATTGAACCTCACTCTGGTTCATTTTGCCAACAAAAGAGGCTATTTGTGTCTTTCAGTCGAAGAGGCCTGATTGAGAGATTTGTGTGAAACACACTGAAAAATGTTTGCTTTGGCTCTAGAAAGCCGCCCTTTTGGTATGTGAAACAGGGGCCTACCGACTACCAGAATATAAATTTGGGGGCCTCTAGAGACCCCTTGGACCCTACGGGGGCCGATGACACTCGTAACCTATCCCATTTATTTTCATAGGCTCATGATGGACACTGCCACAGAATCCAGGGGTCAAAAGGTCAGAGGGCCTGGATATGCGAAAAGTTTAACCGCCAGGGGCTCCCCTATCGGGATCTCGAGTTCCTTGTCTCTAGACACTTCCCGAGACCCATTTCTTCCTGGAATTAATTGCCAATCCCTTAGCCTAACCCCTTATCCATAGAGAACAATGGGAGGAAGAGAGATGTATGAAAAATATTTAATAGCACGTCACCAACTAGCCCTTTAGGTATGTCGTCGAGGGCTACTAGACGCAACTTTCTGCTAAGTGTTGGGCTCCTGGGTCCTGCGCGGGCCGTACGGGAGCTATAGTGGCCCAATTGTAATGTCCCAAATATGTGACATCTGCTTCTTTGTAGAAGAAAGAGAAAAGGAGGAGCACTGCCAGAAACATGTTTGGAGGGTCGCACAGACCTCTGTGCAAAAAGAGTCCTAAACTTGTTTAAGGTTTTGCCAAAAGAGTGAAGGAATGGGTTTAGACCACTGGACATTTAGCTATGAGAATGGAGATGAGTGTTAGCAATTCAGAATAACTGTAAATGATCAGTGGGGTATTTTGAGCTGAATCTTCTGTCAGGTTCTGCCCTTTTAGTTTGTTTATTTTTATTTTTGGGGGTTGTTTCTGTTTTTTACTGGTGGGGTTAGTGAAACCTGATCAGTGAAGTTAAGATGATCATCGATCACAACTCCCAGGTTTCTGGCCGTTCAGGAAGATGTGATTGTTGATGAGCCCAGTTGAATGGATAAATTGTGATGAAACTTTGTGTTGTCCGGGATTACAAGCAGTTCTGTTTTAGCAAGGTTCAAGGTTGACCATGTTGAAAACCATTCCTCATTCTTTCTTCACAAAGGGTGCAAACAAAATCTGGATCACTCAACCATTGCACCAACAGCATTTTGGTTAAAAACAACATTAACAAGATTAGCCTTCATATGACATATGAACCACACATTCCAGTACAGTACAATGTACACATGCCATATACTGACATGTAAATAAACATGACATGTACTGATGTAAATAAAGTAAAAATAATTTGTTTTTATTCTATAATAACATATTTTGTTACTATGTTTTATGTGAAAAAATATTTAAACTTAAAAAGCTTAAAAATAAAAGTTCATAATTTATGTAATGCTCCCAGTTTTTTAAGGGCAGTGTTTTATAAATAATATGTATATTTTCTGAATGAAAATTGTTGACAGTGTTATGTTGGTTTATTTTAAAACATATTTGAAATATTTTGTTGGTCTGAGAGAGTTTTGGAGGTGAAATTAAATGGTTTGGCCAAGTTAACGGTCGACTGTGTGAAGAGTTTTGAAAATGTGGCTTAATGTATTAAACAATCCTTGTTAGCGGTTGAAAAAACTGTAATATGTACCGCTCCTTTAAATTTAAACGTAGCCGAGGAAATGGTTCACAAGACAAAAACCAGATGATTCAGCTGTAGAGAGGAAGATCGTTGGAATCTGCAAAAAGACAAGGTACGCTTAAAATGATGGCTTAATACCAGTTGAAATACATACAAATATCATTTTGGGTTAGTCTACACGTAATGTAAAGCGCTTCTTACAAATATGACATACACGTGTTTCATTATTGTACGTTTACATATGATTTGCAGCGCTGAGCATTATAACCAATAGCAAACGTTTCTTTTAAACTGTAGGAATGCCATGTCCAATCAGAGGTGTTTGATTTGGCACCGCGGAGACTTCATGGGAGTTGCGCTGGCTAACTAAACTGTAATTCTGCACATGCGCCAACTCTCTCGTTATCGTACACAACGTGGGGATAAGATGTAAGTAAGAGATTAATTTTTGCAGTAGGCTATAGACGTGCAGCTTCAGAATCAGATATCTTTATAACTCTGTTTAATATAAACACGGTTACAACAGGATTATTTTGACGAAGTCTGAATTTGATGATTGATGTAATTTGTTGCCAGTCTAATATTACTTTTGTATGTCATGCTAAATCGTAACTAAACCGTTAAACAAATGCAGTTTTGTCTGTAATATGATATTTCCCCAAAAATTCTCGACATTAGGGTTATGTATGGTTATGGTTAGTATCAGCCCCTTTTATGTGGTTATTATGAAGTAATATGTTAATGATTAAGATGTGGTTTCAATAGTGGGAAGTTAATTTTGGAGTTTTTTTCTTCTTCAAGTAATTATAAAATTAATTGATCTGTATTATGTTCATACCATGTACTGTTTTGACTCATGATGTTTTTGTCCTTAACATTCAATGTGTTTTTTACAGAAATTTCCTGGTGGCCATCAAATACAGTTTTCAGTGCACCCTTTAGGTAAGCAGCTAAAACAGCTCAGGTCTTATTTTTGTGCCAATACTAAAACTCATACAAACAAAGATATACAATGAGAATAAAATGACAATAATTTCCCATGGTTTTCAAATAGGGCTGCTTGATTATTATATGACAAAAATGAGTAAAGACGGAGTAAAGACAAGATTATTTATGGTTACATGTAATATTTGAATAAAACATTTGTAATATAACAGACAATATCTTAGACAGCCAGCAACCATTGATCCAATATCCTTTTCCAGCCAGAATAATGTTGAAATTCAATTTACCATCATGGTGATCAGTGTATGTTTAAGCTGAGAGACGCTTGCTTATTATTAGGTTAATTCCCTTTCACTGTTTGCATGTGTTTTATTAAAAATACTTATGCAAACAACTAACAAGAGACCTTGTGGGTGTAAGGAGTTAAGGAGTGGTTTTCATGACATACAGCATTTCTTGCAACAAATAATAACAAATAATCATTGAGATAGGGTAGACTTTTTGACTGGTGTGAATGTTAAGGTTCATTAATGCAGAGAGATTATGACAAGGTACAAAAAAATCAATGAGACACTTATACATCAACATTTGTCATACAGACCTCAACAATGGACAATCATCAAACTAATTCAGAAAAAAAGAACAACTACAATGCATGCTGGGAGTCATGAATGAGTGATTGTTGACTGTCACTATTAGGGACGTTTACATGGACACATCAAATTTAATTTATTCCGATTGTGCAATCCGAACGTAGTGTTTACATGAAAGGTAAATAAAATGATCTGATTTATGTATGTGTTAATATGTGAAAGCTTAAAATCTGATTTAATCTTCTGACATGCGCAGACTGCACAAGTTCACCACTAAAACGGTGTTTTAAAGCACACCTTGTGTAGCCTATATATGAATAGAATGTAGAGTTTATAAAGTCAGAGTGATATCTCGTGCCAATAAAGCAGGAGCACATCTGATGCTGTTAAAATTTTGGCAAAATTACAATGACCCACCAGAGCATCTGGATGCTAGCAATAATTTGAATAAATGTCTAATGACAGCTAATACTGAACTTTAGAAGTGGTAATACACAGATTCATATCTGCAATAATGGTAAACGGAGACGGTCACCGTGGACATGGCTATCATTATAATATTCACACAAGCGGCTACTTAAACAAGTGTAACATGTACACATGTGTTTATTTTATATCACAGACACCACCAGCATAATAATGTACAGTTCATAAACGCAAAGTAGGCTAATTTCAACATATCATTGAAGCAATGTTGTTTTGCACATCTGACTTATCATGGAAATTTAAAATAAATCCTCGGTAACTATACAATTTTAAGATAAGATATTTTATCATATTTTTAAATAAAATGGAGAATTTGCCGTTAAAAAAAACACTCCATGGAAACAGTTAAGACATTTTAAATGTATACAAATATGAATGTTCATGTAGAGATGACAAGCATATGGAATTTGTGCTGCATTGTCAGATTTATGGATTTTGGTTTCTTCAGCAACATCTGCTCGTTTCGTGCGTCATACGTCTGTACAACAGAGTGACGTCTTTGCACATGCGCACAATTTCCTACTTCAATTTTCAATCTGATCAAGTGTTTACATGTCTTGTCAAGCGGATTACAAACAACATAGACCACCCTTTACAATCCGACTAAAATCGGGATTTTTAGTCTGATTGACGTGTTTCTATGAAGCATTTTCATTGGGATTGGATTTTTAGTCGGATTACAATGTTCCATGTAAACGCAGCTATTGATGTAACTCATACTCTTATTCTTGATGTCTAATTTATTCTGTGGTCCAAATGTTTTGTTTTGTAGTAATAATGTGATATCTACAACTACTCAGTAGTAGCACAGGTCTGACAGTACAACTTTTTACAACATTAACAAAACCCACTCTTAATATATCAGTCAGCCGTGGAAATAAAATTCTACTCTCTGTATTTTGTGCCATTATAAATAATTGTTTTCTGTGGCAAAGAAACAGTCGACAAACGTTTTAGCTGTAAAACACAAGTCAAGATGCCAACTAAAGCAAACACTGATCACGATGATGGTAGTCTGAGAACTTACAGAACAGTTTACACATTTATATTCCGTAGTGATAGATCTAACTATGAGATATGGCTTGTAGATCTTATAGATCTACAATTTGAGTCCAGTTTCACTAGATCTCTCTCTGTCAGGAACTTATTAAACCTGGAAAATCAACTTCGTTGTGAGTCAATACTTTAACCCAACCACCAGGTAGATACAGAGCTGATGGGAAGAACAGCAGGCCGGAGACGAAGTGATGTTAAATAACTGAAAAATGATTTATTGAATTATCTCAATTGTGCTGTAATGCTCAGTCAAGGTCTATCAAACTTTGTCTGACTTGAAACAGATTCAATATGTGTTTTTAACCATTTAAGATTACAGTATCAAAACATTGTCTCCTGAATCCTGACATTATTATGAACCTTGAGATGGAGACCAACGGATACTCATATCAGCATAATTGACAATACAGCCCCCAACGATGTTAAACAACAGGAAAGTAAGAAACAGATAATATGAATAAAAGTGAATAATAATATAAAGGAATGAATACATGCGCTAGATGAATATTGCAATAAATTATTAATGTAATAGAATAATAAAATTAAATAAACCTAGAAGCAAATGTATTTTTCTGTCCAGATCTATCTAGTAGGTTACACTGTTCGGGTTTACAGTGATGATTTTTTTAAAGTTTGGGGTCATTTCTATTGGCACAAAAGTATTTCTATGTAGTACAGTGCATGAAGCAAACAACCTGTTCTTATTTCTTTCTGTTATTATATATTTATGTAGTCGATTGTCACAATTTATCATTTCTAATGTGCTTGCACCATGTTAATCAATTTATGTAGCCGCTAACTTGGATAAAGACAGTTTTATAAGCATATTTAAATGTGGTAGGGGAAAAATGAGGAATGCAATCCTACATTTTCCAGATCTCCACATGTGGCCCATTTCCTCTACCTCATCCCCACCATCCGCGTACTTCTTCAAAAGTAGCAACGTAGCCTTAATTTTGTGGGACACAGAGCTCTGTTTTCCCAACTATATAGACAAAATTGGGTTCCAGCAGTGTTCCCAAATGCTAAATGTGGCGTAATTCATTCAAATTAAATTTAGTATTCACCTTAATAAAGTGTATTATGAAAACATTGCAAAATATCCGAAAACATGAATGCAAAGCACATCCAAAAAGGGTATTTTGTTTGCAGTCTGATCCACAGAAAGAATTTTACAATTAATTTGTTACTTGGTCCTATGGCTTTTTTGCAGTAATATTACAGTTATGATTTGTCTTCCTTAAATATATAATTATTCCAACTTTTTTTTCAGTGTTCACTAGCTGTTTTTTTTCTTGATATAATCAAAACCTTTGGTGGTGTAACAGCAAATTACAGCATTAACAACATTATGTGTGGCCTTGAGTGCTTTATTTATAATATATAGTCTCATTGTTACGTTTTTATTGATTCTGTTTTTTAGGAACTGTCAGGAAGAACTCACTAACATCGACGGCCACTGACCAAGAAATAGAATTATATATTAAAAAATGGCTTCACCTGGCTGGTGACCGTGATGGTGGGAGACGCGAAAGAGAGAAAACGGAGGAGTGCCCAAGATACACGTTTTTGCTTATTCAGATTGCTTCCCAGTTTTGGATGTGTAATCATGCAATGTTTGTTTTTGGCAATATTAATAAATTAAGCAGTTGTTTTCAAAAAATGCTTCTGAATTATCTGTTGTAACTTATCCTAACATTTTCCAGAGTAAGTTTTGTATGTTTGTGTTTATTAAATTGTTATGCACACGTATTTTGGTAATACTTAAGAGTAGGGGTGTATTTGTTAGCATTAGCATTAGCTTACTTTACTTGACAGTGATTTTTTCGGCATTTCGTAATCTTTTCAATACAATTGTTCATGCTAAAGCCTTCTTTACATCCAAGGTGATGAATCTGGGCCAGAATTAACATTTAATATTGCCCAGATTTGGGCCAGATCTAGCCAGCTTTGTTTTAATGACATGGCTGACATGTGGCATTGATCTGTCTTGATTTTGGTTGAACAGGAGTGGGTCCAAGGGTCATCATTCCATGCAGTATGTGGGCCGGTGTTTAGTCCAAATATAGGCCAAAAATAAATTTAAAGTTGCCCAGATATTGGCCAGATCTGCTTTATTTGTTTTGTGTTTGGCTGACATGTGGCATTGCTAAGGCTGTTTCGTGTTTGAGACCTGGCGAACAGGAGTTAACCATCCAAGAGCCATCATTCCATGCGGTAAGTGGGCCGGAGCAAGGTGTTAGATCTGGGCCAAATCTGGGCCAAAATTAAATTTATGGTTGCCCAGATTTGGCCCAGATCTGCTTCATTTGTTTTGTGTTTGGCTGACATGTGGCATTGCTAAGGCTTTCTTGTGTGTGAGACATGGCGAACAAGGGCGGACCGCTCAAGTGCCATCATTCCATGCCAACAGTGGGCCTGATGAATGTGTCTAATGTGAGCCAGATCTGGGCCACATCAATTTTGCTATCTGGGAATGACCCCAGAACTGACCCTGGAGGTTTGAATGACCCCAATTCAAATTCTATATCTAGTCATGGCCCCCTCATTCGTTTTCCAGCATACAAAGTGTGTATGGCCACGTTATTTGCTATATTGCCCGTTTTGGGGTCCATGTGAGACGTTAATTTTTTGGGAATATTTTTTGTGTTTTTTTTCAAGCACTTGCCCTACTGTGAGGGCTATGGGCTTTGAATATGTGTTGCTTACTGATGTGAAGGACTAGTATTCGAAGCCCCAAAGCTTTTGCAGAAAATTAAAGCATAAATATTGTTGGACATAAGCTGTCCTGCGTGTCCAAAAATTGGACTCAAGGACTTCGGTTGAACAAAAGTTGAAGTTTATTAATATGAAATACAGCGCGCTGGGCCTCCTCAGTCTACAGAGTTTACACAGAGAGTCAGCCCCGCCTCAGTGGTTTACAACAATTTTATATGTGTATGTGTGGGTGTGTCTTCAAGCTTGCTTCAGACAGTGGCCAACCCCTGAGCGCCTTGACCTCTGCTACTTTCTTTGTGTCCAATGGAGTGATGCTTCATCTCATATTTTCGTAGACTACGTCCTTCTTCTTTTACTATCTGCAACACAAAATACTTCCCCCACCTGCCTCCACATAAACTTAGGACCCCGCACTATTAGGGTATGTGTGTTTGGATGTGCAGCACACATCTCTTATCTTCTCCCCTGCATGGAATGCTGCCCACACATACTCAACCCCCACATCCTGTTGAAAATACCTCTTTGCCCTCTAATATTCTCTCTTAACTCTGAGGCCCACAGTAAAATAATGTAATGTTATATAAGGTAAGCAGTAATAAGTAATAATCATATAAAAACACACACAGAAAATGTAATTGATATAAACCCTTAGATAAAACATATAGAACGCAGATAAAATATATAAAACCCTTCAATATTAATAAAAACCTGGGCAGAGACATAATTCTGTCAAAAGTCCACTTTTATGCAAAATAAGCATTTTAACAGCCAGAATTATGTAATAGATCTTAATGGGGTGCTTCTAGAATGCATATCTGTGAGATTGTCTCACGAAAGTTGTTAAAAGTCTTAAAATGAACCTTTTTCAGGCCCACAGCCCATACAGATCAACGAGAGGAAATGGCATGTATGAAAAATAAGGAAAAATATTTAACTTTGCGTCCCGACCTAGCCCCCTCGGTATGTCGGCGAGGGCTACGTGACGCAACTTTTTGTTAGGTTTCGGGCTCCTGGGGCCTGCGCGGGCCGTATGGGAGCCTCTGACACACGTAACTTATTCTGGTGTGCTCATAGGTGGCTATCGTACGACGACCCAGTTAATTATTTATGAATATTTTTTGTGATTTATTTTCAAGCACTTGCCCTACTGTGAGGGCTATGGGCTTTGAATATGTGTTGCTTAATGATGTGAAGGACTAGCATTCGAAGCCCCAAAGCTTTTGCACAAAATTAAAGAATAAATATGAATAAAAACCTGGGCAGAGACATAATTCTGTGAAAGTCCACTTGTATGCAAAATAAGCATTTTAACAGCCTGAATTGTGTAATATATCTTCATGGGGTGCTTCTAGAATGCATATCTGTGAGATTGTCACAGGAAAGTTGTTAAAAGTCTTAAAATGAACCATTTTCAGGCCCATGGCCCATAGAGATGAAAGCGAGGAAGTGACATGTATGAAAAATAAGGGAAAATATTTAACTTTGCCTCCCGACCTAGCCCCCTCGGTATGTCGGCGAGGGCTACGTGACGCAACTTTCTGTTAAATTTCAGGCTCCTGGGGCCTGTGCGGGCCGTACGGGAGCCTCTGACACGCGTAACCTATTCTGGTGTGCTCATAGGTGGCTATTGTACGATGACCCCAGAACTGACCCTGGAGGTTCGAATGTTCGATGTCTATTCGCGGCCCCCTCATTCGTTTCCTAGCGTACCGAGTGCGTATGGCCACGTTTTGTGCTATATTGCTATATTGTCCACTTGTATACAAAATAAGCATTTTAACATCCTGAATTGTGTAATATATCTTTATGGGGTGCTTCTGAAATGAATATTTGTGGGTTTGTCATACGAAAGTTGTTTAATGTCTTAAAATAAACCATTTAAAGTATTGTCCAATGGAAGCCTACAAGGCCACTGTCAAATAAGTTATGACTGTCACTTCCGGTGTTTTGATGAGTCACAGGAAGTCCCAGTCGTAACTTATTTGACGGTGCCCCCGTAGGTGTCTCATGTACACAACATTTCTATGTTATGAATGTACACTTTGTCCATTAATTACCTATGAGGGGCATCGTTGGATAAGTTACGATTCCGTGACCACAGGAAGTACCACTCATAACACTTTTGGCATGGTTCCCAAAGGTAAATGATGGACACACCATTTTTAAGCTTCTGGAACACAACTCTGAGCCTTAATGCACGTCATTGTGAAGGGGTGTAATTCTTATACACTCCATTGTTGTTTGAAGCTATATAACTCCTTGTATAGGCTTATGACCCTTAATAGGCTTGGTCCATTATTGACCTATGAGGCCCCCTTCAAATAAGTTAGAGATGTAAGAAATTGCCTTGTGTTACAAAGTCCTATGTATTCCCAAACAGTAGGAGAAAATAACAATTCACAAAAGTGCATCCCTCTTATTAGTTTCACAGAATTAATGCTTTATTGCATATCAGTGTGAAGGATTGTGTCTCATATGCACTAGATTATTGGTATTACCTGAAAAGCTCATTGCCAAGGTTAATTAATGACTATTAGGCTTTGTCCATTTTTTACCTATGAGGGCCCCATTAAATAAGTTAAGAATGTACATGCCACACATAACTTGTTTGACAGGGCTTCCATAGGTAGACGATGTACATCCCACTCATAACCTATTCGATGTGTACATAGGTAAATAATGGACACACCGTTGTTAAGCTTAATAAAGGTGTTACAACGTTGTAATTAACAGGTAAAAACAGATATAGGCATTGTCCATTATTTACCTACGAGGTCCCCATTAAATACGTTAGGAATGTACATGCCACAGATAACTTATTTGACAATGTCTCCATAGGTAAATAATGGACACACCGATATTAAACTTAATAAAGGTGTTATAACGTTGTAATTAACAGATAAAAACAGATTCAATTCAATTCAAGTTTATTTATATAGCGCTTTTCACAATGTGTATTGTTTCAAAGCAGCTTTACAGGGGCAAACAGGAATAACAGAGAAGTTAAAACACAGCACAGTGCATGGTATTTATACAATGAGTAAGATCATTATAATAAATGATATTTAATTTCTAAATAAATGAATGAATGCAGTCTCCCGGTGAGCAGGCCAACACTGCCCTGCTGTGGCGAGGAAAACAAACTCCAATGATTGATTAATGGAGAAAAAAACCTCGGGAGAAACCAGGCTCAACCGGGAGGGCCAGATCCCCTCTGACGTGTCATAACTGCACTCAGACTGCTGACGTGTGGTTTAGGTTTAGCATTTAATACCAAATATAGTAACTTCAGCATTAATAAGACAAATAGTCCGTCTTTGCTCTTGGTTGGGGGTGTATTGGTCTGAGCTTCGATGGTCCGATGGTCATATTTCTCTTGGGCGGTGGTGGAATTGCCTTAGATGGAGCTGGGATGGTCAGTCAGTCTGCAGCTGTAGCTGGCGTAATCTCAAATTGGGGATGGGCATCTGTCGGTCGTCTGGAGATGGTGGAACTTCTTCCTACCTCGGGATGGGCATCCCGAGGCAGAGTCGGAAAGAGAATAAAGAGAATAATTAGCGTAGCTGCTGTTCATTAACTATGCATGTGATCGTATTTTCTTGACCTAGTAAGAACTCTGGCAGCTGCATTCTGAACAAACTGTAGTTTGTTTATCGATGATACAGGACAACCACTAAGTAGAGCATTACAATAGTCAAGAGCTGGATAACTCATTGAATAATAACACATATAGGCATTGTCCATTATTTACCTACGAGGTCCCCATTAAATAAGTTAGGAATGTACATGCCACAGATAACTTATTTGACAGTGTCTCCATAGGTAAATAATGGACAGACCGTTTTAATGCTTGTGGAGCACAAAGATGAGCTTTAAAGTACATCATCACGAAGGACCATGTCTCTTAGGCACTCTGCAGTTGGTTTAGGCTGTATAACTCATTGCCGAAGTAAACAAGACCACCGACAGGGTTCTCGCCCTGTGCACCAGTCGAGGCCGCTTTCAAATAAATCGCAGGTGTGAGAAAACTAGGTTTGGATACACATCGCGCTTTTATGACTCGAAATTCGAAGCGAAAGGCTCTTTGGTGTTTGGGCGTGCGTGGCACCGCCGCTCGGGGTTTATCGGCTCGAATATGGCCAGTCGGCAACGATACGGAGCGGGAGTCGGCGTCCGGCACCGAGAATCCCACATCTTGGGTTCTTTGGGGCTTCGGGGGGCGTCCGGGGCGTCGGGTGGGCCTCCGATACGTTTAGGCTGCAAGGGGATGCATAGGCGTTTTGTGGACGGAGGCGTGTTCATTGGGATGCCCCGCCCAAAATTGGTGCCAAGGGGGATGCGTAGGTGATTCGTGTACGCCGGGTGTGGAGCCGGGCCCTAGGGTGCAAGGGGACGTTTAGGCTTCATTCTGACTGCCCACTCGCCATCTAATCGACGCGCGCGAAATAGGTTACAGGCGTACGTGCAGTGGCCCTCTGGTTGCTTCGCCTCGTATTGCCCCTAACCTTGTTTCCGTGGGGCGCTTTTCGGGCATTTTTCACGGGGTCCCCGGGCGGCGTGGGCGCACCGAGACACTGCGGACCGCGTTCTGGCAACTTCCCCTTCGTTACGGGACCATCGCACAACCTGGGAAAAATCTGGGGGCGCTGGCGCGCAGCGTCCATTTGTTCCTGTCCATTTCGCCTCATTTAAGTTACCCAATACATCTGATGGCCTAAGGCATGAACTATCTCAGACAGCTCTATACGGACCTAGTGCTATCGGAGGTCTGTAACATCCCCTACGTGGGCTGTTCCGTCTGATGTATCCTCATTAGATGGTTGCCACTTCTGGTAACCCATGACCTCCCCCAGGTGGAGCTCCACCTCGCGGTTACCTACTCAGTCCGCAGGTTCCATGCAATATCCCCTAAGGGCAAGTCCATTTCTATGTCCACTGTATTCCTCCCCCGGGTAGGAAGTGGCCTCTGCAGCGCATCCCTAATTAAGGAAGTCGCGCTCATCCGGTGTAAATCCGATCCAGACTGCCTCTCGACAGTAGAGAGCTAAGGCCTCCGTCCGTGAAAGGTTACCGGTCAGGGTGTACCCATCTTTCTGCAAGAAAGCACTGGGACCCCCCGACCATCACACAGGAAGGTTAGAGTTTCACAAAAGCCTTGTGCTGATATGCCCAGGCCTGCTACCGTCACTTTGCTAGAGATTGTGACACGACACAGCGTTGTGGCGTTTTCCATAGGAAGCCCATTTGTTGGCTCGACACAACGTCGAGAGACCGACAGAAAGGGTACGTCTCTAAACTCAGTTCCTTGATTGTGTGCCTTATGCCACAACACGTATCGTCCTCTGCTGCAGTCGTGAGAGGCTCTCAGGCTCTTCAGAACAAAAGGTAAATAAATGCTGCACGCCGTCTTCCTTTTATACCGGATATCTGGGGGCAGAGACCGGCATGGAGTTTCATTTGCCAACTTTCATTGGCCTCTTCTATAGTAGTCAGAGTTGATAGGTTTCTCAAGGGCGAACCCCATCTGTCAGCTCGACACAATATCTGGTTCCCTCTACCAGGGAACCGAGGTTACAGACGTAACCGAGACGTTTTCCTGTCTCAAGATGAGGCGTAGGCGGTGCCATCCTGATCTTGTACACAAGCTCACGTGTTGGCCTCCCATACCTTTAAGTAGCTTAACTTTTCAGCCCACAATAGCTGATTCACATCCTGCGTTCTCTTGTGGTGTATAATGCTTTGACTGATCCAGGAATCAGGAAAAACACAAATGATTGTTAAAGTGTAAGGGAATGAACCATGATCATATATTTACTTTAAAAACGCATTAAAAATGAGATTGATCAACTGATGGATCACTAGTGGCCATAAACAACCATGACTGCATCACTGCAAGCTATTTGTCCTCCTCACGGATAGGGTAAAATATATTTTACCTTTCTGTCGGTCTCTCTGTGTTGTGTCGAACCGACAAATGGGTTTCCCCCTTGAGAACCTATTACTTCGACTGGTTTTGAAACAGGCCAATGAAATTGGCGAATGAAATTTGCATGCTGGTCTCCGCCCCCAGATATCCTGGTATAAAAGGGAGACTGCGTGCTGCTTTCATTCAACTTTTGTTCTTCGGATCCTTCGCTTATGACTGAACAGCAGATCTACACATCTTCAAGCAAAATACTGCTGGATTCTATGACATGATGCAGTGGACCGTTCATTCCTTCAGCGACATTCCTTCATATTACTCCGGTTCTACAGTCTTTACATTGGCTGCCTGTGCGGTTCAGAATAGATTTTAAAATTTTACTTATTGTCTACAAGTCACTAAATGGTATGGCTCCTCCATATATCTCTGACTTATTGATTGAGCATAATGTAAACAGATCTCTTCGGTCCTCTAACCAGAGACTTTTGTTTATTCCCAAGAAGAGGCGGAAGTGCAGGGGTGATCGCGCTTTTGCTACAGCTGCGCCACGACTCTGGAATGATTTGCCCTTGCCTATTAGAATGGCATCATCTGTGGCTATTTTTAAGTCTAAACTAAAAACCTATCTGTTCGATAAGGCGTTTTATCCTGGTTGAAGCACAGCGTGTTTATGATTATTTTGGTGTATGTCAAAATGTATTCTTGTTTTACTCTTGTGTGTTACTGTTGTTTTTAGTTATTGTATTGTAAAGCACATTGGTCAACTCTGGTTGTAGTAAATAGTGCTATATAAATAAATTGCCATTGCCATTGCCATTCCCCTGGGCGTCTCGGCAGTTCCAGAAGTGTTCAAGTTTTTTTCCTCAAAAAAAAGCACATTCTTCCAGCATGGCATGTCCTGCTGTTCTCATGGGTGCAATACACTCTGCGACCAGGCTGGGCAGAGCACCCCTGCCACTTAGGGCGGGTACATTTCGAGTTATCCAAACATAGCTCTTACTGGACCTAGTGCTACCAGACGTTGTAACTCCCCCACTCGGGCGGTTCCGATGTAATCTGATGTATTTTCATGATTGGTTCCCACCTTGGTAACCCATGACCTCCCTAGGTGGACCTCCACCTTTGCGGCTTACTACATCAGTATGCATATATTCCCGATGGTAGGAAGTGGTCTCTGTAGTGCGTGCCCCATTCGAGGAGTGCACTTTCCCAGTGGCCTTGCAGCACCGGGCGGCTTCTCGCTGTTAGAGAAACTAAGGCCGCAGCACCACTGGAAGATTAGGAATTACACTAAAGCGCTCACGACTGACCCGCCCAGGCCTGTCACCATTGCTTCGCTGAGATTATAATACGGCACAGTGTTGTGGCGAATTTTAATAGGAACCCCATCTGTCGGTTCAACACAACGTCGAGAGACCGACAGAAAGGGAACGTCTTGGTTACGGATGTAACCTCAGTTTCCTAATGGAAGGAACGAGACGTTGTGTCCTTGTCACAAAGACGTGCCGACCGCTGCAGTAGTCGTGAGAGGCTCTCAGGCTTATCAAAACAAAGGTGAATGGATGCAGCATGCTGTCTCCCTTTTATTCCCGGACATCCAGGGGCGGAGTCCGGCATGCAAATTTCATTCGCCAATTTCATTGGCCTGTTTCAAAACCAGTCGAAGTGATAGGTTCTCAAGGGTGAACCCCATCTGTCGGTTCGACACAACGTCTCGTTCGCTCCATCAGAGAACTGAGGTTACATCCGTAACCAAGACGTTTTTAATTGAAAACATGTTAATGCTAATTATGTTCAATCAATCTTTTCCAGGTCACATCATGATGCCATACTCATAAGTAAAGGTCCTCCAGCACTTTACCGTCTGAACACGGAGAGAAAATACATTGATGGGACTGATAAAAAGGTCAGACAGTGGACATATGGACGAAGAGACAAAAACAAGCAGAACAAAATCAACAAAATGTGAAAACTTTGAATTTACAGTCAAAAAAAGTTGTCAAAGAACAAGTCACCATTGCAAAATGTTGGTATAAGTGGATTGACAAGGCAACCTGCTGCACTGTCTGTAAGGAAAAATGTCATAGTGAACAGGTTTGCTGGTGGGAAAACAGTCCCTCAGGCTGTTGGGTCATGAAAAACAACCACTCCACTGTGTGGTCAGGGAAGTGTCATCAGGATAAACATGTCAAAGAGAACAAGAAATATGTGACAGTCACAAGGGAAGTCACAATGACATTTGATGAGCTCAAACAGGAGTATGAAAACACTGGTGAAAAGACTGTAACTGACTTTGATAAAAATAAATATGAAAACACAAAACAGCAACATGACATTGATGTGAAAGAGTCTGAGAATAAAACAGAAATAGAAAGAAAACTGGTCACTGATCTGGAGAAGATTAAAAATGAAAAGTCCAAACTGCTGGATGAAGCTTATGTGGCCATCATGAGTCTGAGTAAGATTGCATTAAAAGCAGACAGCGCTTTCACTCTTCAACATCTGGACTTCTTGATTCCCAGACTGAAGGAGGAGGGAAAAGAGGAATGGGTAAAAGACCTGGAAGATCTGAAGAAAACTGGAGAAGAGAAGAAGAACAATGGAGCCATACAGTATCTTAAGGCTTATGGACAACAAAAACGGAACGCATTATTTCAGAAGTGGTAAAAGTGAAAAAAGAATTCAGCTTGATACTTCATTTTTATATTCAAGGGTGGAAAATAAAGAAAATGTAAGATACATGATGCAGGCAGAGATGAAAGTCTACAGTACGTTCCGTCCCCTTGTAAACTGATCCGAACATCTGCTAAAGGTTCCTGATCAATTTATTGCAACTACTGTAAATTTTCTGGTCTCAATTTAGTCAATCACGTATCCCTCTATGGGGCTAATGATGAAATCACATCTTAAATAAATATGCAAAAACTATAAAGTGAGTATTAAGGCTATAAATCTAACAAAATCTATTTTCTCCATTTTATGTTTGATTTTATTTTTATAACCGAATCTGTTCCATTAGTGTAAATTATTACTGGAAAATTGACTGAAACTTCTCAGACATTCTAATGCATTTTCACTGTCTGAAAAGAAATTTCTGAAATGTTTAAAAAAACCTTCACATTATTTTATGCTTTTTATTTGTTTTGGAACTTTGGTTAGACTACTACATTTTCTTTTTCAAACACAAGATTTTGTTACACTAAATGTTTAGGTGTATCAACAATTGTTGATACCAGATACCAGTCTCTGTTTGGAGACAGCCCTCCCCTTCTGATGTCCTCAAAAACAGACAAAGAGCTGGTCAGAGCTCCTGAAGCTCTAGAGACTTTCCATCAACTGAGTCGTGATGAGTAATGATAGTGGCTACATACAACTTCATTGTGGAGGGAGATATGTTAGTCTCCAGTCTCGATCCCGATCGAGCTCCTCCGTAGGTCTTCTCGTTGAGAGAGACACCAGTATGAGAAGAGGCGCCATTTATACAATTATGTATAGAATTGTATAAAAGCGTCCCGGAAAATGGAGCGCAACTTTAAGAAAACCAATTTAGAGGGCTTTCGTATAGCATGGAAGGATAGTACTCGAAAATACAGGAATGCCATAAAAACGTCTAGATCCGCCTACTTTTCATCACTAATAGAGGAAAACCATCACAACCCTAGGTTTTTGTTTAACACCGTGGCTAAATTAACAAAAAATAAGTCGTGAGCGACGTCAGATTCTGATTATCAGCATAACAGTGATGAATTTATGAACTACTTCGCTAGTAAAATCCAAGATATAAGAAAAAAAAATTATAACAATGCAACCTGAAGTGAAACCCGCTGAACAAACTAACTACAGCACCCCTAAGGAGAAATTGCAATTATTCTCTACCGTAGATCACGATGAACTGTCTAAAATCATTAGATCATCTAAATCAACAACATGCATGCTAGACCCTATACCTACAAAACTACTGAAAGAAATGCTCCCAGAAATTATAGATCCTCTTCTTAGTATTATTAACTCATCTCTGACATTAGGACATGTGCCTAAAGCATTTAAGGTGGCTGTTATAAGGCCTCTTTTAAAAAAAACCAAACTCGACCCTAAAGAACTAGGGAATTACAAGCCTATATCAAATTTACCTTTTATATCTAAAGTTCTGGAAAAAGTAGTTTCAACTCAATTATGCTCCTTCCTCCAAAGGAATGACATTAATGATGAATTCCAGTCTGGATTTCGAGCATGTCACAGTACAGAGACTGCTTTGATAAGAGTTACAAATGATCTGCTTTTAGCGTCTGACCGTGGCTGTATTTCGTTATTGGTGCTGCTAGACCTCAGTGCTGCATTTGACACCATTGACCACAGCATACTCCTACATAGACTCGAAAATTAAGTCGGCATTAACGGAATAGCATTGAAATGGTTTAAGTCTTATTTATCCGACCGTTTTCAATTTGTAGCAATAAACAATGAGGTGTCCCGCAAATCACAAGTCCAGTACGGTTTACCACAGGGCTCAGTTTTGGGACCTCTGCTCTTCGAATTATACATGCTACCTCTAGGAGATATAATAAAGCGATACGGAATTAGCTTTCACTGTTATGCTGATGATACTCAACTTTATATTTCCTCGAAGCCTCATGAAACCCAGCAGTTTCATCGAATAAAGGATTGCACAGTTGACTTAAAAATGTGGATGAGTAACAATTTTTTACTACTAAACTCGGACAAAACAGAAGTGTTACTTACTGGACCGAAAACCGCTATACGTAAAAACCAAGAATACTGCTTAACGATTGACGGATGCTCCATAAAATCCTCGTCATCAGCTAAGAATCTTGCCGTTGTATTCGATAGTACTCTGTCATTTGAAAGCCATGTCGCCAACACCTGTAAAGTTGCATTTTTCCATCTTAAGAATATATCTAAACTACGTCATATGCTGTCACTGTCAGATGCAGAGAAATTAATTCATGCATTCATGACATCGAGACTAGATTATTGTAATGCACTTCTAGGTGGATGCCCTGCAGGCCTATTACAAAAACTGCAACTTGTTCAAAACGCGGCAGCTCGAGTTCTTACACATACAAAACAATATGAGCATATAACCCCGGGTCTGTCAACCTTGCACTGGTTACCTGTAAAGCATCGCATTAACTTTAAGATCTTGCTTATTACCTATAAAGCCTTACATGGTCTAGCGCCGCAGTATTTGAATGAACTTGTATTGTATTACAGACCTCCACATACATTACGCTCTCAGGCGTCCTGTCAGTTGGTAATACCTAGAATTTCAAAATCAAGTGCAGGTGGTAGATCCTTTTCTTATCTAGCGCCTAAACTTTGGAATATACTTCCCTGCACGGTCCGGGAGGCAGACACACTCTGTCAGTTTAAATCTAGACTAAAGACGCATCTTTTTAATCTTGCATACACTACACCTCCATAATATTAATCCTCAGAGGATTTAGGCTGCATTATTTAGATCAACCGGAACCAGGAAACACATCCAACAACAAATGATGTACTTGTTGCATCAAAGAGTGCAGAACAGTGCTCTACTCTCAGCCAGTCTTGTCTCTTTGTTCCAAGGTTACCGCAGGATGCAGTTCATGCCCAGACCTGATGGCAGAGCTGAGAATGGGAAGCGGTGACCTGACAAGAGCTAAGAGGATAGAGCTGGATAAAGGACGCGACAACTTTGATTTTCCTACAACATTTCAAATGCTATTAGATTGTTAATGATAATCTTAAATCTATCATTTTTTATTTTAATTAGCCTTGTTGTGCAAGCTAATTAATTTTTTTTTTCTCGATGGGAGTTTTGGGTTCCTCACCACCGTTTGCATATTGTTTTGCACTATCTGCCTGGCCGGGGGGGCTGCTTTAGAATTCAGAAATTAGATATAATCACTATTACATATAAGAATTAATAGTCCGTTTAATATTTAACCTGTGGTTCTCTCTCCTTTATCTCAAATGTGTGCTTTCACTGTGTGTGTGTGCGTCTATGTCAATGTGTGTGTGTATGTATGTTTGCATATTGTGTGTGTGGAGCATTTGTATGTCTGTCTTTGTTGTTTTCACCTTTTTTTCTTGTTTTACAGGTATATGCCTTCAGTTGTTTTACTTGTATTCAATGTGTCTCATGTACAGCTGCTTTGCAACAATGAAAATTGTAAAAAGCGCTATATAAATAAAGTTGAGTTGAGCGCCCTTTATTTATAATGTATACTGTGGCTTCGTTGTCGCAATAACTATTATTTATTCCTAGACCATTGACTGCCCCAAGAATACAAGCCACGACTACGGGATACAGCTCTAATAATGCTGTGGATAGTGTTTTTTTTTTTTGGAAGAGCCACCAGATCTTTGGGCCGAGCACTAGCAAACCATTGGTTGTTGAAAAACCCCCCGAAACCGATTGACGGAGCAGTGTCGGTAAAATATTTTAGCGTGACTGAGGTCTTGACGAGATGAATAGGTTAAACTAGCAGTAAGGCTGGCGGTGAACATACGCCCTGGAACGATAGCACTGGAGTTGTTAGCAAACCGAACGAGTTAACGAGCAGTAAAGCTGATATGGGAAGCATGCCCTGGAATGTATCACTGGAGTTGTAGGGGCAAGTTGTTAGTAAACCAAACAAGTTTAACGAGCAGTAAAGCTGATAGAGGAAAAATACACCCTGCAAGGACTAGCACTGGAGTTATGGGAGCAAATTGTTAGCAAACCCAACGAGTTAAACAAGCAGTAAAGCTGGCAGAGGAAGCATACATCCTGCAAGGACTAGCACTGGAGCTATAGGAGCAAATTGTTAGCAAAACCCGACGATTTAAACAAGCGGTAAAGCTGGCAGAAGAAGCATACAACCTGCAAGGACTAGCACTGGAGTTATAAGAGGAAGTTGTAAGCAAACCAAATGGGTTAAATGAGCATTAGCAGGCAGTGGAAGGATGCACTTTGCATTGAATTTCACGAGTGTTACATGAGCAGTGGTTAATGAGCCGAATGAGTTAATCTAGCAGTAAAGCTGGCAAGGGAAGCATACATCCTGCAACAAATTGCACCGGTGTTACATGAGCAAGTTCTTAAAGGCTAACCTACCAGTTGCTGGCAGGGGAAGCATTCGCCCTTCAACGAATAGCTCCGGAGTTCAAATGAGCAAGTTACCAAACCGAACGGGTAACCAAGCAGTAAAGCTGCTTTTGAAGCATACACCCCGCAACAAATAGCACGGGAGTTACATGAGCAAGTATAAACAAGCTGAAGGGTTAAACTAGCAGTAGCTGCAGGGGAAGCGTACACCCTGCAACAATTAGCACCGGAGTTACATGACCAAGTTGAAAGGAAGCCAATTGGGTGAAACGAGAAGTAGCTGGCAGGGAAAGCATATACCCTAGTCCCACGTAGTTGGACCTTCATACTGAAAATTCTCGAAAGTGCACTTTAGGTACCTGGATGATGCACTCATTCGACAAAAATATGTAATGTGGAACTCTGGACACTTCTCGCACTTAACGGTCGCAGTTGCTTATGTGGCATGAAGGAAGGGTAAGCTATCCGAACTGCTCTAGCAAGTTCTCCTGCAGAGCATGGGCGTAAATCTCATTTAACAGTAGGGGGGGACAATACACATAAAATTTCTCAAGAGCAATTTTTGAAGGGGACACAAATAATACAGTCAAAATTGTACTTACTACGACACAAAGCGACAATATGCATTAGGTTTATAAGTTCATCATACAGACTTGCAGTCATATAACTGAACTGAACTGTCACATGCTGTAATACAAGTGAACAGAATAGCTTTTTTCCATTTATATATTTTTTGTCTCTGTTGTGAAGACAGGAAACAAATATAAAAACACTACTCATGATACTACATGTTAACAATGAGTCACTTTTTAAACACATGTTCTCCTGATTTATACTGCAACATCGTCTGACAATGTTTAATGTTTAAACTGAATGTTTAGCTTGTCCTCCTCACACATACTGCACACAATAGATGCTGAGAAAACGATCTTCTCCAACTGAATGAAAGCTGTGCACCTTTTGTGGACGCTAGATATAGTGCCAACATCACAAAACTGTAACCGGTATGTGCGCGACTGTATGTGACACGGGACATGAATGGCAGGATCGGTGGGTAATTGTTGAGGTTAATGTTCACATCATGCAAGGTCGCCGAAAATATAACAATGCATGAGAAACGGCTTCGGCGTATTAGTTGCAGTGTGTGAAGTCCTATGTAACAAGCTAACATTTACTAGCTAAGTAACGTTTTAATCGCAAAACATAGCAGATTCATGGAAAAATACAGCAGTAATCAGCATTTATTGCAACAAATAATTTATTAATGCATCAGGATCAAATACATTAAAGAGAATCACTTCATTTAAAGTGAATAAAATAGCCTTCTTACTGGAGTTGAACAACCAATGATGTACTGAGCCGAATACCTGACTGCATGTGTTACGCAAAGCGCAGGTGAGATGAAAGGGGCAGTGGGCCAAACCACTGTGAGAAGCAGGGGAGGGGGAACTCAAAGGTTTCTAAACTTAAGTTTGAGTTTGTATTTTCTTCTAATTACACAATTAGTTTTTGGTAATAGAGATAGTTTATAGTTTATGACAATAGATAATGAGAGTTTAATTGATTTGAGGGGGGACATCCCTATGATGGAGGGGGACGTGTCCCCTCTGTCCCCCCCGGGATTTACGCCCCTGCTGCAGAGTGATTATCTTTGCTAAGCTTGACTTCAGTCAGCATTAAATTGAATAAAGTTACCTTTTTAATTATGTAAATGAGAACAGCTTTTGTTATAAAAGACAGCACTGATGGTAAACGCATGTACGACTAGACGATGCCCGGAATATGATGATGAGCATATGAGTTGTTTTGCTAAAAATTAAAAACATTTTACTGGCATTTAAATTAATATCGATGAAACTGCAATTCCGACCTTGGAATCTCCACTTTGAGAAACTGCATAGTTTAAGTGCCTATTGGGAATTTGGGAACGATCCCACCCAGAGGCCATATGACTGACAGGTAAGGAACCAAATCAAGTTTCGTTTTGTGCCCAGTCATGTTTAGAAGCGTGGAAATGTCCGCGCAGTATCAAACCGGTCTACATTCATGAGCGTTTCAACGATAAAAGCAACAACGATTATAGTTTATGCGGTTAACTTAGACCTATATGTGATGAGTATTGCAACCTTTTAAACCTTAATCAGACGTTGATCCCAGGCGGACCGTTAAAATCAGATGAGGATTTGAATGTGCCGGAGTGTTCCCAAGAAAGTGTGCCTTGCTTCAGACGTTTAGCCACCCGTCTGTGAGGCTGCGCACATCCTGCCACGAAAGGCACGAGTGTTATGAGCAAATTGGTAACGAGAAGTTATCAATTATGCTAGCAGTTAAGATAGCGGGGGAAGCGCACGACCTGCAACAAACAACACTTGAGTTGAATGAGCAAGCGTTAATGAGTTTGGCTATAGCTTAACCCTACATCAGCTCTCACTATTGTGATCGCATACAATTAAAATGACTTCCCAGATAGCAAAAATCATCTGGACCAGATCTGGCCCAGACCCTTCATAAGTTCTGGGCCAGATGTGTAAAACGGACCTGGGCCGGTGTCTTTTAGCACAACGGGCCAGTAGCGGCACAGATCCGTTTTCCTCATCTGGGCCAGATCTGGCCCAGACCCTTCATAAGTTCTGGGCCAGATGTGTAAAACGGACCTGGGCCGGTGTCTTTTAGCACAACGGGCCAGTAGCGGCACAGATCCGTTTTCCTCATCTGGGCCAGCACTGGGCCATCTCTGGAACAGCTCTGGTTTTTCTATAGTATTTCGGTCCAGATGCGGAACAGAGCTGGTCCAGATGCGGAACAGAGCTGGTCTGGAGCTGGCCCAGTGCTGGTTCAGATGAAGAAAACAGACCTGTGCCGCTATTGGCCCATTGTGCTAAAAGACATCGGCCCAGGTCCGTTTTACACATCTGGCCCAGAACTTATGAATTCTTTAGAAAATGATTGTACTTAAAAATATTCACAGTAAAACACATCATAATTCAGTGTTATCCACTACTTTAATGTAAACATACATTCATAATTAAATTGCACATTACAGTAAGTTGATTTATACTTTGTCTGTTGATCCTTCTTTCATTTATTTAGCATATTAAAACAATTACATTAATTTAATACAGAAAACAATACAGAAAACAGTGGCATTGTCAATCTTGCCTTTCATTTGGATAGTTTCTGAACAAAAAGTCAAATAAGTTAAACACTCATGTCTTACTATTGACCAAGCTTACAATGAGAACATTTGGAAACTGTTTTAGCAATGTTTCAATGATATGTTATTGTCAGTATATTTCATTCTAATAAAACATAATACAACAATATTTACAGTACCATTTACCCATATCTTGCCGTTCAAACTGTATATTAAAAACCAAAGAAATGACTTGCAAACTATTCAAATCCCATATAAGCACACATGCATACTGTTCGTGTGGTCCAGAGTTTAAATTTACTTTGCAGAATCTGGAAACTGTTAAAGATTGAATCTATTGAAGAAATTGGGCCTGGTTATTTCAGATAACATATGTTTACAAAGTATTTTATAATGAATTATAACTAAATTCATAAAAGTTAGCCAGTTTTAAAGTTTACATAGACCTGATTCTTAATACAGTTTGGTGTTATCTTAACAATTAATGAAACCTTTTGTGATAGCTGTTGAAGAGTTGTTTGATCTGAGCTAATGAATTGTCCACTGGTCTTCTGAGAAATCCTGCAGATCCTCAACAACCTTTGTTTTTCAGTGTCTTCTACATATTTGATCTCTGCCCAATAATGACTGTATGATGTTTAGATTAATCTTTTCACACTGAGGAATATTGAGAGACTAATACACAACTATTACAAAAGATACAAACATTCCCTGACGCTCAAGAAGTCCACACAATATATTTAAAGTTAGGTGGGTGTAAATCTCTAAAAATGATCATTCGTCAAACTTTTTGTCAATTGAATTTTGTCCTTCCGCAAAGACTTTATAGCTTTTGGAAGGCGTTACTAAATATATATTTTTTTAATTATTTAAAAAAAAAAAAAATTGAAACTGGTCACCCTACCTAGAGGTTTACATGCACCCGACTTTTGAATGTAGTGTTGACTTATTGAGTATCATGGAATGTTTTTATATTTTGTAACAGTTGTGTATGAGTCTCTCAATTCTCCTTAGAATAAAAAGATGAATCTCATCATTCAGTCACTGATGAAAAAGGGTCAATAATGCAGAAGATGCTGAAAAAGCAAAGATTGTGAAGGAGCTACACCATTAAACTGTCCACAGTTTGATCAACAACTATTACAAGACATAATAAATTTCACTGATGGTTCAGGTAACGTTGTACAGTATTAGGAACCAGGCGTGCAGGTATGTGAAGTCTTGAACTAGCTTACTTTTATAAATGTAGATAATTATGTGTTGAAAACTTTATGAAAATGTCTGTTACGTGAAATAACAGGGCAGAAATAATTCAAAAACGAGCTTACTTTTCATAAATTTTCAACATTTTCACTGCAAGGGTTGTGTAAACTTTTGACCAGAACTCTACAGTAAATAGGATTTTAAACTTCTCATTTTAATTTTGATGCCAGCAACATTTAAAAAATATACGGGACATAGATAAAAAAAAACTCTTGGGTACTTCAAAAAAGAAAAACAGTTCTCAGAACAATCTTTTAACAATCAGAACTTTCAATATACAGTTCCAGTCAAAAGTTTGGAAACACATGACTGAAATGATTTTAAATATCTTAAAAAATGTTTGAAATAACTTATCCAGATAAAAATATAGTTGTGCCAACATATCAATTTCTTTCATGAGAAAAACAAAAATTGTATATATATACATATACACATACACACATAGATGCTGAAATATAAGGTAGTGTTGATTTATTTTAGATGCTTTTAGTCACAACATAATTGATAGTTACAAATGTGTAGTTCCATGGTTTTAATGAGTTAACTATTACTATAAAAGGTGAAAAAAACATAAGTATTTGCATATTTGAACCAGTACTGTATATTTAAAAGAATTATGAAACAAAGATTGACCAACAAGGCCCAAAACTGATTGGCAGCTAAAATCATATACAGAAAACTGCAGCTAGAGGTCTGGACATCTCTACTGTCCCTGTGAATACTGAACCTGATGGACTTACTAGTTAGAAGAATGGATGTTAATACAGGTGTCCGCTCCAAAACACTCAAAGTGCTTGCGTCTAAAATATAAAAAAATAAGAGACCCAATTTGAAGAAATCCCTCTAGTTCTAAACCAAAGTGTGAAAGCAAAACATTCTTAGATTGGAGGCTAAACTTGCTAGATAAAATACTAATAATTGAAAACAAGTACATTCATATTGCCTATGTTTAATGAAAATCTTTTGTAATGAGTGGCATGTACAAGAGAGTGGTCCTGCAATTACACAACCAGCAACAGAGACTGTAACAGTAAAGTCAGTGGAGTTCATGTCATCCATACGTAGTTTTCATAACTTATTATGAAATAGTGTTATTAGTATATGACATTTTAAATGATTGAAAGCTAATTCAAGGTCTATATGAAATGACATGAAACTACAGTGATGTTCATAACTGTCACGAAGAAAAACCAGAAATATCACCTTCTAACAACATCAAAGAAAGAAACGACACAAATCAAAGTTGCTGGCGTGTGAATGCACAAACTAAATGGTTACATTACATCCATATATTATGTATGTATTTGTTTTAGTGTTTAGGGTACACACATAAGAGGCATACTACTCAAAAGTGTGAAAATGTTTGAATATCAATTTCTCCAGAAACCTACAAGCCACAATTAGCCCTAACAAAAAGAGAATAATAACACAACTACAACAAAGAAACTCACCCTTTGCCGGCGCTCTTGTGGAACCTGAAGTGAACACAGATATTCATGTTATATAATGTTCCTAGACAATTTCTCAATTCATTTATTCAATTAACTTGAAGTAGTGGTCAGGAGAACAGACATTTGTGAGTTTGTATTTTAAGAATAATGAAACTAAATCAAACATAAGACTGTAATTGGGGAATGAAATTAACTTTTCTATTAAAGGACAAAAATTCGCGATTGGAAGTGATATCTAGAAACATGTCTTCTTCATAAGGTCAATATGTTAATATCCTTATTAAACCTAAATTGACATCTGTATTTTATGTCAAATACGTATATTTAATCAATTAATTCAGCAAATAAGAATAATGAAGTAGTATAGACAGTAAAATATTATCAAAAAAGCCATCTTTACACTGCAGAAGTTGAATCTGTTTTGGCTCATTACAAAGACTTGTATCCATTATAAGAAACGAGTCATACTTACATCTTAGGTCTGGTCTCTGTTGTTAAACTTCTGATTGGTCATTACCTCAAGCGCTGTCTCTCAGGTGTTGTAATACTCAGCGCTGCAATCAAAACACGGAACATAAATCTCTTTTCATTAACGTTACTTTTAATGATCAACATATTATCCACATTATAAATTCTGCCTCAAGCATGCACACACATTCAACAGCGCATTAAATATTCTTTTAGACATTAATTGAGTAAATGGCTCGCGAACTTGTATATCATTTACAGTTTACAATTACAGTGAAGTGTTATCTCAACTTTAGCAGTGAAATGTGATAGAAGTTGTTCAAATTTGTCAATAATATTCTTACAGACCTGGGCCATCTTCATGTTAGCAAGCTTCGATAACATACGAGTTAGCATCCGAGTTATACCGGACTAACGCAGGAAAACTCACAACAATTTTAAGTTAAGCAGTAATGTTATATAACGTTATAAATGA
The DNA here is from genome assembly GCF_015846415.1 of Triplophysa dalaica. Classification (NCBI taxonomy): domain Eukaryota; kingdom Metazoa; phylum Chordata; class Actinopteri; order Cypriniformes; family Nemacheilidae; genus Triplophysa; species Triplophysa dalaica. The sequence continues at coordinate 4,066,899 of NC_079563.1, read as the reverse complement.
ACAATTAATTAATTAACATAACAGTTTGACAACACGCTGTGTGACTTACCTAACTGAAGTTTATGAGGAATAACGTTTCCGCTGCGGGCTGCCTCCACTTCACTTCAGAAAACTTTTCGCGTTCGGTTACACAGATACGGGCCGCATCTGCTGAACTACTGTCTTTAACCCCACTGAAACCGGGCTCAGTCTGGATCTGTACTAAAGCAGTGAAACGGATGCGACTGTAACGCGGATTTGCCGGTTTGAAAACGGATCCGGCTCGGAGTCCCCTGCTATCTGGGAATCTTTCAAAACGCATAAATCTAAATTCACCAGTTTTAGCCAGTAACAATTAAACTTTAAAAATAGGTCATTACAGACTGTTTTTATGCATACAATTGTATTACAGAAAATGAAATGAAACCAGAAATTGTACAAATATTTTTATTAATTAAAGGAATATAACACCTTTTTTAATGTAGTTCAAGAATCATTTTACTAAATATATATTTTCTGTAAAAACTGGGTTTTTAAAAGATTGATGAATATAAACTTAAAAAACTTTTTAAAGTAGTAAACTGGTTCTCATCTTAACTGGTAAACGAAAACTGAACACACAAGTTAAACAGTAAAACACTACTGTTGGGTGCGGACACTGGGACGGCTTCTTGAATTTCCCCTGTCTGCTGCCAGGTTGAACCACCGTGTATGAAGGCATTACAATGCCAAAAAGAAATGAGCGCACTGCTGTTGATGGCTGCGCGCGGCGAACGACTTCCGCGAGAGGACAACCGATCTACACGCGAGGAAACGGGATCCCGCCAGCTCGTTTGAAACCTTCGCGCGCGCATTGCATCCAATGTGCGCGCAATACATGCCCTCGCGTATGGAAAGCCAAATTATCCATAAATGCCTGGTAGGGCGTCTACTTGCACAGTGGCGCGTCAAAAGCGTGCGTTTTGACCGCAAACGCGCGTCATTGACGTGTGATTTTCCATGTAAACGCACGTTCTCGACGTGCGCTTCGAGTTGTCGGGAAATGCGCGTCGAAGACGTGCGCTTTTTGTATCAAAACGCGCGTCCTTGACGTGCGATTTGCTATTGAAAACGCACATTTTCGACGCCCGTTTTTGGCCGGATAAACGCACGTTATGAACGTGTAGTCAGGTCAACAAAGCATGCAGTGAAAACGTGTGTTTCAAGTGTCCAAACAGGCGAAAAGAACGTGATCTCTTCATGTCGATTATATTATACTGCAATGAGGTGGTTAATGCCATTTAACCAAAAATCTCAGAAATATAAGCTAGAATACGAGTCGCTTGTTACACATGTGGTCCTCACGAGCAGGCGTGTATAATAATTGATAAAACATAAATGTATTTTTTTATTCTTACAATATTTAAAGATGTTCTTTATAAAATAGTGAGAACTTATTATCAAATGTTCGAGAATCGCACTTGTGAACATTCTGACAAACTTTCTTTAATTCATCTTAATAACATTTTTACATAATCTTAAAAACTGATTCGAGAATCCAGCCTTGTCTGTGGCAAGTCTCCTCCTTTTAAAGCGTAGGCTTCATTCAAGCTGAAAAATTATTGTCTTGCTGAGTTTTCTTGGCTTATTTCAATAAGAAATATAACAAATTATTAGGCCAATGCGTTTTCTAGATAAAGCATAATTAGTCTTGTGGAGTTTAGGCTACTTAAAACAAGTAAAACTGTGGCGAGAAAGAGTAATAACGACGCCAGTTTGAGATTGAAGTGGCATAAGGTGTAAGTATGTAGCTATGTCGTCTATTGGTTACAAGTTATTGGTTACGCAATAGATAAACAGGAACACAAAACTCGTATCATGTTGTATAAACGATCAAATAGCCTATATATTCGAAAATGAAAGCAAATAGTATAGCACTTATTGAAAATATGAGAGGTTGCTAGAAGGTCCAGTAATTGCTGAACACATGATGATAAGTAGTCTACAGTCATGACGACATAGCAGGAAGACGGAGCCTAAACTGGAGACTCAAACTAATACTTATTAACGACTGTTTTTAGTTTGTATCCTATTCACAATAGTATTAATTGAATCACTCTCATATTTTAATCACTATTTTATAATACGAAAATACTGATTAATCATTGAGTAACAGTCAGAACTACACAAACGAATAGGCCTCTTTTGGAAACGAGAGGACATTAAAGTCAAATTAGAGCCCCATATTTCAGGAAGGAGATGGGGGATAGGCTACATGTTCTGCGTGTGCAAAAACTTTAGTGCGCGCGCACAATTAATCTACGCAGTTATTTTAATGAGACCCCCGAACAGCTGCATTAAGTTAGTTCAACAGCTAAATTAACTCTAGCCATATACGTCATCGTTGTTTATTATTTCTGGTTTTATTTCGAATAAGAAATACATGTCATGCCGCAATCAAATATCGTTTACACGACATGACTTAAAGTATTTGCTACAGACATTTGATACTTGATATTAAATAAATGCAATTATTTTTAAACAGAGTCGAATGCTGTTTTTACATAAATAAATGTTATCTAATACAACCTGTCACATTTTTTAATTTGAGTAATAAAGTGAACATTTGACTTCTACTCAACCAACAGCAATAATGCAGATGCTAGAAGAATAAAGGATAGGAGAAAACCTAAACCATTAACAGATGCTGAGGAGATGGCCATGAGGTCAAGTATTGCAATAATATTAAAATAAAGTTAAAAGAATGGCTGTTGCTTTTGTGTTTATAGGAAATGAAGATGACAAAATAAATGTGAATAATTTCTGTTTATTCCGCTGTGGTGGCATATATCGTTGACTACCCTTGCAGCATCCTTATATGTTTCATTTTGGGAGGTGCAATGGGAATATGCATAATCCACACATCGAACCACATTGGAAATCCAAAAGGGATTTTTTACCTGTTAATTTCCAGTTCGCAGCAAGACGTTAGTGCTATTTATTAGATTAACATTTAAAGCGATTTCTTAATCAATCCGCTGCAGTCCTCTGAAACTCCTCTTTGATAGATTTGTGCCCAGGAAACAAGACAATCTCAGAGAAAGCGTGTTCTCTACATCCACTATGTTATGTATGGATATAAATAAATAAAACAATAAAAAATGTATGTAAATTTAAATAAACCTAACAGTATATATACATATATACAAATAAATATGGATACGTGGAAAAATCCTTTCCCGATGTAAATTTAACTCCCTTCTCGAACATTTGATAATAAGTGCTCACTATTTTATAAAGAACATCTTTAAATATTGTAAGAATAAATTTTTTTTTTTTATGTTTTATCAATTATTATACACGCCTGCTCGTGAGGACCACATGTGTAACAAGCGACTCGCATTCTAGTTTATATTTCTGAGATTTTTGGTTAAATGGCATTAACCACCTCATTGCAGTATAATATTATATTATAATGAGTCGAAGCACCACAGCAAAGAGGCTGAATCTCAGGGAGAAATACAAGAGGTCACATAAATGTGGCATATAAACAGTACCTCACAACTACCTTAGAAAGTTTTGGGTAAAATTAAAGATAATTATCCACTGCCTTCCTCCACGGCCATTTTAAAGAAAAGTGTCATGTTTCATACGAAAGGCAGGCTCTGTCTTTTTGTGGAGCTAAATTATACTTATAATAACTGAACAATCATGATCCACTTTCCGTTTATTATAATAACTCACATATTTACACTCAGTTGTCTTCGATAATTCCATGTTATTTTGGTTGTCTTCAACAAGAGTCCTCACGCCACCTAGCGGACAAAACATGACACACTGAATCGCTAAAAAATGAGCACACGCTTTCGACATGAAGAGATCACGTTCTTTTCGCCTGTTTGGACACTTGAAACACACGTTTTCACTGCATGCTTTGTTGACCTGACTACACGTTCATAACGTGCGTTTATCCGGCCAAAAACGGGCGTCGAAAATGTGCGTTTTCAATAGCAAATCGCACGTCAAGGACGCGCGTTTTGATACAAAAAGCGCACGTCTTCGACGCGCGTTTCCCGACAACTCGAAGCGCACGTCGAGAACGTGCGTTTACATGGAAAATCACACGTCAATGACGTGCGTTTGCGGTCAAAACGCACGCTTTTGACGCACCACTGTGCAAGTAGACGCCCTACCAGGCATTTATGGATACTTTGGCTTTCCATGATCGCGCGCGCGTGACATCTTCTGTGCGCGCAATTACAAGCACTCGCGCGCGAAGGACGCGAATATACAGACTTGCGCTCTCGCCTGCTGCTTTTGCTCGCGCGAACATTTTTATTTTTGGCAGTCGCGGGGCGGGACAAGCTGTTTGGTGTAACCTCAAACGTCATTGGTTCCAAACCAACTTAAAAGCTGCATCCCCGCCACTTACTGGAAAGGAGTACGAAGAGCCCAATGACTAGGAAGTTTCGAAACAAAAGCTACTTATTTTTTATAAACAAATATATACATATATAAAAAATAAACAATAACAGTATCCTATATCCTATTAATCAACCCTGTTACTTTTAAATAAACAACTAATTCTCAATATGTTCTTGATTGTTTTTGTCCGTCACCTAACAAAACCTGGATTGACAAATCATTTATTTCCTATTTCTTAAAGCTTGATTTAGTTGGAAATGTTTTCTTTCATAAGCCTCACATTTTACCAATACACGTTCTACATTTTCTGTTAACCCACATTTGTCACAATTTCCATTCTCATGTTTTCCTATTCTATGCAATTGTAGCGAGGGGCACCATAAACCTTATGGGCGATTAATATGCCCAATCACATATAGCCTGACTACGCCACCCTGAATCTGTCAGGGAAAGTTAAGTTTGAAGTTGAAGCACAGATTCAATGTGTACCTTACCAATTGGAAGGAACGGAGACGTGTTTTTAGAAATAACAATATTCACAATTTATTAACAACCATAATACAGAAAAAGACACCCGAGTATGAGCCTTACATCATCGGTGTAATCACACGTTGCGTTATAATCGTAAGAGAGAACACCAACTACAAGAAACAAACAAACCCCAAAAAAGAAACTAGCGGACACTTGAGGAGGACTGACTGGCCACTGATGTGAGATCACTATTGCCCATGTAAAATTCACCAGCAAACGTGTCTAGAAAAAAAGAGAAAGACACACAAGCACGCGCACACACTCACACACACACACACACACACACACACACAACACACAGTGTACATGCAACACCAACGAAGGATATCCACCAAGGAGACCACACCGTGTTCCAACCAGCACCCCTATGTGATCCGCTAAAACACAAAAGAAAATAAACAAGTTAGTTGGGTCTCAGAGATAAAAATGCTCATGAAAATGACCATTAAATCAGCCTTACTACGAGCGTCACAATATTAAATATAAAATTAATAACAGACCTTAACAAAAACCAAAAGAAAGTAAAAAAAAAGGGGGAGGAAAGACAGCAGGGGCAAGTGTAAACTGGAAATACGATGCTCTACTGGGTTGAACAGAGCCACAGCGCCATTTTCAATGGTCACTAACATACATCCACCAGCCCCACGATCATCAGAGAGATATAAGCAGCCTCTCGATATACTCAATCTACACTACCACACACAAGCATGGGGGGAACAGCCTTCCTTGAAGTCTCATACAGCGAACAAAGCCTGTAGTCCACACAAACAACTGCTCTTCCGGTCTTTTAAAGCGCACGGAAATCTAATCACGTGCATAACTCCGCCCACAAAGAAATTTCTTAAAGGGGCCAAATCACTTTTACCTCGCTACAATCCACACCCCCCACTTTGTATCGCCGTCCCGACGATATCAAGAAAGCATTAAAGGGGCTATGGAAAGTAAAAATATCAGAGGCATGGACCTGCCATCTAAACCCAGGGTCTAAAAGCGGCAAGCGTCATGCCACTAGACCCAGGGATTTGAGGGACTGCAGCCCCATGTGCCCTAGTCCTTGTTCCCACTGGCAAATGGTATACATTAGAGTGCGTTCCTGCGGTCTCCCGGACACTCCATCTAGGTTGGAGCCCACTAGTGCTAGGGGCCTCATCACCGACCTCCACCAGATCACTTGCCAGGTCCTCAACTGCCTGCAGCTATTTAAGAAGATCTACAGACGAGTTATCAGTGGTGCCAAACCCATTGACCTCCACTTGAGGAACGACCCACCACTCTCCATCCGACTCTTCATCACTCATAAGCGGACCCGGTTCAACCAACGGGACTGGTGAGGCAGGGGGCAGCTCCACAGGGGCAGATCGAAGATGACAATAGTGCACATGTTTTACAGTACCAGAGCCATGAAGGGGCACAATGGAATACACCGCTCCGCTATCCCTGGGAGCTTTAATCACTTTGTAGGTGGTAGCCCCCCAAACATCTTGGATTTTTGCTCGTCCACGAATGTTGTTGTCTCGCAGGTAGACCAAATCCCCCTCCCTAAAAGTTCCAAGGGTCACTTGTCGATCATGACGCTCTTTTCGGAGGAGTGCAGCAGCCTTCAGCCGTTCCTTGGCTGCATCAAATGCTACTTGCAGACGCTGCTGATGCTCCTGCACCCAATCATTTACCGACCCCACAGGTGTCTCCTTAACTCGAGCCAAAAGAAAATCAATAGGCAGATGGGGCTCCTGGCCGAACATTAAAAAATAAGGAGACTCACCCGTGGACTGATGAATAGTGGTGTTATACGAGAAAGTAATCTGGGGTAAATAAAGAGGCCAATCACATTTCTGGTCTGGCCGAAGGGTTCGCAAAAGTCCATGCAGTGTTCGGTTGAATCGCTCGCATTGTCCATTCCCTTGCGGATGGTAAGGGGTAGTGTGGGTCTTCTGAATCCCATAAAGTTCACACAACTGTCTAATCAAGGCACTTTCAAAATTTCGACCTTGGTCAGAGTGAATACGGGCCGGCACACCAAACTTATACAACCATTCATGAACTAGTACCCAAGCCACTGTTTGGGCCCGTTGGTCTCTAGTAGATACCACCTGTGTGAACTTCGAAAAAACGTCAGTCATAATCAAGACATGCTCCCTTCCATCTCTGGAACGATCAAGGAGTGTAAAATCTATAGCCAAAATATGATTTGGTCTAGAAGCCAAAAGATGTCCCATCGGGGCATGGGCTGCAGACTGCATGGGTTTTGCCATCGTACATCGCTGGCAGCGATAGCACCACTGTTTTACATGTTGATACATCCCTGGCCAGTAGCACCTCTGCCGCACCAACTCGGTCGTCCTCGCGACGCCCTGGTGCCCGTGGCCATGGTGCAACTGCTGTAAGACTTCTTCCCTCAAAGCTTCGGGCACAACTAACTGATATTGTTGTTCACCTCCATCAGACCGGAGAACCCTACGATATAAGAGTCCTTCCAAGTCAATCAAACGGTCCCATTGTCGCAAGAATTCTTGCACCGGCTTGGGAAGTCCTCTCCGTTCAAGGCCATCAGGGACCGTCTTCCGGTGCCAAAACTGCAAAAATGCGCCAATAACTGGGTCCTGTTGTTGGAGAGTGGCCAGATGATCAGTAGAATATGTCGGCAATACAGGAATTGCCATCTGTATTACATCCGTAGATCTTAAATCAGGATGGAACTGCAAACTTTCTGGAAGTGGGTTCCCAGGAAAAAGGGAATGTAAACTGGAAGACTCCTCAGTAGAATGCACCTGTCTAGAAAGGGAGTCAGCATTAACATTTGATTGGCCAGACCGGTAGCGGATGGTAAAATCAAAGGCAGCCAATTGAGGCGCCCATCTCTGCTCTGTGGCCCCCAACTTGGCTGTATTCAAATAACTGAGAGGGTTATTATCAGTCCACACGACACACTTATGCCCCAAAAGATATTCCCGGAACTTCTCCGTCATGGCCCACTTTAAAGCCAGGAACTCAAGCTTCATAGAACTATAGTTGGACATATTTCGTTCTGAAGGTGAGAGAGCTCTACTAGCATAAGCAACAGGTCTTATCCTTCCCCCTTGGTCTTGGGAAAGTACAGCTCCAAAGCCCCTATGAATAGCATCAATCTCTAAAATAAAAGGCAGAGAGAAGTCAGCATATGCTAGCACTGGTGCTGTGGTCAGGGAGGCTTTCAACTGCTTAAAACTCTCCTCACATTCTTTGGTCCAAGCTGCTCCTATCAACTGTCCTTTCCCCTTCTTGTGCTTGCCACAAAGAGCGGCAACGAGGCGATGCAATGGAGCGGACAATCTGGCAAATCCCTGAACGAAGCGCCGATAATAGCTGGCGAATCCTAGGAAAGATCTCAACTCAGACACTGTGATAGGATGGCACCAAGTGGACACAGCAGCCACCTTCTCAGGGTCTGTAGAAACGCCAGCTTCCGAGATGACATGGCCAAAGGGGGTGCAAAACGCAGTCTTACTCTTATACTTCTCGGCCATTGGTACCTGATTATATCCACTCGACAAATCCAACGTGGAGAACCATTTAGCTCCAGATAATGCATCCAAGGATTCCTCAATACGGGGTAGAGGAAAAGCATCCCGCCGAGTCTTGCTGTTCAACTGCCGGTAGTCCACACACATCCGTAGACTGCCGTCTTTTTTCTTCACCAGAGCTATGGGAGAGGCATAGGGACTGCAACTCTCACGGATCACCTGGGCCTCTATAAGTTGGTTGATATGGGCTTTAACAGAATCATAATCTGATGGGGGAATACGTCTGTACTTTTGTCGGATAGGCACATCATCTACCAAAGGGATTTCATGTGCTAATAGATCAGTACACCCCAAATCTCCCTCGTGTGCTGAAAATACAGAAGAACATTTGTACAGCAAATCCCTCACCTTTAGCTGCTCTGGCTCAGAAAATGCCTGCAAATCTACAGCCTGAATAAACTCACACACTGAGTCAATTCGTCCTGCCTGGGAATTCACTGTAGCCACCTTCGAACCACATGGTTCTACCGGTACTTCTAAAATGCCTGAAGGTAGACTGACAATTTGTGCCTGATGTAAAATACCTAATGAACATCTGGATGGAAGCTTGGTGGCAGTTCTATTAACATTCACTATAGGAACATAGGCAGTACCCAGGGATGGGCATAAATACATGTAAATGTATTTAAAATACAAATACAAAATACTGTGTGGAAAAGTGTATTTAAATACAAATACAAAATACTGTGTGGAAAAATGTATTTAAATACAAATACAGTATTTTGTATTTTGAAAATACACAAAATACATGTGAAATTGGTGATTCAGTGCAGGTACCCCTATTAGGCTAAAATCTATCTGGGCCTATTCTAAATGCCAAAAAGCATGATGTGTTTAACTGCTAAGAAACTTTCGTTTTCATTTTATTTACCGCTTCCCTTCCCCTGCCTGGTAGGAAATACATAACTACAAAATAAGACACTTTATAAAATGTTTTATTTTATTATGTTTTATCACCCACGGTGGCTTAACTGTTAGCACGTTCGCCTCACACCTCCAGGGTTGGGGGTTCGATTCCCGCTTCCGACTTGTGTTTGTGGAGTTTGCATGTTCTCCCTGTGCCTCGGGGGTTTCCTCCGGGACTCCGGTTTCCTCCCCTGGTCCAAAGATATGCATGGTAGGTTGATTGGCATCTCTGGAAAAATTGTCCGTAGGGTGTGAGTGCGTGAGCGAATGAGTGAGTGTGTGTGCCCTGCAATGGGTTGGCACTCCATCCAGGGTGTATCCTGCCTTGATGCCCCGTGACCCGAGGTAGTTCGGAAAAGCGGTAGAAAATGGATGGATGGATGTTTTATCACCATCATAACTTCAAACTCAGTAACAAAAATAGAAAGTTTGTCTAAAGTAAAAAATAAATAAAATTAGAATTTGGCATTATTCAACCAAAGGTTGTTTTTTTTCTACCATAAGCTAAAGATTTTGTGTGGTGTATCATTAATCAGTGTCATCACAGATGCACACAATCAATACAGATTGTTGGGTTGTAGCTACAGCTGAAGCTCACGTGCATGAATGTTAGGGCTGGGGAAGGGCGTGTCTGGCCTGAATTATGTTGGTTGATGCACGAAAACACCCTGATAAAAAGGTTGACTGGCTCAAAGTATTTTGAGTATTTTGAAAATACAAAAATACTCATCTTAAATGTATTTAAATACAAATTACATTAGATTTTTCCAAAGGCTTTAAAATACAAAATACAAAATACTATTTTGTATTTCAAATACGTATTTTAAATACATGTATTTGAAATACTGCCCATCCCTGGCAGTACCCCTAATAACCTTAACCACAGCTGTGTAAAGTAACACACCTGAGGGAAGGGGGCTACATCCAATAGAGGGTTCAAAAACAGCAGTGATGCATGAAGAAAATACCTGCTGAGCACAGGTAACGGCAATAAACTTCACCGATTCAGCTGGGACAAAGGTGCCACGTCTACCCCTAATTCTTGCCCAACATTCCGTACGCTCAACCGACTGGATTTGATGACATAACTGCAGAGCTTGCTGTAAGACACTAGGGGCCTGGGTAACTTGGGGAAGATCAAATAGATCAGAGCCATATTGACCAAACAACTCGGAATAACATTCTCTTATGATGTTCATACCCAAAACCCCGGGCACACTAGTAGGGGAGGGAGTTTGGGGGCTCTGCACCACCAAAATCCCCCGCTTTGAAATAACCTTACCCAATACCTGAACATCAAGCTCTACATATCCAAGGTAAGGAATATCTAGGCCATTAGCAGCCTTCAGCTGTAACCATTGGCACGCCTGTGGATTTTGCGCAAAGTGTTGAAAAAAAAACGTATCAGAAATAGTAGAGACCATAGACCCAGTATCTAAAAGGCACTTTACCTGCACCCCTTCCATAGACACAGTAATCGATGGACATAAACCCACTAGGTGTGAGACGGTTTCTCTACTTACAAGTCTTTGGACACTTGAGCCAGTAATATCCCCTCCTGCTCTGTGGCTCTGCAAAACAGAGGGTGCTAGTTTTCCGTCGGCTGATTGGAAGGGGACAAGGTCCGTGGAGGACGAGGTTGATGGTACTGAACCTGAGAAACAACACGTTCATTATCACAGTTACTGGCAAAATGGCCTGGTTGTTGGCACCGCCTACACACTACTGGGCCAGTACGGGAAGATGAGTTACGCCTAAAGGGCTGTTGCAAAGACATAAAACGTTCAGAAAGTTCAGTTAGCTGTCGCTGTTGTTTAACCATCATCTCTTTTAACTCAGCAATCTCTGTCATTTGAGGGGAAGAAAGCTCTTGTGTATCAGGGACCCTAGAGGTTTGCAGAGCACAAATAGACGGCACAGAATAACTCCTAGCTCTATCAGTTACTGGCCTACCTTCCTGCTCCCAACGGATGGCTTCAGCCCTTACATCAAGCAAGGTGCCACCTGGTTTCTCACGAACCACCTGCTTCAAGGTCCTACGAAGATTTGGATCATTCACATGCTCAACAAATTGATCCCTAAGTAGAACAGCAGAATTGGGCAATCCATCGGGGGCACACTTGACCACCCGTTCCATTAAACTGAAAAGGGCATGTGAATATTCCTTAAGGGATTCCCCCTCTAATTGCTTTCTGCAGAAAAAGTCCTCCTGCAAGGCAACATAAGATTGAGAACAACCATACAATTCTTGCAAAATGGACAAAATCTTTTCTGGATCTTCTCTTTCTCCTCTCGATCTATACCTTATCTCATTCTTAGCTTCACCCTCCAAGTGATCATAGATAAAATATGCTTGATCTTGTGGGGCTAGATGCCTAGCCCGCATACTTGCACGTACCTCTTCAATCCATTCAACAACATCAATCCCTGGGTTCCCACGAAATAATGGACATTTTCTTTCTCTTGGCACATACAACAGACGCTCCGGAACTGCAGAAGTGACATGGCTATCAGATAAAACAGAATTAACCATAGAGGCCCCCGCTGGGGGTGCCACTACCTCAGTCCGTTCCTGCATTAGTCTCTCTTTGTCTGCCCTTAGTTGTATCACCAGATCTCGCAGTTCCTGTAGTTCATCATCCATCTTGGTAGAAGTAGGCTCTTTCCCAATGATCACTGGTGAAAGAGTTGACGTGCGTTGTCCAAAGGGGCCTGGTCCAAGGACCAACTGGCCAACTGCTGTCTTTCTCTCCCCTACAAAAAAACTAAACAACCAAAAAAAAAAAAAAAAACGTCTCTGTCACATACCCTGCCAAATACGCCAATTTGTAGCGAGGGGCACCATAAACCTTATGGGCGATTAATATGCCCAATCACATATAGCCTGACTACGCCACCCTGAATCTGTCAGGGAAAGTTAAGTTTGAAGTTGAAGCACAGATTCAATATGTACCTTACCAAATGGAAGGAACAGAGACGTGTTTTTAGAAAGAACAATATTCACAATTTATTAACAACCATAATACAGAAAAAAACACCCGAGTATGAGCCTTACATCATCGGTGTAATCACACGTTGCGCTATAATCGTAAGAGAGAACACCAACTACAAGAAACAAACAAACCCCAAAAAAGAAAATAGCGGACACTTGAGGAGGACTGACTGGCCACTGATGTGAGATCACTATTGCCCATGTAAAATTCACCAGCAAACGTGTCTAGAAAAAAAAAGAAAGACACACAAGCACGCGCACACACTCACACACACACAACACACAGTGTACATGCAACACCAACGAAGGATATCCACCAAGGAGACCACACCGTGTTCCAACCAGCACCCCTCAGTGATCCGCTAAAACACAAAAGAAAATAAACAAGTTAGTTGGGTCTCAGAAATAAAAATGCTCATGAAAATGACCATTAAATCAGCCTTACTACGAGCGTCACAATATTAAATATAAAATGAATAACAGACCTTAACAAAAACCAAAAGAAAGTAAAAAAAAAGGGGGAGGAAAGACAGCAGGGGCAAGTGTAAACTGGAAATCCGATGCTCTACTGGGTTGAACAGAGCCACAGCGCCATTTTCAATGGTCACTAACATACGTCCACCAGCCCCACGATCATCAGAGAGATATAAGCAGCCTCTCGATATACTCAATCTACACTACCACACACAAGCATGGGGGGAACAGCCTTCCTTGAAGTCTCACACAGCGAACAAAGCCTGTAGTCCACACAAACAACTGCTCTTCCGGTCTTTTAAAGCGCACGGAAATCTAATCACGTGCATAACTCCGCCCACAAAGAAATTTCTTAAAGGGGCCAAATCACTTTTACCTCACTACACAAGCATTGATTTAATAAATAATGTCCAATACGAATTCTTGTTATTAATACAGCCTCTTTACTGTTTCCTAATCTTCATCTCTCTGAACCAACTTTCTCTTGTATGCCATATAAATGTCTACCTTTTTTTTTTTCCTTCTTCCCATTCTTTTTGACATATTTCTTATAGTTCTTTCGCTATTATTACTTTTATTTCTGCTTTACATAATGTCACTTCACTGTCTATTTGAGAATGATTTAAAGCCTGTTCAGCCACATGATCATCCTCCTCCTTTCCTTTCACACTTATATGTGATGGTACCCACACAAAATTTACTAGAAGTCCATACATTCTTATTCTAAAAAGACTTTGCATTACTTAATTTATCATATCTTGTCTTGCTAATGATTTTCCACTTGACAAACTGTTTATTGCTGAAAGAGAATCTGTGCATATAACTGTCTTTGGTGGTTGTATTTCTTCTATCCACTGAAGTGCCAACACAATAGCTATTCGTTCTGCAGTAAATACAGAAATATGATCTGAAGTTCATGAACTTTCTAATACACTTGTTTCAATGTTATGTTTTTCTTTATGCAATTGGATATCACTCAAGTGCATTGGGAAGAGCCAAGGAATGGTTGACCTAGCCACTGTAGGGGCAATGTGTATGTCACTTAAACCCATTTTCTGTGCTTCCTCATTGGCCTTTCACACAAAGCTTGTCAACTTTTTCCCATACTTTTTATACTTTTTTTTTTAATACTATTTTCCCAACAGTCCTTCAACACTATTTTTAACTTGATCCTTAACCTGAGCCTACAGATTTCTTGAGGCATCTCTCCCATCTCTACATGAACTGTTGATAATGGTGATGATCTACGAGCTCCGCAACAAATTTTCATTGCTTGTGATTGTATTGCCTTCACTTTTAAAAGTTGTGTTTTACATACAGAGCTACAGTTGTGTTCAAAATTATTCAACCCCCACTGAAATTGATTGTTTTGGTCGTTTTGACATTGACTATGATCATTCAGTTATCCTGCTTACAATTAAATCAAAGAGGCACGTGTAGGTCAGACAAATATAACATAACATTTATAATGAAATAACCACAAATGTCTTTTCTGAGCTCACATCATTATCAGTTTTATTCAACCCCCAAGTGACATTCAATCTTAGTACTTAGTACAACATCCTTTTACAGTTATAACAGCTTTTAAACGTGAAGCATAGCTTGACACAAGTGTCTTGCAGCGATCTACGGGTATCTTCGCCCATTTATCATGGGCAAAAGCCTCCAGTTCAGTCACATTCTTAGGCTTGCGCACTGCAACTGCTTTCTTTAAGTCCCACCAGAGGTTCTCAATCGGATTTAAGTCTGGTGACTGCGATGGCCACTTCAAAATGTTCCAGCCTTTAATCTGCAACCATGCTCTAGTGGACTTGGAGGTATGCTTGGGATCATTGTCCTGTTGAAAGGTCCAACGTCTTCCAAGCCTCAGGTTTGTGACGGACTGCATCACATTGTCATCCAATATCTCCTGGTACTGAAGAGAATTCATGGTACCTTGCACACGCTGAAGCTTCCCAGTACCTGCAGAAGCAAAACAGCCCCAAAGCATGATTGACCCCCCGCCATGCTTCACAGTAGGCAAGGTGTTCTTTTCTTCATAGGCCTTGTTCTTCCTCCTCCAAACATAACATTGATCCATGGGCCCAAACAGTTCTAATTTTATTTCATCAGTCCACAGAACACTATCCCAAAACTTCTGTGGTTTGTCCACATGACTTTTGGCATACTGCAGTCGACTCTTCTTATTCTTTGGGGACAGCAAGGGGGTGCGCCTGGGAGTTCTGTCATGGAGGCCTTCATTACGCAGGGTGCGCCGTATTGTCTGAGCAGAAACTTCAGTACCCACATCTGACAAATCTTTTCTCAGTTCCTCAGCAGTCACACGGGGACTTTTCTCCACTCTACGCTTCAGGAAGCGCACAGCAGTCGAAGTCAGCATCTTCTTTCTGCCACGACCAGGTAGCGTTTCAACAGTCCCTTTGCCTTGAATTTGCGAATGATGCTTCCTATGGTGTCTCTTGGTATGTTTAACATCTTTGCAATCTTCTGTGGCGGGGCGGGAACAGATCCAGGATCAGCGTCGCCTAGGAAACAGCCCGGCAGCTAATGTTGATCGCCTACACCTGAGGCTGATTAGCTGCCGGGCATATAAACCCCGTGCACTCACCACTCTGGGTCTGGTATCTCACCCGATCTAACCCTTTTGTCTTTGTACCAGCAGATACGAGTGACCAGGAGAATTAGGACCAGATTTGCACGAGCACGGAGGACCAATATACAACACTAGCACCCCGGGATATCACTGTTTGGACACTTTTCACTGTGTGTGTGAATAAACTCCCCTCCGGGGTTTGTTATATCTGCCGTCTTGTGTCTGTCGTGTCTCTTACCCTGCCACACTTCTTATAGCCATTGCCCTTCCTGTGAAGAGTAATCACCTGTTCTCTTGTCTTCCTGGACCATTCTCTTGACCTCACCATGTTTGTAACCACACCAGTAAATGTCTAGAAGGAGCTGAGTATCACAGTCATTTTAAAGCTGCCTAATTGGTGCTTATTAGGCTTTATTGCTGCTCCCTGATATCCACAGGTGTTTTCAATACCTGATTGAAAACACTTCATTGAACCTCTGTTCTTCAGAGTGGTAGTCTTTAAGGGGTTGAATAATTATGTCAATGAAGAATTCACAAAAGAAACATTTACTACTGTATTACAAAACTAATTGATGTCATTTTAGTTGCATATGGTTCTTTAAGAAGTCCTTGTAGGATTTCATTTTGAATACAATTACAAATGTACACTAAATTCCCTAAAACCATTTACAGCATTGGGGGTTGAATAATTTTGAACACAACTGTATATACCATACTGACATAATCAATGGCCGATCTTATCAGAGCACAATATATTCTTTTAAGGGACTGTCTAAAAGCTTGAGATTGATGATATGGAGCACCAATCACAAGTGACTTCCGGAAAACAGGAAATAACCAATGACGTTTGAGGTTACACCATCAGCAAGTCCCGCCCCGCGACTGCCAAAAATAAAAATGTTCGCGCGAGCAAAAGCAGCAGGCGAGAGCGCAAGTCTGTATATTCGCGTCCTTCGCGCGCGAGTGCTTGTAATTGCGCGCACAGAAGATATCATGCGCGCGCGAGGGCTCGTCTTGCGCGCACATTGGATGCAATGCGCGCGCGAAGGTTTCAAACGAGCTCGCGGGATCCCATTTCCTCGCGTGTAGATCGATGGTCCTCTCGCGAAAGTTGTTCGCCTCGCGCAGCCATCAACAGCAGTGCGCTCATTTCTTTTTGGCATTGTAATGCCTTCATACATCGTATCACATGTTTTGTGATCTCATCATCAGTGGCGGCACGGGAGACATGGCTCTTTCTCACAGCACCTGTAATACACAAGCAGAATTATTATTAAACAAATTCATGAAATCACATATGAGCTACCAGTTTTTTTAAAAGAAAACACCACCGTTTGACATATTTCACGTTCTTACCTCAAGATAGACAAGTTGATATGTATCTTTCCCATCTCAGTCAGTGCACTTAATCGCTATGAAGTGTTTGGTGGCTTCCTAATTCATCCCGGTTTGGATCCTAATGAATGAATGGAACGAATGGTGCTAAGCTAAACGCTAACATAATGGCACCACACGCTACACCGATTAAGTGCACGCACAGAGACGGGGCAGATATGCATCAACTCTTAAGTTGAGGTAAGTGCATAATGTCATATGTAAAAACGTTTTCCTGTAAGGATACACACAACCAATGCTTTTAAAACAAAAGTGTACAATCTGACACGTCTCTCTGTCTATGACGATTCTCTCAGGTACTGGGCTACTGAACAGCTGTTGACTGTCTAAAATAGTCTGAATGTAAACCCTAGGTGTATTTTATTGATTCATGATAAGACAAAAACAACTTCGCAAGAAGGATACATGATGTCATTGCTCGTTAGATACATTTTTAACCAAAATAAGTTATGTGCTTATACTTTTAAATCAGGCAAATTTCATAACATTTACTTGCACAGGAGGAACTTCATAGACTCTATCTGATTAAAAGATTTTTTCCAATTCATGCCCTTCCAGTTGATCCTCCTCCCAACATAATCATGGGTCCAATATAAACTCTGCAATCTGTACAAGAAACCAAAATGATTATAGCTCAACTCTAGAGACTTCATAATAATAATTTCTCTCTCCGGTGAAAAAGAACGAACGACTTGGACCCGCACATGCGCGGTAAACATAAAATGAACGAAACACTGTGAGACACCTCACTACCGAGTCATGTTAAAGAGTCCTTCATGAACGACTTATCGCAAAGCGAAAGTAAAACCTTCCATGGTATCGCCATTTTAAAGCATCAGACTGTGCTCAAACAAACACAAAATACACGGTAAGAACTTATCGATAAACTTCACTTTATCTTCTGATATAATGTCGTTATACCTGATCATGTTTTTATTTCACTTGTGTCGTGTTAATCGATCTGAACGCTTATTTAAACCGATGAGATGTTGAAGATCCAGACGAGCTCGAGGATTATCATGAAATCAAACAGAATCACATCTGACATAAATACATGATACAAGAGTGTTCGTAATTACAGTAGATTATTAACATAATTAAGACCTACTCTGTTTCACGGGGGTTTGGTCATTCTATGAAACAACTTTATGATCACGTGACCAAACCGTTGTATCCTTGCTGAGAAAAACAAGAGAAGCCCATAAAAACCATTACAGAAATTCTAATTGTTGCCATTAAAAAAACATTAAAAACCATTAGGCTTTTCCATTGAAACCTATTAGATTTTCTATTGTTTATTGGACATCAGGGATGTGTTATTGTTTTATTTTTCTGTATTTTTAATATTCTATCACAGGCTTTATTTGTAAATCTTGTATAAACTGGTAAATAAGTTTAAAAGTGAATATGATATTGAGTTCATATGTGAGTGTTAGAGTCTGTGTAAGATCACATTTTCGGTATTTCAATAAACATCAGTTTTTCCCATAGGTTTATGGCTCAGGGGGGTAGGGCTGGGCGGAATGACAGAATATTCCATAACTGCTGAATAAAATGTCAACCGTAGGAGATTTTACTATTCCCTGTATTCCGGGTTAAAGGTTCTGTATGTAAGTTTCAGAGGCCACTATTGGCGTAGTTGGAAACTGCAACCTACAGCTCCGTCACCCCCCTCCCCCTCCTATTAGAGAAGCTACGGTTGCCGTCACAGGACAAAAGGGTTCCTTAAATGATAGCGGCCATTATCGGTGGGTTGAACATTGCAGTCTACGTCTCACAGGCGAACAACAGACTGAAGTTACGGACACAGGACAGAGATGATGTCGTCTGAGACAGCAGAGAGTAACCTTTGCAAGTCAAGTGACGAGGCTTATTTACAAAAGTGAATATAGTGAATATTATTGTTATTTGTTTAACATTGTGTCAGTGATTTATTCACTTATTTCGCATAGAATTTTTTGGCACGGTAACTTGGTTCGTAACTTACAGCCTATTGAAACAGCTTGCTAATGCTAAATGCGTGTAATCTTAGCAGGCGTTTTTCTCATTATCACTGAGTAAATCAGAGGATTTAACACAGGTAGTAAGAGGGAGAGCTAGAGGGAGAGGTAGGGGTGTTGGAGATGCAGGCAGGGCGAAGAGAGGAGAGGCAGAGGAGCTAACATATCCCGGGAGCACCGTACAAGAGAGAGTGTGGAAGCTAAGCAGTATTGTAATATAACTTACACCCGATTTATGCAAATTATGATTGTAAACATGATTTCTAACTTGATTTGCACACGGCCATGCAACAAGAAATTATAGTACAATAACAAAGTGCTAATAATATACAAGGAAAAACACAACTTCTCTTGATGATCAGCTCATCTATTAGCTAATGCTATCAAACAAACAGTTCACTTACATAGCGGAAATTAGATAAACTTACCATTCGAGCAGAGAGCTGGCAACTTTGGTGTCGCTTAGCAAACCTTTCCTGCTTCAGTGCCCTCCATTTGGGAAAAAACGGTTCATTTTGTAAGGTATTTCTTCACAACTCACAAAATAGTTTTGTGTTATATATTACATTTTGGTGAATAAATCCTTCAAAATGCTACACACTGTACCTTTAACTCAGCGCTCTGCAAATTGGGAGCTATTCTGAAAAACAACAACTAAATGAATCCACCAGTAACAAATGAACGTATCAAACATTCTTTTCACCTTCTTTCAGTCTGTAGTTTGTTGATCCGCTCTAGTCCGCAGTGCTCGTGCAGGAATCTGTGCCAGCATATAAAAACGCTCATTCTCAATACGTATTTCAGAAGTCCGGTTGTTTTTTTGTTAATAGTTTTAATAAAGTTTATCTTCAGGCGTGCCAAGGTTAAACTTGTGTTGAAATGTGCGATGATGCCAAAGTGATAAAAACACACAGCAGACCGTCTAAAGTCCAAGGGCCCGTTTCAGAAAGCCGGGTAAGTGCAAACTCACTGTTAACCCCAGAACAGTGAGGTTAACTCACTGTTAACCCCAGAAATCAGAATACTAAAGGTTTTTGGTTTTAGAACGCGAGGTATGTCAAACTCGCGAAACCCGCGACCGCAGGGAAAGTCAAGCCCATTTCAGAAATCGAGGTATCTTATACTCCGAGTGAGTAACCAGAGTAACAAACTCTGTGAACCTAACATGGTCGGGAGCTGGTTTTATTCCACAAACCCAGGTTTTTTTTACAATCTCTACCCCTTTTCGAAGCGGGAGAGGTGTTGAAATTGCATACGCCATTTGTTTATTAAGTCGTGTTCCTAATCGCGCTCAATTTAGTCACACAGACCTTAAAGTGTCATGTCTGTTTATTCAGGAACCCATAGATGAGGAAGCTGCATTAATTCGCAGAGAGTTACATTTATGTCGGGAGAGAATTGTGAGGCCCAATCAGGCCCAATCAGGCATCCTACTAGAAGGAGCATTTTATTTCTTTCAACTTTCCTGAATGAATGATGTTCATGTATTTCTACGACGGCGTTTTAGTGCCAAGTAAAAAATTAAATAAAACAAGATTTCGAGATTAAAGTCGAAATGTTGCGAGAATAAAGTCGAAATGTTGCGAGATTAAAGTCGAAATGTTACGAGATTAAAGTCGAAATGTTACGAGATTAAAGTCGAAATGTTGCGAATTAAAGTCGAAATGTTACGAGATTAAAGTCGAAATGTTGCGAGATTAAAGTCGAAATGTTACGAGATTAAAATCGAAATGTTGCGAAATTAAAGTCGAAATGTTACGAGATTAAAATCGAAATGTTACGAGATTAAAGTCGAAATGTTGCGAGATTAAAGTCGAAATGTTGCGAGATTAAAGTCGAAATGTTGCGAGATTAAAGTCGAAATGTTACGAGAATAAAGTCGAAATGTTGCGAGATTAAAGTCGAAATGTTACGAGAATAAAGTCGAAATGTTGCGAGATTAAAGTCGAAATGTTGCGAGATTAAAGTCGAAATGTTACGAGAATAAAGTCGAAATGTAACGAGAATAAACTCGTCCTAATATGCATTTTGTTTACGTGAATGTTGTAGTTTAAGAGTTTAAATTATGTTTAAGCACGTCATTTGAACCATTGAGTTTATTCGTAGTTCATGTCAGATTTTTTTCTTCTGAATAAATTCAGTTTCCTACATGACCGCTGCCGTGTCCTTTCAAATTATAACTCCGTGATGATGCGCCAGAAGACAAAGAATTTCCGTATTGCTAAATCCTAATCTAGAGTAGGATTCAACCAAATCCTCCACAGCCACTGTTTATAGCAATTCTGTAATTTTTCTCAAAGTATTACGAGTTTATTCTCGTAACATTTCGACTTTATTCTCGTAACATTTCGACTTTATTCTCGAAATCTTTTTTTTTTTTTTTACGTGCCACTAAAACGCCGTCGTATATTTCATATTAGGCTGCTGCAAAGATCTTTTTATTGCAGAAGGATAGCACCTACATGAGAGCGAGAGAGAGAGAGCGAGAGAGTTAAATATAATTCCCACTTTCACAGTTTTACAAAATAAATTAAAAAGTGATTGACATATAAACTTACGCATTAACACGTGAAGCAATTTTCTCCCATGCCAACTCTTTCTTTTGCTGCTGCGGCTGTGTCGCTCTTTTTTTCTAAATATGTGCTCATATTCACCGTACGGTTGTAACAGTACCTTCAATTAGATTGGCGAGAAATGAACAGCGCGCTTTTTGTCACGTGCCGTTGCCATGGTGAACCGTGCTATCTTCCCTCAATCGATGATGACATTTCATCGCCATGCTGCACGCGCATAACCTAGGTTGAACTTACTCAGAGTGGATTGATCTAACTCAAATCAGCTGGTCTGCAACTCAGAGTTCAGATTTTAACTCGATGTTGGTTGAACTTCCTTATTGAAACGGGTCCCTGATATTAAGTCATGTAGATCAGTGGTCACCAACCCAGCGCCTGGAGATCGACCGTCCTGGAGATTTCAGGTCTAGCTCCAATCAAACACACCTGAACTATCTAATCAAGGTGTTCAGGTTTGCTAGATAATTACAGACAGGTGTGCTGAAGCAGGGTTGGAGCTACAGTCTGCAGGACGGTCGATCTCCAGGAGCAGGGTTGGTGACCACTGATGTAGATGATTCATTGATTGATTTCTGTGTACAGATCTGAGGTCAGTTTCTCATGATGGAGAATAGAGAGAGCATTGATTCTGAAATGATACAGAAGAAGAAAGAACCAAGTGTTGTGCCTGTGAAGAGTGACGGCTCTATGGGTCATCCACCTGCATTCACTGATGGATCATCATCTGAACCTCTGTGAGTAGAAACATATTGTTGTTTATCTGATGTTGTGAAACTAGGATTAGATCACAGTTTGGTTTGATTTGCTCACTTTCATTTTTCTCATGGAACACAAAAGGTGAAATTTAATAATGCTCATGATTTTTTTTATACAGCACAATGGTGGATAGAGATGATACCATATGACCAAAATCATCACAGTTATCTGTATTATCACAATTATGTAAAAATATTATGGAAAGGTCAAAAAATACAGATGCACATCAAGTTGTATGTACATTTTACATGTTAAATGCCCTTTTTGTTTCATAATCATCAAAAACAAAGTTCCATCAACCTTAATCGTTGCACAACCGTTCGTATGAACATAACACAAATCAACAAATGATGATATTAAACTTATCAGATGACATCATTTAATAGAAAATTAATAGAAAAGATCAGTTTGTCTAAAGAAAGATCAAGTTAAGGTGTGTCAATATATTGATATTTCTCTAAATGTGTGCTGGACAGTATTCAGGTATGGTTTAATTGGCCATTGGTTTAATGGTCATTGACAGTGATGAACAGTGCTCGAAATTTGAATCATTTAAGTAATTCAGTTTGTTTACCAAAGCGATTCGTTCAGATTCATTCACTGATAGGAATGTAATGATACACTCAGCTCACAGTACGATACACATCACAATATTTTAAACAACATTAAAAAATGAAACTGAAATTCAAATAACTGAAACAAATGTACAATTTCATTAACTGTTTTGTTGCTTATACAACTTCACTTTCTAAGGCTTAACTGAGCCTTCTGTCCTGCAGGTGAGCTTATCATTTTAGTTTTAGTTGAGGAAATCGTCTCGGTTACGTCTGTCACCTCAGTTCCCTGATGGAGGGAACGAGATGTTGAGATCCGGTATAAAAGGAAGACAGGTGCAGCATTCATTTACCTTTTGTTCTGAAGAGCCTCTCACGACTGCAGCAGAATACGATACATGTTTGTGGCATAACGGACACAACGTCTCATTCCCTCCATCAGGGAACTGAGGTTACAGACATTGCAGAGACGTTCTCTTTCTGTCGGTCTCTCGACGTTGTGTCGAGCCGACAGATGGGGTTCCTATGGAAAACGCCAAAACGCTGAATCGTGTAACAATCTCTAGCGAAGCGTCGGTAGGAGGCCTGGGTGTGTCAGCACGAGTCTTTCGCGAAACTGTAACCTTCCAGTGTGATGGTCGGGGGATCCCAGTGCTTTCTTGGAGAAAGATTTTTACACCCTGACCGGTAACCTTTCATGGACAAAGGCCTTTGCTCTCTACTGGCGAGAGGCCATCTGGATCGGGGGGAGGAATACAGTTGATATAGATATGGTCTCCCCCTTAGGGGAGATCACATGGAACGTGCGGACTGAGTAGTTAACCGCGAGGTGAAGGTCCACTTGGGGGAAGTCTTGGGTTACCAGGAGTGGGAACCATCTCATGGGGATAAATCAGACAGAACAGCTCACGGAGGGGGTGTTCCAGACATCCGGTAGCACTAGGTCCGGTTAGAGCTATCTGTGATAGTTCATATGTTCTCCCGGCCTAAGGGGGAAGGCTGCTCTGTCCAGCCGACCCCCAGGGGGTGCTTGCTTAGTGATGGATGGAATGCCTGTTCTTAACCATGTGATTTGGTAAGAAGGAAGGTGGGTGGGATACCTATTCTTAACCATCTGGATAGCACACTGACCCAACCTGCTGGAGGGTGGGAGGTGCTTTCGCAGGCATACGACCCGCCGGATGCCAGTCCTACATGTTGCCACGCAGGATTTGGGCTGACAGCGGGATTACGCGAAGGATGTAAAACCTTGCGAAGGTCTTGGGCGTAGCCCAACCCGCAGCTCTACAAATGTCTGCCACAGAGGCGCCAGATATGATATATATCAGGTGACTGATTTGTCCACCCCTCGAACGCGAACCGTAGGGAGGATCGAGACATGAAAGTAAGCGTCCTTCAGGACGATTGCCACGAACCAATCCTGACACCTGATGGATGTCAGGATGCGTCTCTGCGTGAGCATCTTGAACGGCAGCTTGTGAAGGTGCTTGTTCAGGATACGCAGATCTAGAATGGGGCGCGACTCGCCATCTTTTTTTGGGAACGATGAAGTAAGGGCTGTAAACCCGCTGAACATCTTGGCTTGAAGGACAAACTCGATGCCTGTTTCGCCAGAAGGGTGTTGACCTCTGCCCAAAGTACGGAAGCGTCCCTGCCTCTGACAGAGGTTGGGAGGATGCCCCGAAACTTGGGAGGGTTTCCTCAGTATCCACAGATACAGTCTGGGGAGCTCTTGCCAAGCTCCGAGGGACTGAGAAAGAGGGACCATGGGGACGGTCTGCTTCACCATTCTCACGGGGGGTGGTTCGTCAGCTGGCGGAGCTAACCACATCTCGCATGGGGGACCCCGGATGGAAAGGTTGGCTCCGCCGACTTACCTGCCTGGCGGAACAGCTGCACGCACTGCAGGTTTGAGACTGACCTGAGGTCGGGATGCTGAACATAGTCCAGTGGAGTGTGAGATCGGCTGCAAGGGACACCCAGGGAGAACGGAAACTCTCTTTGTGAGTAAGTGGGTGCTAGGGCCTGAGAAGGGCCCGGCTTTGAGACGAGGCAGGAATCGTCTTGTACCGACCGGGCGCTTCTTGCGAGAAGGTTACTGACGGGGGGGAGGTTTCACCCTCAACTTCCTCTTCTGGGTTGCAGCCTGAGCTGGGAGTACAGGAACCGGAGCTGATGTCGAAGGGGGCCTGTGCTGCTGGGAAGCAGACGTCGCACAAGGTAGAATGTGGCTAATATCCTCTGTCTGCTTCTTCAACATGGAGAACTGCTGAGCGAAGTCCTCGACAGTGTCACCAAAAACAGCCCCCCATGAGCGATGGGTGCGTCAAGAAAGTGGACTTTCACGGTGTCACTCATCTGCACAAGCTTAAGCCAGAGGTGTCTTGCTTGGACCACTTGCATGGACATTATTCGAACCAGGGCCAGTGCCATCTTTGGTCGCCCGTAGGGTGAGGTCAGTATAATACCCCGGGTCGGCCTTACCCACGTGGAGCTCTCTGAACGCCTTGGCCTGGTGGACCTGCAGGATGACCTGGTTTGACTGGAGTGAGCCGTGAGTGGAGCGCTTCAAGTCTTGCACAGCTCTTCAGCCAGCTCCGGGAAGATCGCTGCTTTAGGTGTCTGGGCGTCCAGCATTCTGAAGCATCATTCGTTGACACATCTTGCCCACACTGCGGGCAGATTGTCATTCAGAAGTTGCGGTCATGGCTGGATGTCTTTCTACAGGAACCAGCCACTAGTTCGTAATAATTGTTGTATAGTTGTAATAGTTGTAATAATCCCTTCTTACAAACAACATAAAATAGAGACTGTGTCTGTCCCCCGGATTAGCAAACATAAGATATTGCGTAAACCTCTTGAAAGTAATTTAATAAACGTTAAACAAATCAAACATGAACAAAATACAGATAATCAGCTGTTACGACTCGGATTGCTTAATATTAGATCTCTCTCAAATAAAGCACTTTTTGTTAACGATTTGATAACCGATCATAAAATAGACATGCTTTGTTTGACAGAAACATGGCTAAAGCCAGATGATTATATTACTCTAAATGAATCCGTTCCCCATGATTATTACTATAAACACGAGCCTCGTCTAAAAGGTAGAGGGGGAGGTGTCGCTGCACTTTACAAGAATTCTTTTATTACCTCTCAGAAGTCTAATTTTAAATACAATTCTTTTGAAGTCATGGTACTTCACGTATGCATGTAGATAATGATACAGATGCCTTGGGACAGCCTTTCAAAGACACTCTTAACTCCATGGGCGTTAGTCAACATGTGTCAGGACCCACTCACCTTCGTAATCATACTTTAGATTTAATACTTTCTTATGGTATAAATGTGGACGATGTTAAAATCGTTCAGCAGAGTGAAGATATTTCGGATCATCATCTGATATTATGTTTGCTTCAATGGCCTACGGCTGCAAATCAAACTCCTTGTTACAAATATGGTAGAACGATCACTTCAACTACCAAAGATGCGTTTCTCGATAATCTGCCTGAATTGTCTGAAATATCTAGCATGAGTAATAACGTTGACGATTTTGACACTACTATTGAAAATTTTAACTCTACTTTCTCGGAAATATTAGACATAGTTGCTCCTCTGCGTTTAAAGAAAATTAAAAATAGCAGCCCAACACCGTGGTATAATGAATTCACTCAGACTCTAAAAAAGGCATCCCGTAAAATGGAGCGCAACTTTAAGAAAACGAATTTAGAGGTATTTCGTATAGCATGGAAGGATAGTACTCGAAATTACAGGAATGCAATAAAAACGTCTAGATCCGCCTACTTTTCAACACTAATAGAGGAAAACCATCACAACCCTAGGTTCTTATTTAACACCGTGGCTAAATTAACAAAAAATAAGTTGTCATCGACGTCAGATTCTGATTATCAGCATAACAGTGATGAATTTATGAACTACTTCACGAGTAAAATCCAAGATATAAGAGAAAAAATTATAACAATGCCACCTGTAGTGAAATCCGCTGAACAAACTAACTACAGCACCCCTAAGGAGAAATTGCAATTATTTTCTACAGTAGATCACGATGAACTGTCTAAAATCATTAGATCATCTAAATCATCAACATGCATGCTAGACCCTATACCTACAAAACTACTGAAAGAAATGCTCCCAGAAATTATAGATCCTCTTCTTAGTATTATTAACTCACCTCTGACATTAGGACATGTGCCTAAAGCATTTAAGGTGGCTGTTATAAGGCCTCTTTTAAAAAAACCCAAACACGACCCTAAAGAACTAGGGAATTACAGGCCTATATCGAATTTACCTTTTATATCTAAAGTTCTGGAAAAAGTAGTTTCAACTCAATTATGCTCCTTCCTCCAAAGGAATGACATTAATGAAGAATTCCAGTCTGGATTTCGAGCATGTCACAGTACAGAGACTGCTTTGATCAGAGTTACAAATGATCTGCTTTTAGCGTCTGACCGTGGCTGTATTTCGTTATTGGTGCTGCTAGACCTCAGTGCTGCATTTGACACCATTGACCACAGCATACTTCTACATAGACTCGAAAATTACGTTGGCATTAACGGAATAGCATTGAAATGGTTTAAGTCTTATTTATCCGACCGTTTTCAATTTGTAGCAATAAACAATGAGGTGTCCCGCAAATCACAAGTCCAGTACGGTGTACCACAGGGCTCAGTCTTGGGACCCCTGCTCTTCGCATTATTCATGCTACCTCTAGGAGATATAATAAAGCGACACGGAATTAGCTTTCACTGTTATGCTGATGATACTCAACTTTATATTTCCTCGATGCCTCATGAAACCCAGCAGTTTCATCGAATAAAGGATTGCATAGTTGACTTAAAAATGTGGATGAGTAACAATTTTTTACTACTAAACTCGGACAAAACAGAAGTGTTACTTACTGGACCGAAAACTGCTATGCGTAACAACCAAGAATACTGCATAACGATTGACGGATGCTCCATAAAATCCTCGTCATCAGCTAAGAATCTTGGCGTTGTATTCGACAGTACTCTCTCATTTGAAAGCCATGTCGCAAACACCTGTAAAATTGCATTTTTCCATCTTAAGAATATATCTAAATTACGTCATATACTGTCACTTTCAGATGCAGAGAAATTAATTCATGCATTCATGACATCAAGACTAGATTACTGTAATGCACTTCTAGGTGGTTGCCCTGCGGGCCTATTACAAAAACTGCAACTGGTTCAAAACGCGGCAGCTCGAGTTCTTACACGTACAAAAAAGTATGAGCATATAACCCCGGTTCTGTCAACCTTGCACTGGTTACCTATAAAGCATCGCATTAACTTTAAGATCTTGCTTATTACCTATAAAGCCCTACATGGTCTAGCGCCGCAGTATTTGAATGAACTTCTATTGTATTACAGACCTCCACGTACATTACGCTCTAAGGGGTCCTGTCAGTTGGTAATACCTAGAATTTCAAAATCAAGTGCAGGTGGTAGATCGTTTTCTTATCTAGCGCCTAAACTTTGGAATATTCTTCCCTGCACGGTCCGGGAAGCAGACACACTGTCAGTTTAAATCTAGACTAAAGACTCATCTTTTTAATCTTGCATACACTACACCTCCATAATATTAATCCTCAGAGGATTTAGGCTGCATTATCTAGATCAACCGGAACCAGGAACACATCCAACAACAAATGATGCACTTGTTGCATCAAAGAGTGCAGAACAGTACTCTACTCTCAGCCAGTCTTGTCTCTTTGTTCCAAGGTTACCGCAGGATGCAGTTCATGCCCAGACCTGATGGCAGAGCTGAGAATGGAAAGCGGTGACCTGACAAGTGCTAAGAGGATAGAGCTGGATAAAGGACGCGACAACTTTGTTTTTCCTACAACATTTCAAATGCTATTAGATTGTTAATGATAATCTTTAATCCTTAATTTTTATATTTTTACTAAGCCTTGTTGTGCAAGCACTGTTGAGCTTGTGCAGAGGCAGCAGCTTTTGCCAGAGGGGAACTGGAATCCCCTGGTTGGGCCTGGGTTCCCCTGAGGTTTTTTTTCTCGATGGGAGTTTTGGGTTCCTCACCACCGTTTGCATATTGTTTTGCACTATCTGCCTGGCCGGGGGGGCTGCTTTAGAATTCATACTTGTATTAAATGTGTCTCATGTACAGCTGCTTTGTAACAATGAAAATTGTAAAAAGCGCTATATAAATAAAGTTGAGTTGAGTTGAGTTGAGTTCGTCTGCTACCTGGGCAGTGACATCAATGGCTTAGAATTTTTAAGAATTTTAAGAATCTTTATTGTCAATGTACATCAGGTATACACTGAAATTGCATATAAAAATTAGTGGTGGGCCGTTAACGGCGTTAACGCAGCGAGACTCTTATCGCGCGATAAAAAAATGTCCCGGTAATCTATTCTCAAAGTTGGGTTGGGAGCTGGGTCTATACTACGCAAGCTATGATGACTTTCACCTTGATATTTTAGCGCGGATGTATACCTAGCTTAATTGCACTGTAGGGGGCGGGGGCCAGAACGAGAGTTTTCAACTCGCGTGATTCGCGCCACCTCGTCATCTCATAACAGGACTTCATTCGCGCCGCCTCATCATCTCATAACCAGGGCTTCATTCACGTCATTCGCGCTGCCTCAACATCTCATAATCAGGGCTTCATTCGCGTCACCTCATCATCTCATAACCAGGACTTCATTTGCGCGATTCGCGCCGCAAGTAGGTCTATCGCGTCTTTGCATTGACTTAACATGTAAATAACTCGCGCTTGACGCGCCATTAGTGTTTGGTCTGAACACAACATAAAGTTACTGTGAAATGACCACATCAAACATGACGTGCTAACATGGATGCAGCTATGAAGCCGCCGGGTTTGCTTCAGGGAAAATGTATTTTTAAGAAGCTTCCCAATAGAATCCTTGACAAGACTGAGGTTGTTTGCACCTTGTTCAATGTTGAATTGGTTACTGTACGGAATTGGTTTACATAAAGTTGGTTTAAAATTAAAAAAAAAAATTGAACTTTCTCTCTACAGGTAGTGGTCTATCTTTAGTTGAAACCAGTAACTTTGTATTGGCACCTAATATATTATGGCTCCTGTTTGACATATCGCTTGTTGCTCCCTAACTCTTTGTGAGTCGCTTTGGATAAAAGCGTCTGCTAAATGACTAAATGTAAATGTACTGTAGGAGCACTTCCAGTCTCAAGTACCACCTAAACGCAAAGCATCCCTTAGCTATTGCGGAAGTTACACAAGTACATCTTATTGAACATAATTTAATTTTCATCACAAATTATCATAGTAGAACAGCCTTCTCAAGCAGTTTGTGATGCATTTTGGAAACAGGAGATGAGCCCCTGGTCTAATGCGCCACCTGGCTTGAGAAACCCGTTCTCAAAGACTTACTTTTAGTCATTATTTGGGTAGCACACATATTCTGAATGCCTTCGGCAGAATTCAAATGAGCCATTTTAATCTAGATTAATCTACATTAATTCCAAGATTAGTCTAGATTAAAAAATATTAATCTATGCCCACCACTAATAAATATATATATGAATAGAGACTACAGCTCACTCCTTATTGTACACATGTATTATAAGTTATAAATTCAGTGTCCTGCTGGCCCAAGGAAAAGGAAAATAACTGTTCTTCAGTCTGTTGGTCCTGCACTTAATGCACCTGTACATTCTGCCAGAGGGCACGAGGTTGAACAGGTGCTGATCTGGATGTGAGGAGTCGGCAGTAATAGCCTTAGCTCTTCTGAGACACCGCATGCTTGCGATATCTTCCAGTGAGGGTAGGCGACTGCCAGTGATGTATTGTGCCGTCCGTATGATCCTCTGCAGGTTTTTCCTGTCCGCCACTTTGCAGTTGGCATACCAGGCCGTGATACCATATGACAGAACACTCTCAATAGTGCTGCGATAAAAGGCCACTAACAATTTATCTTCTAGGTGGTTTCTTCTTAGTATCCTTAGAAAGTGGAGTCGTTGGCGCGCCTTTTTTTCCACAGCAAAAGTGTTAGCAGACCAGGAGAGGTCGTCTGTGATGTGTGTACCAAGGAATTTATAAGATGAAACACGCTGAACACAATCAGGTTCCCCCTTGTTTTTCCGGAAGTCTACAACCATTTCTTTGGTTTTACTGGTATTAAGCAGTAGGTCATGTTCAGAGCACCAGTCAACCAGCCTGTTCACCTCGTCCCTGTATGCAGACTCATGCCCTCCGCAGAAGAGACCAATGAGCGTAGTATCATCGGCGAACTTAATGATGGTATTTGATGAGGGTATAGATGTACAGTCATACTTATACAGGGAATACAGAATAGGGCTCAGCACACAACCCTGGGGAGAGACAGGGTAGGGGAGCAGGTGGTGCCTACCTTAACCATTTGAGGGCGGTTGGTCAAGAAGTTCTTAATCCAGGCACAAGTAGAAGGGGGGATAGCGCTGGTGGTCCGCTTATCCACTAGATTATCAGGAACAATGGTGTTAAATGCCGAGCTATAATCTATAAACAGCATCCTGACATAACTCCCTGGCTGCTCCAGGTGGCTAAGTACTGTATGTAGAGCTCTATTGATGGCATCCTCCGTCGATCTGTTTTCTCTGTATGCGAACTAGGTTTGGGGGAAGCCAGGCCTTGATGTGATGCAAAATGAGCCTCTCAAAGCATTTTATAACAACTGATGTTAAAACGATAGGTCTATAGTCATTTGGACACTGGACTTTGGAATAGGTATGATGGTAGCTGACTTCAGGCACTGAGGCATAGTAGCCTGTGATAGTAAGAGATTGAACAGCCTAGTCAAAACTCCCACTAGCTGGTCGGAACAGGCAGAAAGTTCTTTACAAAGTACCCCATCCAGCTGCTTTTTTTGTATTTACAGTCTTCAATACCTGCCTCACCTGATGCTCCTGGAGCGTGAGTGTGCTGTGACTGAAGGTCTGTGGTGGTCGCACTGCTGTGTGTGGTGCCTCACTCTCGAAGGGGGAAAAGAAAATATTAAATTCCTCAGACAGTGATACATCAGTGATGGTAGCGACAGGTGAGGGCCCTTTGTAGTAAGTAATGCTCTGTAGCCCCTGCCACACCATCCTTGAGTTGTTATTGACGAGATCTTCTTCCACTTTCCTTTTGTAGGCTGTCTTAGCAGCTTTAATACCTCTCCGCAGCTCTGCCCTCGCCGCAGCTCTGCCCTCGCCGCCCTGTACTGTTCTCTATCACATGACTTGAAAGCATAGTTGCAGTTTCTCAGGGATGTCCGGACATTCGAGGTCATCCAAGGTTTTTGGCTTAGGATATATCCGGATGCGTTTCTCCACTATGACATTATCAGTACAGCTTTTTATATAGAACAGCACAGTCTCTGTGCGCTCCTGTAGATCTAGTTGCTCAAATATACTCCACTCTGTACGTTCAAAGCAATCTTGGAGCTAAGAGAGTGCTCCATCAGGCCAGGTTTGAACGTTCTTTATGGCAGGTTTTGATTTTCTTCTAAGGGGCTTGCTTCAAGTTGGAATAGACGTGATCTATTGTGTTATTCCCTCTGGTTGAGCACCGTACATACTGTACAAAGTTAGGAAGCACAGATTTGAGGCAGGCTTGATTGATGTCCCCTGCCACAATTAAAACTCCCTCTGGATGGGCCTGCATTTGTTTATTTATAATAATGTATAGCGGAGAGAGAGCTGTGCTAACTTCAGAACAAGACTTAAATGAATGCTGCACGCCGGCTTCCTTTTATACCGGACATCCGGGGCGGAGACCGGCATGCAAAGTTAATTCGCCAAATTTCATTGGCACCTTCTATAGTAGTCAGAGTTGATTGGTTCTCAAGGGCGAACCCCAGCTGTCGTTCTCGACACAACGTCTAGTTCCTCCATCAGGGAATTGAGGTTACATACGTAACCAAGACGTTTATTCATTTTGTAGATCAAAGCAATTATATTCTTTCTAACATTCCACACTCAGGTCTTGAACCGCAGGACAAAACCATCAGAGAATCTGGTGCAGATGAAAGGTTCATTACATGACTCATTTGTCATATTTAATGAAAGCAAAACATAAACACAACAGCAGTACTCACAGTCACAAACTATTTTCATGTGTTAGCGTGTTTAAGTGTCATGAATGTGTTCATCACAAATGACTGTAGTAAAATTACCACAATTCCATATAATTGATCAAATAACTTCAACCAATCCATTATAATGTCTAAATGAGTCATAACAGTGACCAAAACACATCATTAATGTTATTATAACTATATGTGAAAAGTCTTGATTTGTTAAATATGATCAAAGGAACATGTTTATATCACTAACAGTGCTAAACTCGCATTGGGGAACTGATCTGAACAAACCACTGTTTAATCCTGGTGTTTATAGAATAATATCTACAAATCTAACATGTTTTACAACAGCAACTATCGACACGCTTGACTTTTATAGAAAAATCATTTGTATTAATGTGGTAAGACAAATTGTAATCAGTATGACAAAAACATTCAGTCTCCATCATCAAAGAGAGAGAGAGAGAAATATGAGTCAATGCATTTCATGAATGAGAACATCACTAATACAATAACAGTTTATTATCATCACATCTGTCAAGCTTCAGAAGAGACTGCTGGGTTGTGTTTGAAAGAATGATTTCTGTTTTTACAAATTACACATTTCTAGATCAGAGAGTCAGATAAGAGCTCGTCCAGAACCCAGTGTTGTGTCTCTGAAGAGTAACTTCTCCATGGGTCCTCCACCTAATCTCAGTGATGGATCAGAATCATCTGACTCTCTGTGAGTATATACATGTCTGTCTGATTATTCAACTGATGATCACTGATGTAAAGTGAAGCTACAGTGAGACATTGAGACAGAAAATACTCTCTTTACAATTGATTTACTCATGAACTCCTTCACATTCCCACATTGTTTTATGGGTGTTGTGTTTTTATTTCTTTGTAGATCAAACATTGGATGTAAACATAATGTGAGTGCAGACGTGCAGTCGGATTCTCATCATGAATCAGTGGATGATGTTCTGCAGAGAGTCAAAGACAAACACAAAAGCATCATGAAGAACAAGTATGAGAGGTTATTTGAGGGAATCAAAGTGCAACAGAATCAAACGCTCCTGGAGAGAATTTACACACAGCTGTACCTCATAGAGGGAGAGAGAGAAGGAGTGAATGAAGAACATGAGGTTTTACACATGGACAACGAGCCCAGAAGAACACAACAAGACACTCCAATCTACTGCAATGACATCTTTAAACCTCAATCACATCAAAGAGATAAAATCAAGAGTGTTCTTACTAAAGGCATCGCTGGAATTGGAAAAACCGTCTCTGTGCAGAAGGTCATTCTGGATTGGGCCGTGGGAACAGCCAATCAGGACGTAGATTTCATGTTCCTGCTTCCATTTCGAGAGCTGAACTTGATTCAAAATGATCAGTACAGTCTTCACAAACTTCTGCTGGACTTTCATCCTGAACTTCAAGATGTGGACTCAAAGATTTATGAGGAGTGTAAAGTTGTGTTCATCTTTGATGGTCTGGATGAAAGCAGAATGACACAGATGTTTTCAGACAACAGTGAGAAAGTTCCTGATGTGACTGACACTTCATCAGTGGCTGTGTTGATGTCAAACCTCATGAAAGGAGATCTGCTTCCCTCCGCTCTCATCTGGATCACCTCCAGACCAGCAGCAGCCAATCAGATCCCCTCCAAATACATCACGCGTGTGACAGAAATCCATGGATTCAACGACGCTCAGAAGGAGGAATATTTCAGGAAGAGAATCAGCGACGAGAATCAAGCCAGCAGAATCATGTCCCACATTAGAAGAGCGAGAAGCCTCCACATCATGTGTCACATACCTGTCTTCTGCTGGATCTCATCCATTGTGCTTCAGAAGATCCTGACACAACATCACACGGAAGAAATCCCCAAAACTCTGAGTGAAATGTACATCCACTTCCTGCTGATTCAGATGAAGATGAAGAATGAGAAGTATGATCCAGAGAGAGATCCAGAGATCAACAATGAAGTGATTGTGAAACTTGCTGAAGTGGCTTTCAAACAGCTGATGAAGGGCAATGTGATGTTCTATGAGGAGGATCTGAGAGAGTGTGGGATAGACATCACTGACGCCTCGCTGTATTCTGGCATCTGTACTGAGATCTTTAAGGAGGAATCTGTCTTTCATCAGAGGAAGATCTACAGCTTCATACATCTCAGCTTTCAGGAGTTTCTCGCCGCACTCTATGTGTTTTACTGCCATTTAATGAAGAACATTGCAGACCTGCAGATTATCCTGGGGAGAAGATATGACAAGGATATGAGCAGTTCTCATGAAATCTCTCTGTCTGGGCTACTAAAATCAACAGTAGATGAAGCTCTTCAGAGTGAAACTGGTCATCTGGATCTTTTCTTGAGATTTCTGCTGGGGATCTCACTGGAATCTAATCAGACACTCTTACAGGATATATTGAAATACAAACACAACAGCTCAGAGGACATCAACACAATCACACAGTACATTAAAGAAACAATCAAGAATGCTGATTCTAATCTATCATCTGACAGATCCATCAATCTGTTTCTGTGTCTGTCTGAAGTGAATGATCAGACTCTGTACAGAGAGATTGAGGAGTTTGTGAAATCAGACAAACACTCAGAGGAGAAACTTTCTCTCACTCACTGTTCAGCGATAGCCTACATGCTTCAGACGTCACAGGAAGTGATGGATGAGTTTGATCTGAAGAAATACAACACATCACAGGAGGGCAGAAGAAGACTCATACCAGCTGTAATCAACTGCACCAAAGCTCTGTGAGTCTTCACTTCTCATATATGACAATCAGTTCTGTGTTTCTCCTGATAAATCTGAGGTCATAGATGTTTCTTCACAACCTCTCAGACAACTGGATTTTGTGTTGTTAAAACTAGTTTTGTGTCATTTTGTTTTGGTTGTGTTTAGATTGTCCGGGTGTAGACTGACTGATAAGTGTTGTGAAAGTTTGTCTTCATGTCTACAATCATCGACGTCTCTGAGAGAGCTGGACCTGAGTAACAATGATCTTAAGGATTCAGGAGTGAAGGTGATCTCTGATGCTCTCAAGACTCACAACTGTCATCTACATACACTGAGGTCAGACACCTTAACTGAAAATACTTTCAAAGAATAGATTTGCTAACAAGGACTAGGTGTTATAATCCCGAATAATTATTCAGCACAGTTGAATTGCCCAATAGGACATTTCCCACGCCTTATGCATGATAGAGTGAGCAGTCAAGAATATGAATTTAGGAAAAGGAGATCTGAGGTTTCACTGGGTTCGGATAAGGCATCCTCTCTGTTCGGGGATTAAGGATTGTAGAAATACATACTTACCTTTCCTTGCCATTATCAGAGAGACATCAAATGAGTTGTGTTCCGACTTTCATCGCATCATATTATCCTGAGTGAAAGATGCCTTTTGGTGAGGTGTGATGCGACACTTTGTCAGTTGTGCACCTGAGCCCAATTTTGTGTTTCGTCACTTTATAACAAGACACCCTCAGCCAAGGGAGGCCCACTGCAGGTTGATCAGACCTGGGTGTCTGTAATATTGTTGCTAGGTCATCTGGCAGCCCATGCTGTGTCCATCCGCCTCAACCAATCGAACCGGCAGCCTTCTGGTCACAAGTCCGACCCTTTAGCTATCATTCCACGACTGCCTACACTGAAATGCAAGATCAGCACCGCCGGGCCTATGGCGTAACATTACAACACATAACACCATTTTATTACATGGTCATTTGGCAGCCCATATTGAGTCCTTCCACGTCAACCACAGCCAGTAGCTGATCCTCACAGCGACAGTGGCAAGTTCTTTGACTATGGTCCGTTAGGCCTGTCCTCTGATCCCCTATTTTTTACCAGCCTTGTAGTGGAATTGAAAACAAATCACCTGCAGCCCACTTCCACCAGTACCAGCTCCGCTGTCCATCCCCGATCTTCAGCCTCCGCTGACAAGTTTGCCTTCCAGAGATTATTTTTTTCCGAATGCTTCGTTAATGGCCTCTTCTGAAGGTACAGTATACTCAACTATGAGGACTATTCTCCTGGAGCTGGACCACAGAACTGTGTACTGCGGCAGGTTGGTCGCTGCGATTTCAAAGGGGAAAGTAAGTCTGTGGGTTAAATGCGAAACAGTTTGTTGCAGTTTGAGAATCATCTGAAAGTCGTAAGTTTAATTGATTATTGTGAGTGTCTTATCAAATCTAGCGCAGTTTCGTTTCCATTGTGTGCGTCCGGTGAGTCACGCTGAGTCACGTGTTAACAGTTGCGTTTAATTGGCGTGTTATTGTGAGATTTTGGAAGGCGTGTCCTGCTGAATTCAAGTGCTAGACTAAAACGGGTATATAGTAGGGGTGGGCGATCTAGAAAAAAATTCAAATCACGATTTTTTCCAGATAGATCACGATTTACGATTTTATCGCGGTTCTTCTTCAAGTTGGTTTTAAGACTATTTTGCAAATTAAAGGGGCTTCAATACAGCCAAACTAAGTCCCCATATAAAAATATACTCTTTACCATTTATATTTTGAAGAATATTTTAATCACGTTAATATTTAATGCAAGTGCAAGACCATAAATCAGCTGTTAGCAAAAAACTTTACATTTTGAATTTTGTTTTTCATCTTGTTGCGGCACTCGGAGTAAAGCTTTGGAATGGGCGTGGAGGATAAATATTTTTGGCTGGGTATTTCGTGACGTGGATCTACGACTTTGAGCAGTTTTTTAAAGCCCTCATTTTCCACAGTCTTTATGGGAATCATGTCTTTGGCCAGGTAAAATGCGACCGCATCAGTGACATCTTTCCAGCGCTTGCTCGTTCTGTCATACGGATACGTGTTTTTTTTTCTCAAATGGTTCTTTCGGTAAAGTCGTTGTTTAAGCCCTTTAGTTTCCGTATGCTTGGTTGTACCTGATTTACTCGCGTGGGATCCCTTTATAATTTGACTGTCGGCATACTCTTTCAGTCCCTTTTATTTTGAGGTGGTTAAAAAGGTTCGTTGTGTCGCCTTACGACGCTCGAATCTTATCATTGCCACATTTGCAAATAACTGTTGTTTGGGCCGTGTCAGTTGGGGAAAACCCAAACCATTTCAATATTACTGATGTAGAATTTTTTTTAGGGACCAAGTCCTCCGTGTTTCCCTCCATCTTCACTGACCGCGTCACTTAATCTTACTGAATTCACAAGCAATGTATACGAGCTTTGTAGTAGAGTAGGCGGGGCGAGACCGTGGTTCGAGGCCGGTAAGTGATTGTTAATTAGCGCCAGTGGTGCGCACCACGTAGGAGATTGGGAGCGTATAAAGAAACAATGGCGACCGGACCGTCGAAGAGAGAGGACCGGGCCCAAACTTGTGTTTGTATTTGTATTTATGTTTATGTTAATGTTATTGCGCCGGCGGTCGTCCGTGAGGGGCCGCCGGCTGTTATATTACTTTATTAAATGTTTGTTTAAATGTCTTCCGGTTCCCGACTCCTTCCTTCCATACTTGAATCGTATTACATTGGTGCCGAAACCCGGGAGGAAGGAGAGACATGCTGTCGGAGAGCCCTCGCTGCTGAGGGGCATCGCGGTGCTGAGGAGTTCGGGCAGCGCGGACGAGCGATCCGCCAGTGGCTACACGAGGCGCTGGTTCTGGAGCGAAGATTCGGATGGGACAGAGAGCTCGCTGCCGTGCTCCTGGGCCGAGGTGAGATGGCGGCCGTCCAAAAGGGAGGGGAGGAGTCAGCGCCGTTGGCCGTGAGCCGGAATCCTGCTGTCAACAGCCATGATGGTGAGGAGCAGGAAACGGCGGACTGACTCGCTGCCCCGGTGCCCTAACACGGAGGAGCCATCGCCAACCGCCAGGAGGCGGAGGAGGATCGGGCCGTCCATCGAACGTCCAGCACCACCGCATAGCACCGCGAGGAAGAGCCTCTCGGCTGGTTGAGGAACGAGCGGCAGCATGTCAGGGAACCGGACTATAATTTTTTTTTTACCTCTCTCCCCTCTCTCTTTCCGGTCGCTCCGAGAGCTCCCGTCCCCGTTGTCTCGTCTCGTCGCTGCATACCCCCCACCCCACCCCCCCCCCGAGGGAGGGGGAGGGAGCTTGCACAGTCGCGGGGGTACCCCCCGGCCTGTGAGGGGTGATGGGTGTATGTAGTAGAGTAGGCGGGGCGAGACCGTGGTTCGAGGCCGGTAAGTGATTGTTAATTAGCGCCAGTGGTGCGCGCACCGGCCTCGCACCACGTAGGAGATTGGGAGCGTATAAAGAAACAATGGCGACCGGACCGTCGAAGAGAGAGGACCGGGCCCGAACTTGTGTTTGTATTTGTATTTATGTTTATGTTAATGTTATTGCGCCGGCGGTCGTCCGTGAGGGGCCGCCGGCTGTTATATTACTTTATTAAATGTTTGTTTAAATGTCTTCCGGTTCCCGACTCCTTCCTTCCATACTTGAATCGTATTACAAGCTTGTTTACATGGCGCAATCTATCGCAAGTATGTTGACGAATTCTATAGAACACTACTATATAGGACGATTTAACGATTTTCCCGAAAAAGTGGATCGTGCAGTCATTTTAATCGTTCACGATCTAATATCGTCATATCGCACACCCCTAGTATATAGTAAGACTATCCACCGCGTGCAGCGGTCGCGTGCAGCCCTCATCGCGTGAAGACCGAAGAGAGTAAAGACCATCGACTCTACCTGTGCGACTCCACCGAGCAAGGACACCGACAAGGCACTTGAGTATTACTGCTTGCACTTCGACTATTGCACTTATCTATTATCTTTATTTGTCTTGTACATTCCTTCCTTTTTTACTATGTGTTTCCAAATCCACACTGTCATTACATCTCGTACACAAACGGTTACTCGCAGAAGGCCACGCATGGCTAATGCTAGCAACCTGCGTACTCTTTCAGCATCCAGCACTACCTCTATTACCTTTCCTATTGGTTTATGGAACTGCCAATCCGCTGTAAACAAGGCAGATTTCATCACAGCTATTGCCAAACATTCGGGTCTTTCTCTTTTAGCACTTACTGAAACCTGGATCAAACCCGAGGACACTGCCACACCGGCTGCACTCTCCAATAACTACACTTTCTCTCACAGCCCACGCATATCAGGGAGGGGCGGAGGAACTGGTCTACTTATTCCTAACGACTGGAAATTCAAACAGCTTGCACCCTCATGCAACAACACCGCCTTTGAGTTTCATGCTGTCACTGTCATCTACCCTGTTAAAACGCATGTTGTAGTTATATATCGTCCCCCAGGGCACCTTGGACTCTTCTTGGAGGAATTGGACACACTTCTGTCATCATTCCCCGAGGATGGTACTCCTCTGGTGGTACTTGGTGACTTCAACATCCACCTGGAAAAACCACAGGCTGCTGACTTCAACAACCTGACTGCATCGTTTGACCTCAAGCGAGTCCCCACTTCAGCAACCCATAAATCTGGTAATCAACTTGATCTCATCTACACACGCTATTGCTTCACCTATCACTCCCAGGTAACCCCACTGCACACGTCGGATCATTTCCTCATCACTCTTGATCTCGACTTAACTTCTCCAGACACTACACATGCCTCCCCACTGGTGACATTCCGACGCAACCTACGATCACTCTCTCCCTCCCGCCTATCCTCTGCAGTCTCTGCTACTCTCCCACCCGCTAAACAGTTCTCTCTCCTTGATGCTAACACTGCCACCAACACCCTTTGCTCCACACTAACCTCCTGCTTAGACATCTTATGCCCTCTTAGATCTAGACCATCTCGTGCATCTCCTTCTGCCCCCTGGTTATCTGATGTTCTCCGTGAGCATCGCACATCTCTCAGGTCTGCTGAGAGAAAGTGGCGCAAATCTAAAGAACCCACTGACCTCTCTCTCTACCAGTCTATTCTCTCTTCCTTCTCTGCGGATGTCTCCTCTGCGAAAACCCAATACTACCATACTAAAATCAACAACTCTTTGACACAGTTAACCATCACATCCTCCTGTCCACCCTCAAGGCAATGGGGGTCTCTGGAATGGTGCTACAATGGTTCAGGTCTTACCTCTCGGGTAGGTCCTTTAGAGTATCTTGGAGAGATGAGGTGTCGGAGTCCCATCATCTGGACACAGGTGTGCCTCAGGGCTCAGTGCTTGGTCCGTTGCTATTCTCTGTATACATGACATCCCTTGGCTCTGTCATTAGGAAACATGGCTTTTCCTATCACTGCTATGCGGATGATACTCAACTCTACATGTCTTTTCGCCCTGACGATCCGACTGTCTCTGCACGCATCTCAGCTTGCCTAGCCGACATCTCGCTCTGGATGAACGCCCATCACCTGCAGCTGAACCTTCCAAAAACAGAACTGCTTGTAATCCCGGCTGACACGAAGACTCATCACAACCTTTCCATTCAACTGGGCTCATCAACCATCACACCTTCCAGAAAAGCAAGAAACCTGGGAGTGGTGATCGATGATCAGCTCAACTTCACGGATCAAGTTGCCACCACCGCCAGGTCCTGTAGATTCATCCTCTACAATATCAGGAAAATTAGACCCTTCCTATCAGAGCATGCTACACAAATCCTTGTCCAGGCTCTTGTCCTGGCCAGACTGGACTACTGCAATGCACTACTGGGAGGACTTCCAGCTTGCACAACCAAACCTCTACAGATGATCCAGAATGCTGCGGCAAGAGTTATCTTTAATGAACCAAAGAGAGCACACGTCACTCCTCGACTCATTAAGCTACATTGGCTTCCCGTAGTCGCTCGCATCAAATTCAAGACTCTGCTCCTGTCCTACAAGACTACTACTGGTTCGGCACCACCTTATCTTAAATCGTTAATGCAGACATATGTACCTGCCAGATCCCTACGCTCTGCAAACGAACGACGTCTTGTGGTGCCATCCCATAAAGGTAGAAAATCTCTCTCGCGCACCTTCTCCGGATCTGTTCCACCTATATGGAATGATCTGCCCACTGCTACAAGATCTGCAGATTCTGTAGCCATCTTTAAGAAATGCCTGAAAACACATCTCTTCCGCCAACATCTGACTGATCTGTTCTGACTCTTTT
Source organism: Triplophysa dalaica (assembly GCF_015846415.1). Classification (NCBI taxonomy): domain Eukaryota; kingdom Metazoa; phylum Chordata; class Actinopteri; order Cypriniformes; family Nemacheilidae; genus Triplophysa; species Triplophysa dalaica. The sequence continues at coordinate 4,025,029 of NC_079563.1, read as the reverse complement.
CTTCTCTACTCTTTTCTTCTCTACTCTTAAAAAAAAAAAAAATTTGTATGAATGGTTCCGTATACTGTGTTAGGCTATATGAGACTAGTCTTCTTTTTGATTGCACTTATGCTTTTGTTGTACTTATGCTGTCCTAATTGCTTCCATTATCTACCCCACTTGTAAGTCGCTTTGGATAAAAGCGTCTGCTAAATGACTAAATGTAAATGTAAATCAACTAATTTCCCAATCCCTGGCTATACTCAGCAGGCCTGAATCAAGGGTTAAGGGCTTGGCCCGCAGTTTCTGCCCCTCATAAATAAAGACTTGCCTTCTAGCGAGTTAGCCTTGGCGATTTGGGGATGTCATTTGCTGCAACTCTCTTGGTCTCTACTGCCGCAGCCAAGCACTTTAGTACTTGATTGTGGCACCATGTGTATCTTTCCTGTGTCAGGCTCTTCTTACAACCCACAAGACTATGTTTTTACGTTTGTTGGAGCTGCACATAGTTGGCAGGCAGGATCCTGTCCTTGCCAGACATGCAGATTTGTTGGTGAGGGCAGAATAGCATATGTAGCTCATATGATAAAACTTAGCCTGTTTGTTTCCACACTACACAGCTCACTCCAGGTGATTTTGCAACGTTCAATGCTGAACGGTGCAATAATGAGAGTGTCTGTCATACACTAGATGTTCATTACAAACTGAAATTTGTGACTTTTGTGTCATTTTCTTTTGGTTGTGTTTAGATTATCCGGATGTAATGTTACTGATGGGTGTTGTGTAAGTTTGTCTTCATATCTACAATCATCGATGTCTCTGAGAGAGCTGGACCTGAGTAACAATGATCTGAAGGATTCAAGAGTCAAGCTGATCTCTGATGCTCTCAAAACTCACAACTGTCAACTACACACACTGAGGTCAGACACTTTAACTGAAAATACTTTCAAGGAATAAATGATAGTGTCTGTCATACACTAGATGCACTTTATTCACTTGAACTGAAATGACTTGTGTTATTTATATAGTTCATTTTTACATTGGTGTAATTGAAATTGAATTTTTTTCTGTTTTTGTTTCTGTTGCCATTTGGTTATTAATGTGAGTTACAGCAAACCATCACTTGAAACAATAAAAACTATTAAATAAATATAACTTGATCAGTTAATTTGATTAAACTTAAAAAAATATCCCGTTTGTAACAAAACAGCAGATGCTGGTTTGGTGTGTTTTGCTAATGGTTTGCTGGTTTGTGCTGGTTTAAGCTGGTCATGTGCTTGTCAAACCTGCATCAAAACATACCTGACCCAGCATATGCTGTTTTTTTCAACAGGGATAACTGTTTTTAGTTTTCAATTAAAATGACTCTAATTTTGTTACAGCCAATTTAATTATTTAGTTGATTAATATGCATTATATTTTTGGGTTGGTTGAGGATGATTTGTGTTGAGTTACAAAAACATAGCTAAAGATTTACCAGCATTCTTTACAAGGCAGTGGATCATGAGGGAAATTTTCAAAATCAAGTTTTATTTTATTAATTTGAATAAAGATGAGAACAAGAGGAGATTTCTTCATGTTCAGTATTCTGTTGTGTGTTGTGTATTTGGAAGAGTTTGTTTCATTGGTGATTTTAAGAGGTTGTCATTGTACTAAAGAGTATTCATTTAAGATGAAAACAGACTCATTATAACTTGATGGAAGTATAGCTGAATGTGTTCCTTTGGCTCTGTTACCAAACTGCTCAGAGACTTGAGGGTTGAAGGTATAACAGGCGTGAGGTCAGGACAGGGAGCAAACCATCATGAACAAGGTAACAGGCAATGGCAGAGGTTCACAAAACAAGATGCCGTCCAAGTAATAACACAGATCACCTAACAGAGAAACATCAGAAATGTAACACAAGACAAGACTTCACACTGAATGAATGTGAAAACAGCTTAAATAGACTGAGTAGACAAGGTTACTAGACACAGGTGATAGTGATAAAGCATCAAGAGTCCAGTAATGCGTTATGGGTTCCTCAGGGCCGCAAGAAGGATGGATCCACCTCGGGACGGCAGTCTTCCTCATCTGACGATGAAGACCGTGCTCTTGCTGGCGCTCGCTTCCATCAAGAGGGTGGGGGACCTCCAGGCATTTTCCGTGGCCCATGGGTGCCTAGAATTCGGACCCAGTAACTCTCACGTTATCCTGAGACCCAGGCCCGGTTACGTGACCAAGGTTCCCACCGCTCCCTTCCGGGACCAGGCAGTGAAACTGCAGGCGCTCCCCAACGTGTTGTGTCTAGTACGCGCACTAAGCCTCTATTTGGACTACACACAGAGGCATAGAAAATCTGAGCTGCTTTTGTTTGTTTCGGAAGAATAGAGGTTGGCACACTGGATTGTGGATGCAATTGTTTTGGCATACCAGTCCCAAGATCACCCGTGCCCACTTGCAGTGAGATCCCACTCCCTCCGTAGTATAGCCTCCTTGTGGGAACTGCCTCAGGGCGCCTCTGTGGCAGACATATGTAACACTGCGTACGCCCAGTACCTACGCAAGGTTTTACAACCTCCGAGTGAAACCAGAGTCAGCCCATGTCTTACACGCTACAGCCGTATAGGAAAGACATCTGGCCCGGGTGTACGCCTGCGAAAGCGCCTTCTCCCTTTTTCAGGTGAGTCTAGCGCGCTATATAGGCTCATACTTTCCCCCTTAGGGTGATTTGTAGGCATTCCATCGCTCACTAAGCATTGGCATTTTTGGTAAACAGACCGATCGGAGCGGTATGTTGAAACCAAGTCCAGTATTGGTAGACTCGCCCCTGCTGAGGTGGAAACCTTTACTAGGACTATTGCCCCATACGTAGTGAGTCCCCTACACCCCTGTTGGTGTTTCTGTGACCTCCCTTCTGGGGGTTGGTACCCGGACTCTGTCCCCATACTCGAGCTTACACAATTTCTCGCATGTGTGTTCTCCCCACTGGTGAGACCATATTAGTGTCTCCACATGTACATCCCCTAGTGGTAGGATGTGGTGCCCGTAACACACTCTTCAAGAGGGGAAAAGGGTTTCCCCAGTTCCCTTTCTGTCTGTCTCTCGACGTTGTGTCGAGTCAACAGATGGGGTTCGCCCTTGAGAACCTATCAACTCTGACTGCTATAGAAGAGGCCAATGAAATTTTGCTAGTGAAATTTGCATGCCGGTTTTCAGTGTGCCAAACCGCGCCCACCCCAGGTGCCATTCTTCCCAGAGGTGCATGAGGAGCTCGCACCAGTCAAACCAGCTCTAGCTCCCTTACTTCCCTCGATGGTGGGGCAGCCAAAGGCTACGTAGATATCCCCCAGGTGGAATGTGCGGTTGCGGTGCACCTTTGTCTGCAGACGGCTGCCACCTGGAGGAATCGGCCACGCCTACCGTCCAAAGCGTGTAAGACTTTGGCATCACCGGTGTCTAATGCTTTTGCTGCTGCGGGCCAGGCTGCCTCTCTTCAAGCCATGGCCATCCTGCAGGTCCACCAGGCCAAGGCGTTAAGAGAGCTCCACGAGGGTAAGGCCGACCAGGGTATAATGAAGGATCTAAGTGCCACCACTTACCTCACTCTACGGGCCACCAAGTTGACGGCACGGGCCCTGGGTCGGCCCCATGTCCACGCTAGTGGTCCAGGAGAGACACCTCTGGCTGAACAATGCGCAGATGAGTGACACTGAGAAAGTTTGCTTTCTCGACGCATCCAACTCGCAGGGTAGGCTGTTTGTTGACACCGCCGAGGACTTCGCTCAGCAGTTCTCGTTGAGCGATTCCTGTGCACCCAGCTCAGGCTGCACCCCGGAAGGGGAAGTCGAGGGGGAAACCTCCACCCCGTCAGCAACCTTCTCGCAAGAAGCGACCCTGACGGGAAGACCCCAGGAAAACCACATTGGGCCCCACCTTCACAGCCATGTCTCTGATCGGTCGGTATGGGACAGTTCCTACCTCGTTACCAAAGCCTGGCCCTTCTCAGACTCACGGTGACGACGGACGCCTCCCTGCAGGGGTGGGGTGCAGTGTGCAACGGGCACGCAGTACCAAGGAAGCACGCCTTCCCCCCAGTGAGCCTCCTTGCACAGACACTGTTCAAGGTCAGGGAAGAGGAGCACCAAGTGTTATTGGTTGCGCCACACTGGCCCAACCGCACTTGGTTCTCAGAGCCGATGCTCTTGACAATAACCCCCCCAGCCCAATCCCCTGACGGAGGACCTGCTCTCTCAGGGGAAGGGCACGTTCTGGCATCCCATACCAGACCTCTGGAACCTCCATGTCTGGTCTCTAGACGGGACGAGGAGATCCTGAGTAGGCTACCCCCCTCTGTGGCGGAGACCATCACCCAGGCTAGGGCTGTCACGAAAACGTGTGGTGATAGAGAAGAACCCAAATGCAGGCAGCGGTACGGGGTAACAAAATATCTTTATAAAACACAAAACAAAAACCCACCATGGGGTAAAATACAGGGGATTAACAAAGACAGCCAAAACAGGAACGAAAAACTCACATAGGGTAACAAACTGTAACAAAAACTCTCAGGAACAGAGTGCTGGAGCAGAAACGCTGGGACACAGCGTATGGAATAAATCCTGGGTACAGCAGTTCAGACGAGCAAAGTTACAACTATGTACAAGAACAAACGAGCACAGGACAGAGAATACAAGGGCATTAAATAGGGAGACGAATAAGGGATAATTACAATAGGCAGGTGTGGGTAATAAAACACTCAAGGGAAGCTAACGAGGAGACGAGAGGGGCGGGGCCATAGACGAGACACGAGAAGGCGCATGACAGCCAAAATCTAAGCCATGCCATGTCCTTCTCACACAAAACCCTAGACTTAGTCATGACTCCGCTGCAAGAATAAGAATAAACATGACATGATAGCGGAATCATGACAAGGGCCCCATCTACCAGGCGGTTATACGGCTATAAATGGCGCTTCTTCTCCTCCTGGTGTCTTTCTCAACGAGAAGACCCACGGAGGTGCTCGATCGGGATCGTGTTGTTCTTCTTACCAGAGAGGCTGGAGACTAACATCTCCCTCTCCACTTTGAAGGTGTATGTAGCCGCTATCGCCACTCGTCTTGACTCGAATCGAAACATTACATGTCTGCCATCAAGTGGTATGGGATACAAATGAGGTACTACAGCATATTAGGTCTACAGCCTATTTTATAAAGTTTGATGTCTTGTCGCAATTATTAATAATTATTATTATTATTTTTCTTTTCGTTTGTTTATTTACTATTTGTACCCAGCCCATCTCCAAATGCTTTGACAATACAACTGTAAACTTTGTCATGTCAATAAAGCACACTTACATTGACAAATTGAGTTTTGAGCAGTTATGAGAGCAGAGAGAGAATTGCGCGTGTGCTTATCACACCCTCGGTTCACGGACTGCTTTTTTGCATGTGGAGCAGTAATGCGCTCTTGCGGGGGGATGTTTCCGCTTGTGGAACTGTTCTGCTCGGTCACAGTTTTCATGCGTGTGAGTTTTGGGTCTGAATGAGCACCTAAAATGTTACATGTTACAAAAAACTCTAACAGAAGAAATAAAAGTAATTTGAGAGTTGGTTGTAACAAATGAGAGTATTTTCTGTTAGTTTGTCCACAGGATAATTTTATCAGTGCAGAGGTTGTGTTATTCAAACTGCTTGTGTGTCATTTTGTTGTGGTTTTCTTTAGATTGTCCGGGTGTAGATTGACTTATAAGTGTTGTGAAAGTTTGTCTTCATATCTACAATCATCGACGTCTCTGAGAGAGCTGGACCTGAGTAACAATGATCTGAAGGATTCAGGAGTGAAGTTGATCTCTGATGCTCTCAAGACTCACAACTGTCAACTACAAACACTGAGGTCAGACACTTTGCAAACATAATTGAATATGATTTGGAATGTTTTTCATCTTTCAACACAATACAGGTACAATAAGCTCTTTGAATACATTTATAATGATGTGTCAGGTTCTTAGAGGCCCGGGAGTAAGTAGATGCAATATACGAATACTACATGAAAAGAAATGAGTTATAGACCTTAGAATCTAAAGCAGTAAATGAGGTGTTAGAGTCCAGCTGCTCCGACAGAGGTGTTTGTGACCCAGGGAACGCCATCGGCTTATACAGCTCATCTCAGTCTTAAATATCTTTCAGGGTATAATGACCATAATCACAGCAGGCTGTAAACACAAGGTTTTATTACTAGTACACAAACAATTATTATGCCAATTATAATGTGTTGTCTTGGTCAGGGGCGTCATGCACATTTCTTTTAAGTGGACACAGTGTGCACAACACACAGAAACATGTCCTGTACGTACAAAAACATTCATATAAAGCAATATTAAAGAGAACATCTCTGAAACGTATTCAAAACTCAACTCAACTCAACTCAACTTTATTTATATAGCGCTTTTTACAATTTTCATTGTTACAAAGCAGCTGTACATGAGACACATTTAATACAAGTATGAATTCTAAAGCACACCTCAAAACATTGAGAGAATTAAATTACAACACTATCTGATTATTATACTGTATGAATCTTCTTCCCAGTAAACAGTGATGTAAATTTTTAAGGTAAATGCATCAGTCTGGTGTATTTTGAGAACAATTATCTTGTATATTATGTGGTGCAGTGTTACGCCCCATGGCTCAATAAAAGGACGAAACAAAAATGGCGACACACAAGAAAGTGCAAATAATGTATATAATATATTATAAAAATACAACTAAATGTAAGAAAAAAAATGGCGCTCGATTCGTGTCTTTCGCGAGATTCGCATCATTCACGCAATTCGCGCGAATCACACCGAAAGTAGGTCTGTCGAGTCTTTGCATTAACTTTACATGTAAATCACTCGCGCTTAACGCTTCATTCACGTTTGGTCTGAACACAACATTAGAAAGGAAACACCGTTGTGTGTTGTTCAGAATACCACAACAATTCTGCTTTGTTATTTTAATCTGTGAAATAGTGTGAAAACACACTTAGATGAGATCTAACAATAGTTTCTTGTTTATTGAACTGTAGAACATCAGTCACTTTTACAATTGTGTCGATATTAGGAATCATTGATATTAGGTGTCATTCTACATTGCTGTTTGTGTCCTTAAAAGGCAAAACAAAAAGACGACGGCACCACAAATGTCTGCAACATGACTCATGATACTACTGTTTAAAAAATAGACCGACATCACCAGAAGATCTGAGTTCTGAGCCATCAAAGTTCATCTCAATGTTAAATCTATGGGAGGTTTCTCCTACCTGCTGAACATCATACGCCTGATTGATGGCTTCTAAAACTCCCAGCACACAATTCCTGAGTAAACACACCATTTGAGCCTCATTCATGGTTCACGAGCTGATGAGTGACACCACATAAATAAACAGAAGAAGAAGAAGCCGGCAGGGGAACAATAGTGACTCTTCACTTCACAAACTCCACCAATAATGAGAGTGTCTGTCATACACTTGCTGTTCCGTACAAACTGACTTTTGTGTCATTGTGTTTTGGTTGTGTTTAGATTGTCTGGATGTAATGTGACGGATGAGTGTTGTGAAAGTTTGTCTTCATATCTACAATCATGGAAGTCTCTGAGAGAGCTGGACCTGAGTAACAATGATCTGAAGGATTCAGGAGTGAAGCTCATCTCTGATGCTGTCAAGACTCACAACTGTCAACTACACACACTGAGGTGTTTGTTTCTACACACTGATGTCACAATAGAAAAGTGAAGAGTGTATTGACATGTTTGTTTGTGTGTGTTTGTAGGTTGTCAGGTTGTATGGTGACAGATGAAGGTTGTTGTTCTTTGGCTTCAGCTCTGAGTTCAAACCCATCACACCTGAGAGAGCTGGATCTGAGCTACAATCACCCACAACACTCAGCACTTCAGCTGCTCTCTGACACACTCAATGATCCAAACTACACAATCAAGTATGACACACAACATACACATGATTCACACACACCGGACCAATGTAACATCATGTTTCTGTCTTTTATGTGTTTGTGTTTGTATAGTGTGAGTCATGGAGGAGAGAGAAGAATTACAGCAGGACTACACAAGTGTAAGTCTACACACACAAACACACATTTATGTTTTATTATCTCCGTGGGGACAGTCCATAGGCCTAATGTATTTTATACTGTACAAACTGTATGTTTTATCACCAACCCATAGAAATTTTTTAGCATTTTTAGATTTTTAAAAAACATTGTTCTCTACAATTTGAAAGATTTTTTGCAAATGGGAATCTCAATTTGAATCCCCACGGTGACACTAGTCCCCATGTGTTTGTGTGCATTCAGGTTTAGGTCCCCACCGGGATAATGAAACATGTCCACCTGAGACACACACACCTGACACACACACACCTGAGACATAGACACATACATGCATTCGCACACTTGACACACACGCTTGCATTTGCACGCACGCATGCAGAGTGCTTTAGTGATTGTTGTGTTGTTGTGTTATAAATGTGTGTTCTTGTGTTCAGATGCGGTTGATCTCACACTGGATCTAAACACAACACACACTGAACTCAAACTGTCTGAAGAGAATAGAAAGTTCACACGTGTGAGAGAGAGTCAGTCGTATCCTGATCATCCAGACAGATTTGATGTTCGTCCTCAGGTGTTGTGTAATGAGAGTCTGACTGGACGCTGTTACTGGGAGGCTGAATGGAGCGGATCACTTGTTGATATATCAGTGTCATATAAGAGCATCAAGAGGAAAGGAGGGAGTAATGACAGTGCGTTTGGACGGAATGTAAATTCATGGAGTCTGTTATGCTCTAATAACACATCTGCATGGCACAATAATAATCGTACAGACATTAATGTCTCTTCAGGTGTGTGTAAGAGAGTAGGAGTGTATGTGGACCAGTCGGCCGGCACTCTGTCCTTCTACAGTGTCTCTGACACACACACACTCACACACTTATACACTTACTACACAACATTCACTGAGACTCTCTGTGCTGGATTTACACTGGATTATTCTAACTCCTCAGTGTGTCTGTGTGACATAAATAGCCTCTAAAGAGTCTCCTTTTAAACACAAGAGAGACACACACATAACCAGATGAGTTATTACACATAAATACTGTCAAATCTTTTCTGCTTTCTTTCATCTGGACATTATGCTCTTTTTATCTTTCTGTGTGTGTCTGAAAATGAGCAAAGAAATTACTATAACTGTCAAATATGAGTAAATATATCGATCATAACAGACATTCAACTGTATTTGCGTTATGTATATGTTTGTTTTTCCATATTTGTCACGTCAGACTCTTAGTCACTAGTTTGTTTCCATCATAGACAAAAGTATTGTGCAAATGGAGGAAGAATTTCTTTGTAGTTTTCATTGGTTGCTTGTTTCTCTGTCACTGATGTGAAAGTTCCCATGAACAAGAGCAGATTTATCTTCATCAAATCATCCATTGGTGGAGATGAACTCTGTTTATATATGCTGTCTTATTATCAAGGTTCAGGAGGAGCACGAGGATCATTTTCTCGTCTGGCTCTCCATAAACAATCACATCAATCATCCGAACAGCCTATAAGTAGTCAAACCCCCCTCACCTTCATTCTCTCATTTATCCACATCCCTCCTCCACCCCGACTCCACACCACGAGCCTGTCTTTACTTCAGCACCGTGGGGTATGATCAGAGTCCGGGCATACACTGAGCTCAGAGCCCTCGCCACAGCACAGCTCGACAAACACACATACTATCTGTCCCACTTCATTATCTGTAAAGTGAACTCGTGAATTTACTGTTTCTCTCTACAGAAATATTGAGAAAATAGAGAAGAGGACGGAAACATTTCCACAGAAGCCACAGATTTTATTAACATAATACATTAAATATAAAATACCAACGTAATATTAAATGATTAACATTATTTTATTTATTTCCATAACTTAAGAGTGGTTGATCTTTGTAAATTCATGTTTGTTTGTTCAAAAATAAATCAAATATTGCTAATTGAAGCTTAAAAATGAATGTAGATTTCACATCGACTTCTGAATTTGGCTCTAGAATAAGATTGCAATGTCTCATTTCTTGTTTCTGTCTTTGCTGGTCTTCTGTCTCTCCTGTAAGAGGTCAGTCAAGACTTTTCTTTCATCTACTCCCTGAATACATCAACAAATAAAATGATTCTTTACTGCAAAGAGTTGCCTAATTTACTTTGCCATTACTGCCAAACGTATTGTTGCTTATATTCACTGATTTACTTGTGTGTGTGTTTGTGTGTGGATGACTTTTAAGTTCACATGAGGATGTAAATATGAGGCATGAGAAACATAAATGTGACGTACTAGTGGAGCAGTGGATCACAAAACTCGGGTCAAATTATGGATTTTGAGTCACGGATCAGCTAATGTAACCTGAAAATAAAAACAGAACAGTTATTATTTATTCCCTCTGTTATACAGTATGCATGCATATAGCCTAGGCCTGGTTTGTTGTATAACAAATAAATATAAACCTGTAATCAGAGTAAACTGCTGACAACTGGATCTCTAGAGATCAAATTATAAATGTGACCGGTGTTATGATGGCGATCATGATGTGTCTCGACTGGCTCTCTCTTGTCTTCTCAAATGTGTCACTTATTCATGAGTGAGCGGCGCAACATAATTGCTGAAATGGCTCACGTCTGAAGGGGTCAAATGGCGTGAATACGTGTTTTACTGTCTTTGTTATAAGTTGCCATGCATGTATTAGACATGTAAAATTGCAAAAATGAAAGTGTGGGAACAAAAGAGTCATTCAATCTAGAAGCGAATGCTCACCCAGTCCTGCCTGAAACGCCTTGTGTAACCACACCCCCACAAATCTACATCATTGACTAAGACCACCCAAATGTATACGAAGGAAGGTGGGCATACTTGTAAACAGGGGGACACTAGGCCCTTTTTAGGGGGGCTTCAGTACATGAAAACATACTTTAGAAAACGATCATGATTTATTTTAAATTACTTATTAAAATATAAAACATATTATTGTGTATCTCGGCATTACATTATGCAGCCATGCACAAAAATGGTTAAATACACACATCATTGTCTGAAATCAACAAATGGCACAGAGAGAGAAACATCATGTGGAGCTATTTTGTATTAAGTAATACTGAATCATTAGTGTATCATGATACATTAGAGTAAGAGTAGAGTAAAGGGATTTGTGTTTTATTTTGATTTGTGATTGATTTATAGAAGTGGCAAATTGATTGATTGTTACTTTTAATGAAACGTGTGTCAAATAATATTTTTTTAATCATAACCTTATTGGGGGCTGAGTCCCCCTAAAATGAAAATCCTAGAATCGCCCCTGCTTGTAAATCTTATTGTATTGTCGACTGTTCCAGAACTGTATGATCAGAATACACAAGTGTGTGGAGCTCATGTCACATATGATTGGTTCATGAACCTGGGAGATATAAAGACCTTTTGGTAAAACCATGACAACTTCACAAGGACAGTCTGGCGCTTCAGATTCACAGCCTGTAAGTATATTTTCATTGTAAAAGACTTTGTTGTGGACAAACACGATTTGAGGTTGTCGTGTGTTTGTGGACTTCAAATGCAGACATGCGTGCAACGTGAAAAAAGACAACAGAAGTCCTAATAATCAGTAATAATGTTCCAACAAGAGTCAACAAATATTGTGTTTATAATGTCTTATTATTTAGTGCCTTTGTTGAATCTAGTCGAGACGTCGCGTAACACTAGATGGTCAAGAAGAGCAAAAGCGCTGGTGTTTATAATCTTTATAACGTCGTATATAAAAGGTAAAACATCTACCTATAGTTTTTAACTATTTATAATAATACATTTTTAGTAAAACCTTACAAATCCTTTACATCCTGCTCAAGTCGCACTAACAATGTTGATGTATCGGCTTGATCATCTTTATTTTACATATCAGATTCAGGCTCAAATTGATACAAGTACCAATGAAATTTTCACACCTGTCAGTACAATTGCTGTTAAGACTGTCTTTCCAAATAGCGTAAGAAGAGTTAAATTTTCCTCACACTCTTTCAGTATTCCACCAATCACGACACACTGGTGAACTGACCAATCACAGCACATCACTTTTCAGAGCGATGAGCTTTATAAAAATCCAAAAGCAAAGTCAAAGTCTGTTTTTTTGTCTATTCTGCCACATGTAAAATGCATACATATAGAGGATTTAAATTGTGTTACTCTCAGACCCATGGTTAATACAAATAACACTAACACAGAATAACAATACAGTACATACTGTATATATATAACAATACAGAACATACGTGAAAGAATGTAAACTTCTTACGTCCCCTTAACTAAATAACATTCTACGGTTGAAGAGTCTAGTCGACTGAACACACAGAGTTTGCAGATCTGGAGACAAAGTTTGACACAGACACCAGGTGCTTGTTCAATCAAAGTCCCATGTTTATTGTGTTAAAGTGTACCTCACATATGTTTTTTTAGGCCCTACTTTGGTTTATGGAGTGTCCAACAACAAGTTTATGTACATAAAATGTGTAAAAACACTATAATCTCGTAATAATAGCCAGTTATTCGTGCCTTACTTCTTGACTGACTCTCAAATGATTCGTTCCACGATTCATCCGTCTGGGCCCCGCCTACCGCCTACCCTCTAACCTTGTGTCATGTGATCGGTCAGGTGGTGTAGTCTGTTGTTATCTGTCAAACCCGTTCATCATTTGTCGCAACTTGAAGCCCACTACCATCATTACAGGATTACGGTTTACATGTGGTTGAATGTCATGTATATTATATGTGTAGCTAGAGATGGCGGGGATTTTACCGTACCAATATGAGCCCGAGTCTGACGAGGAACCATCATAAGACGCTAATCCAGTGTCAGTGGCAAATGACAACTCTTGTCATTAAAACTCCCAGTGTGACAACATGCATATCTATATAGGTGAACGTGCGGCAAATGTGTCAAAATGCAAAGTTAATAGTCAGATAAACAAACTGTAACACCCCAGAAATAACGGTACATGCTAAAGTTAGCATTATATGGATTAGCTAAACACAGACATAAGGTACACAAATATTTCTTGAAGTTAAGACAAAAATTAATAATCACACTTACAGGTTGTGATTCAGTGGAGCTAACAGGTCCAAATAGAGTTGGTACTGCCCCTCTTTCAATGATAATCGTTTCACATACACTGCAGTGAACGCGCCAAGATTATTAAATGAAATGACGCGCGCACAGTTAAACCCTGGGGTTATACTCCTTTGGTATCGTTTGAAAAATGAATTGTTCCCTCAGACGTTCTTCGTTTGGTAGTTGAAATAAGACGCACGTAGTTTCACACCGTAGAATACAGACTCTAGACATGACATGATACACACGCATCACAAACGAGCGACAGTGTTTGGGGGAGGAGAAATAAGTTTTCACGTCAGTCTCAGCCAATCGTTGGCGGGGACTATGTGTAGTGACGTAGATATGCGTCCACGACTCGTTTGTGTGATTCAGAGTCGACTCCCATTTTTACAAGCAAATAACTTTTTTATTTATTCACCTTCGGACTTACAACTTGGCAGACAGCTTACTTTCAAACACGGCAACATAACAGACTGCATGAAACGTCATTTTCATGATGTCATGTTAGGTACTCTTTAAGGACTAATATTTATATATTTTGCATCAGGAGGCGTCATATAAAACCACCAAAACAGTGGAAAATCATCAGACTTTCTGTTTAGTATTATTCCTCCTGAACAATCAAATATGATTACAAAGTACGTATTTAATATTACAGCATCAAAACAATTGTCCCTTGATATCATTAGGAACCTTGAGATGGAGACCAACAGATACTTATATCAACATATGACAGCATAAGACATGATACAACTTTCAACGAGGCTAAACAACAAGACAGTATGGCACATCTAATATGAATAGAAGCTAATACTAATATGAATGAATATGAATGAATACATATGATATATGAATATTGTATTGTGTACAGATGCAATATTTGTAGAGGACACGGATGAAATCCAGATTCTCACAATGGCCACTTTCAGACCAACGGTCTTACAAGCAGTCCTGTGTCCGTTTAAAGAACAAACTATAGAGTAGGAAAAAAGGGGTTAATACAAAATCTTTAATTAAAGGATAGTTGCATTTGCTTATTTTCGTGTGGTTTTCCTTCTCGAATATTCAGAGTCATTTGTACAATTAAAGACATTTGTTTTGGCATCTTGCAGTTACCATCATCATTTAAAATCATGTCTGTTGTAAGCTGTTCATTTCTCTCTAATTTTACTTCTTGATTTAGGATTATACAAGTGATTATTATACTTATTAGGATTAGAATAATCGTTGTTCCACGCAGTCCTCTTGGCTGCCTGAACGGGTGCCATGGCCTGTCTATCATTTAATAATTTCTGGGCCAAACACAATAAGGGCTTCTTTAAGTGTGCACGCAGTATAGGAATTGATATCTGAGAATTCCAAAGGAAATTTGCACTTAGGATAATTTTTTTCCCTTTTTCCTTTTTAGAGTAGAATTTGGCCCTCAATGCACCTCAGGGGAAGCTACGGAGTCAGCACTGTTAGCTCAATGGGCCTTCTATCTTCTTGCTTTGGGTGGCCCCCACCTCACAAAAGGTAGTTCTGTCCTCAGCTTAGTCAGTGCTTTCCCCACCCTGAGGTGTAGTAAGGTGAATCCCCTGTTGAGATTCTATGTTAAATTGGAGCTTGCCTGCTCTCCTGCAGACTGCCACTTCAATCTGGAAGCGTGTATCCACTGTGGCTGGTAGTCCGTCAGAACTCCTCTCCGTGTGACTGCAATAACAGTTGCTGGTCCGTGGTACTTTGGTTCTCCAAACTTTGTTGGCTTCAGACTCCTCACAAAGACTTTTTGTCCTGGAACAAAGTTATGAGTAGGCTGCTCTGAGGGAAGAGCAAGGCACAAAGAAACATCAGCACATATAGAATTTTACTTTTCGACTAGGGAAGTCACGTAGTCTTCCTGGATCACCTGAAGATCACCTAAACAAGAAATACCAGACCGGCCTTTGACCCACGGGGTCGGGAAAGGTCTACCCATAGTACCTCGAACGGTGACAATTTTGTCGTGGAAGATGGAGTCATTCTTATTTCTGCCAAGACTGCAGGCGACAAATCAACCCACTTTCTTCCTGTTTCGAGTATAGCTTTTGTTAGTCGTGTTTTCAGTGTTCGATTACATCTCTCGACGACTCCTGCACTTTGCGGAAGATAAGGAATATTAAAATGCCAATCAATAGACAACGCTTTTGATAAGAGCTGTGTTACCTTTGACGTGAACCCCGTCGCTTCAGGCCACTTTGAGAATCGATCAATAATTACCAAAAGATATTTTAGATTTCCTATCGGCGGCATGTGCGTAAAATCAATTTGTAAATGTTGAAAAGGAGCTTCCGGATGTGTCAATGCATCGTGCTTAGCTGATTTGTGCGGATTTACCTGAGCGCATGTTAAGCATGATAGACCTGATAAGACCTCGACGGATGGGGGAAGTATCCTCATGGAATTACCGACACCAGCACCAGGGGCAGGGGCATCGACTCGATGCAGACCAACCTGCGTTATGGATTCCTCGAGTATCACACCGGCGAGAGACGACGCAGAGGGCTGGACCAAAGTTACCAAGCTTCCAACCAGGAGAAGATATCAAGAATGTGGCAAGGGGGGCGTGGTTTAGTGACGTCTGCACCGGGGAGGAGAGACACGGGAAAGACGGTAAGCAAGTAGGTCGATTGCAGATTAAGATCATCTGCGTCTCATTACAGTGATTGGTGAGGAGACTGCTTAAAGGCTTACAGTTTCAGAGGAGAGCTGATAGAGACACGGAGTAGGAGACCTGTGAGTTGAATCATTGACTTTCTTCTTTCTTCTTTCTTCTTTCTTCTTTCTTCTTTCTTCTTTCTTCTTTCTTCTTTCTTCTTTCTTCTTTTCTTTTTGAGATTCCTATGGACTGTATTCCGGAGAAAGACAAAGAAAGCTGTTGATTATTTTGATTTATATGCAAGAGTGCATCGACCCACGTCTTGTTGAAAATAAAAGGAATTATTGTCTCTCAGTCCACGCCTCCTTTCTTCCACCCTCTTTGAACCTTACTACATAGAACAATCCTCAGCGGTTTGAGCGTCTGACCTGGAAGAGGCCGGAGGAAGAATGGACCTATCGTTTGGTAGCAGGGAATGTTCTCAGAACTTTGACTAACATTCCCTAAAAGTTTATAAATATTTTGAAGGAAACTTTTAAATCGAATGTTTATATAATGTTTTAAGAATGTTTAAAATTTAAGTTAATGTTCTTGTAATGTGCTGTAAATTCAAAACTAGAACATTTTATATTCAATATTTTAAGGATGTTTTGTTGATGTTGCTAATGTAACAGTTAATATAATGGTATATATAAAACATTGCCAAAATGTTTCAAGATATCAAAGGTAGAACGTTTTAACAGAAACATTAAGGAAACATTATAAGAACATCGTTTAGGTTTGAGATGATTTAATGTTTTTATAAAACGTTCCTATAATGTGATATATAAACAAAACTAGAACATTTTATATTCAATATTTTAAGAATGTTTTGTTGATGTTGTTGATGTAAAAGATAATATAATGGTCTATATAAAACATTGCCACAATGTTTCAAGATATCAAAGGTAGAACGTTTTAACAGAAACATTAAGGAAACATTATGAGAACATCGTTTAGGTTTGCCATGATTTCATGTTTTTATAAAACGTTCCTATAATGTGATATATAAACAAAACTAGAACATTTCATATTCAATATTTTGCGGATGTTTTTGATGTAACCGATTATTTGGATTTAATTTTAAAAAAAATTATTTGATTTAATAACAAGGATAGACCATTCTGCCTGCAACATTTAAGGATGTTTAGAATGTTGTTGAGGCACAGATTATACAATGTACAAGCATGTTCCTTCATAATGGATGCTGAGAACAAGTTTAAGAAAAGAGTGTGGCTGTTTGACTAGTGATATGGCTCACACCACATCTTCCTTGCCACTTTTTCTGACTTGATCTACTGCTTGTCCCTTAACTCTGTTTTATAACACCTTAACTGGATTTTGCTCAAATAGTTTTAAAACTCATCTAGCTCCATTTAAACCTGACATAAGTTTTGCAATTACAACTCATACAAGTAAGCTCAAAAAACATTTTGTAGATCAAGAGTGGTGCAAGCACAATCCATCTGGGTTTCATCTTTTTGATGTCTTGCATTTACATCTCCAACACATCAGCAATACAGTTTGTTCATCTGCAATACGTCTCGGAGACGTCTGAACATCTGTGTTACAACCATGTTACAACCGAAACTTAACATTGGATTAATGAAAAGAGAGAAAATAAAAACATTACCATGGCTCGAAACAGACAAGACAAAAGAAAAAATAATAATAAAAGAAAACAAAAAACAGGAGAGGGAGTTACACAAATAATAAAAATATTACAAATTAAATAGGTTGAAAAGCTTATAAGCAGAGCAAATTTTACAAGTTCTTTGTGCTTTCATATTGGAAGAAAACATAATTGTTTTTAAATACAGATTTATCTCTTGTAGACAGACATAAAAACAGGTTTGCTATTAGAAAATTTACATTTATGTATATAAAATTTACATAGATAAATAATCAGGTTGATTACAAAAGAAGCATTTTGGTCACCTTCAAAAAATCCAAAAATAACAGTTTTTGGGTTCATAAAAAAAACATTCAAAATAGTATTTGAAATAAACAAACCAACATGTTTCCAAAGTTGTTGAATACAGTTGCACGACCAAAACAAGTGAAAAAGTGATTCATTGTCATTCTGACAAAAAATGCATTTGGTGTCAAAGTCAGATCCAAATTTTTTCTTTGGAAATGTTTTGGCAGTGTAGATGTTATGAAGTATTTTAAAGGATATTTCTTTGACTTTATTTGAGAGAAGATATTTTTGTTCCAGTATGAAACAGCAGAAGGGGCAAAGGCAATGCTCTCAATAAGTAAAGCTCTTACTTTAAGATTTCTTCCTTTTTTACTAATAAAACATAACCTACCAGTAGGTGTATCGTCAGGCTCAGGTAAAGAGGCTTCAAAAGATAAAGAACAATTTCTAAAAAGCATGCGTATGCCAGATGGAATAGCATCCATAACAATGGCAAACTCTTTAGGAGTTACTGGTATATTATATTTAGAGAGAAATTCTGAATAACTTAAAAGCATACCTTCCTTATTGAAGAACTGGCCAACATGCAATATTCCATTACTGAACCATTGTTTAAAGAACAAAGACCTATTTTTAAATAGAATGTTTTTTTATTATTCCAAATGTAACATCGATGAGGGGAAAAGTTATGTTTGTACATAAGAGTCCTCGCCAAAAGAGCCTGTTTGTGAAAATCAGATAGCTTGAGGGGAAGTTTTTTAAGTATATTAATTGCACATTAAAACAAATTTTATGCCACCAAATTGTGAAAATGCAAATTGGGGGAATAGATTCCAAATGGAAGTAGGGTTATTGAGAAATCGACTGAGCCAGTTTATTTTAATTGAATTATTCATTGTATTGAAATCAATGAAGTTTAAGCCACCCTTATTGGGAGAATTTACCAACACAGATTTCTTAAGATAATGAGGTTTGTTTTTCGATAGGAAATTATATAGCATTCCATCGATTAATTTACATGTGGATTTATCAATGTACAATGACTGCGCAGCGAGTCAGACCCTCCGCTTTAACAAGTAATCCCCTACCTGTTAAAGAGAGGTCTCTCTGTAGCCAGCAGTTAAACCTTTTCTTTGTTTTAGCTATGATTTTGGATAACAGATTGGATCAAATCTTGAAAATGAGTTTTTCAAAAGAAAAAACGGATTACATAATCGGATTAGATCACGTAATCCAATCTTGGTTTTGATCCGGATCAAACCTTTAGTTTGAGTTTTTCAGAACTTTTTTGTTGGATTTGGATCACTTTGATCCAAAAAATCTGGATTAAACTGGTCCATCAGAAGGGTGGATTCAGTGTGGATTTCATGGCCAAAATGTAATGAAAACTTTAAAAATGTATCAAATAATACTATATTTGTATCATGCAGTATCTTACAAGATATCCTATTTATTCATAAGGTTATAATATTATTTGTTCATCCGTCAGGCTACAGTGATTAGGTAGGCTTTAACATATTCAGACTTTCAGTATAGGCCTCCAGCAAAGTATAAAGAGTTTGGCCTCATAAAATAATCCTCCAAACAGCTGTCAAAATTTAACAAAAACAATACATTTTATTCTGTCATTAATTGATATATATATATTCATCACAATCGAAAATATTTTTGTTTTTAGAATATTTATTAGTGATGCATGCAATGATTACAGAATAACCAAAAAAATGCAAAGAATGCCAATCACTGATTTTTGATATCCAAAACAAATCCAAGTGAGAAATAGTGTTTAACTATTGCGTCCCTTGTTGCACGTCCTGTTTGCTCGTTCTGGCAGAATGCAGGAGGATGGTTAGGGTCTCCAAGTGGCTCAGGTGCATCATTGTCATCACAGAGAGGGACATTGCGCTTAGTAGTGATGTGTGCAGGACAATACAGGCAAGGGTTATGTTGCACTTTCTGTGGTTCCGCTCTCAGGTAGTTAAGGCATGCAAAGCGCCTCTTAACAACTCCATTTAAACGCTCAATTGCACATCTTGCTCTGCAATGAGCAGTGTTGAAGCGTGCCTTCGTCCGGTGTATTTGCTTTTAGAAAAGGAGTCATCAGTTTGTGGTGTAGGTCTCAGATTTGCGGACTGCTGGAAGAGGATAAGGTGGGGTTTTTCTTGTTTTTCGATTTTTTTTAGTAATTTTTAAATGTGTGTGTTTTAATTTCAAATAAAAATAAATTTATATTGACCCCACACTGGCTATTCTACTTGTTGCTCTTCACATATCTATAGTTCCCCTTCAGTCGGTCTCTCGACGTTGTTGAGAGACAGACTGGGGTTTGATTCTGAGAACCTATCATCTCCGAGATAAAACTAAAACGCCAATGGTGATTGGCGAATGGCCCGAGCACGCCAGTCTCCGCCCCGTACATACGGGTATAAAAGGAAGATGGCGGCGGTCAATCATCATCCTTTGTTCTTCGGAACCTGAGCTCCTTGCAGCGGATCGGCAAAGCGTTGTGGCATGAAGACACAACGTCTCGTTCCCTCCATCAGGGAACGAAGGTTACAGACGTAACCGAGACGTTCCCCTTCAGTCGGTCTCTCGACGTTGTTGAGAGACAGACTGGGGACCTATCTTAACACGCCACGGCGCTGAGCCGTATTACGACCTCAAGCTGGGCGACACTGACTAGGTTAGTGAGTCGAGTGAGTGGTGCAGCGAGATGTAATCTTCCAGTGAATAGTAGTGGACATACTGCGAAGCCTGTACTGACAGTCATAGCGGACAGGGCGTTAGCCTTGTAAGTGAGGCGCTATCCGAAGCTGTCGCACTGGGAAGAACACTGCTCTCCTCTTGGAGAGTGTGTTACGGAGACCACACCCTGCCGTACGGGAGGTAACGTGTGGAAAATGACATGGTCTCCGGAAGGAGATTAACATGCAAGTAGCCGGCTGTAGGAGGCCAGCCTCGGTGTTAAACCGGAGGGGAGGTTACAAATTCGCCAGCAGGGCAATCAAGACTGAGGAATATCATACGGGACTACCCAACGGGGGAGTCACTACGTATGGAGCAATAGTCCTAGTATAGGGGTCCACCTAAGTAGGGGTGACTCTACCAGTACTGGACTTGGTTCCAACAGACCGCTCCGCCCGGTCCGTTACCAATTGCTTAGTGATGGATGGAATGCCTATACTTCACCCAAGAGAGGGGGAAGTAGGGAGGCAAGGTATAGCGCACTGTACCTACCTAAGGAGGCAGGACGGCGCTGTGCAGGCGTACGCCCAGACCAGATGCCTGTTTACACGGAAGGGTGTAAGACATGGGCTGAGACTGGTTCCACACGGAGGTTATAGAACCTCGCGAAGGTGCTGGGCGTAGCCCAACCCGCAGCTTGACAAATGTCTGCCAGAGAGGCACCGTTGGCCAGTGCCCAGGAGGAGGCCACACTCCTAGTGGAGTGGGCTCTCACTGCAAGCGGGCACGGGAGATCTTGGGATCGGTATGCGATAGAGATGGCATCCACGATCCAGTGTGCCAATCTCTGTTTTGAGACAGCCCTCCCCTGGTGCTGTCTTCCAAAACAGACAAAAAGCTGCTCAGACGTTCTCACGTTTTATGATGTTGACGATTATTTACTCACTTACTGACAAATACACCAAAAACACAACTTCACAAAGTCATCAATTGCACTGTAATCCAAATCTTTACAATCCATACAAAACTATCCAAATTCAGGCAACCGACTGCTAACGTCATATCCCGCTTAAATTTTAAATTCAAAAATTGGCTCCTAAACACGCATTACATCATCTTAAACCGAAGTGAAATCAACGCTCATTGGCTCTCTTCTGCTGCATGTTTTTTGGTGCACTAAGTTTTTGGGAGATGATTTACACCATCACAGAGTGATATCTCTGCACCGCTACAAAAGACTGTTGGAGAATCGTCATTTGAATTGGTTAATACATTTTTATGATGAAATTACACTTCTGTACTTGTTATTTTTAATAAGGATTTAAACAACAAAGTGTTTATTTTAATCTTGTGATCCTTTTCATATTCTTGAACACTTGAAATGTTTGCAAAAAGCTTCGATAAAGTTTACTAAGCGGCACACATTATTGATTGCACGGTAGACCGCAACATAAGCCGACTTAAAAAAGTTAATTGTTACTACCTAGGGCCGTCTCCGGAATGCAAGGGCGAACACACCGGTGTAGGCATAACCGCTCTGTGCTCCCTCTTCGTCCGGGGAACGCGATGGCGTGTGCGATTCTATAGAGAAAAAATTGTTACTTTTTAGTCTGTGATCCAAACTGAGACCATAAGCTTCGACGCAACGGTATGAGCTAGCAGTCACGTATGACGGTGTACGTAGTAGTGCGCAAGTTGACATTCTGTTCAAAAGTATTTTATATATGTATATTTTTTTTAATCTTTTTACACTGTCTTTATCTCTATTATAATTTGTCTTGTCATTATGTGTACTAGGGGGGCACGGTGGCTTAGTGGTTAGAAAAATAGTGCTGAACGGCATTATTTCTGAACAGCTCTATGAGCACTTCATGGTTTTTAGTGTGGCATTATGCATCCTTGTTTGCCCAAGACTGGAAAAACAGTACAGTCATTATGCAGAGGAGTTGTTGGTGCACTTTGTGTCACAGGGAAGACATTTGTATGGGGATGAGTTTCTCGTTTACAATGTTCACAGTTTGGTACACCTGGCTTCGGATGCAAAAATGTTTGGCAAACTTGATGAGTGCAGTGCTTTCTCTTTTGAAAATTACTTGCATCAGCTGAAAAAATTAGTTCGTTCTGGCCGAAACCCTCTCTCACAGATTGTGAGAAGGCTTGGGGAAGGAGACAAACTGAGAAGAATACAGTGCAGACCAAAAAAGACAGTGTATAATGATGTTCCTGAAAATTTCTTTAAAACATTTGAACACTTGCTGTTAAAGTTAGAAGACAAAAACAACAGAAACTACATCTGACTTCCAGCTACAGCCTTAGAAAAAATCAACTGAAGACGAAGGACATGAAATCTCTCTGTATTGGATTAATTAATTCATTTTTTTTTCGGAATAGCGCCATTTTAACCACGCCCATGTATTTACATTCCGCGGAATACACAGAATTGAAAAATCACTTACGGTTGACATTTTATTCCGCAGTAACGGAATATTCTGTCATTCCGCCCAGACCTAGTTGGAATCTATACATTTTAACTATGTTTCATGAATGTTATACTTATAATATCTTCTCCCAACATTATGTGGACTTTTTAAAATAATGTTTTGGTGCTACTCCTTTTAGAAGATTATTAACATTGAAGAAACATTCTATTCATGTTATTGAGAAAAATAAATATTACTTTGAGTGTGTGCCCAAAGCAGCCAAAGTGAATCAACTTCAAGTCACAGACAAAGGTTTGTGTGGATTTAACATTGGTGCACGTAAATACTAAGGTGATTTGACAGATGCCAGATCTTCTGATTGTGATCTTTGGGTAAATCGGTTTTCAACTTATTTTCTGATTTTATCAAAATGTCTAGAAAAAAAATCAAGACAAGATAAAAACTACACGTGAATCAGACAACATTTTAGTTGAACAATTAAACTTAAAAGAAACTGAAAGAAAAGGAAATCACTAGATCACAAACCTTGTTCTATTAAGTGTTTTCTTATCAGGTAACTAAATGTTTTCTCTTTATAGGTTAAATATTTCTCTCTGCTCGGAGGTAAATGTCCTGGTGACTCTGTAAGACGAATAATGAAAAAACTGGCTACTAATGCCCATTGGGCACAGTACAGTTTGAAGGGCCGAAAGGGGAAAATAAATTTTCAGAACCTGGCTTTATATTCCACCATAATCGTTAAGTTTTTTTTTTGTGGCCCAAGACCTTATCACCGTTTTAGTACTTCTAGTACATTTATGTCTCCCCATTACATCAATTTTAACCAAATCAATGAAGAAAAAAATTGCGGTTCCGTTTTTACTTTACATTGTGTATATATGGAAGTTTTCACTGTTAAGTGTTTTAGCCAGTTGTATATTGGCTATGTGTCTTAGCCGCTAACAAAAGTTATTGCTTAGGATTGAAACAAGTGTTCTCATTCTTATTTTAACCTCTTTTCTTTTCTATTTTATATATTTAGAGGCCTGCCACAAGATCCATCCCACAACCCTGCAGAAGATAGTTGAAAACTGTATAGCTGATACCCTGAGATATGCTCCTCACAGAGGGACTCGGGTCAGTGTTTGGTTGTGTATTTTTTTTAAATACACAACAATTCTGAAATTGTTAATTTTGTATTGATACATTTCTCAATTTCTTAACCTGACAGAGATTTGACAGTGTGTACGTATTCAGAAGATAAGTACTGTTTTCATGACAGTGTTTCCTATAAATTAATTCAGTGTATTCCAACCATGGTCTTTGGGCCACCCTGACAGAATATTTTAGATGTCTGCCTATTATGAACACCTGATTCAATTCAGCATACCTGCTCTGGAGTACGTTTCCCGAACACTGGCGTAATTTGCTGCTCAGCGTCCAAAGTACGATGCATCAGGATGCGGGCTAGGACCAGGGTTGGGAACCACTGCATTAATTCATTTGTGGTGTCCCACCACAATATCAGCAAAGGCTGCCACAAATAGATTTTCCTTATTTAGATAAAGGCAGTATCCAGAACTTATGAAACAAGTGAAGTCTGAGAAAATTCTTCTTCTTTGGTATGTAATGTATGTATACATATATATATTAGGGATGCACCGGTACCAGGATTGGTATCTGACCGATACCAAGCTCATTTACTCGTACTGGTTACGACAAACCGATACCAAACACCGATACCTCACTTGGCATACATTGAGCCCTATGATTCCCAGACTGAACAGCTAACTAAATATTCAGATAGTGTTTAAATATGTATTGTACTTGTTTTGCGTGACTGTGTGTGAAAGATTGATGCAGTTGCGTGAACCGAACGCATTGTGCTTGTGAAGCTTTCAGTGCAAGTGTTTGACTGCACGAGGACACCAACACATAAACAAACACCATTTGCGGCAATCCGTCAAAACAAGTCCCCTTAACTTAAACAAATTAAAATACACTCACATTATACCACACCACCCCCTTGCATTTTTTATAATTCGACCACAGAGTATATTTTTTACTTAAGTAAACGTTCTAGTAAAATTGTGCTACTTACCATAAAAAATAAAACTTAAAAAAATAGTACTTACATATAAGTAGACGTAAAAACAAAAGAAAAATGAAAATGTACCTGGTTTATTGACATAATTGAACATTATACAGGCATCGGTTATAGGTATCTGTATCCGCGAGCACCAGAAAAAAAAATATCGGTACTCGTACTCGGTCTTTAAAAAATGGTATAAGTGCATCCCTAATATATATATAAATAAATCCTGAAATAATGAGCTGACAGACTGATTTACAGTTTACAAAGTCACTGTAGCTGACATATCTGAAAATTGACATGGTATAAATTAGATTTTGGTGATTAAGGGGCTTTGAGATGGTATTGTGCATTTTCCACAATGTTTCTCATTTGTTACAACATAAGAAGTTTACACCTTTTTTAAGTTAAAGACCTTTGTTATATGAAAATTGCAGAATTGAAATTAACTTAATTGGCGTTTTGCCCAATTATTTGTCTTTTTTATGTTTATAAAATACTTAACCTTCAGAATCAAAATAAATGTAATAATGTTGAGCACATGAAGGAATAAATTACTTTCTTTTTAAATACACCTTTTTACAAATAATTCTGATTTAAAATTATATTATTGTCTCTGCAGGTGGACAATGAAGGACAGTCCATGCGTCACAATCATGAAGACGCACCAGAGGAGAGTGCCATGTTTGAACCTGCTGCCTCCGATTAATCCCTCTTTTGAAATAAAAAACTTAAGTTTAGAATGTTGTTTATACTAGTTCATAATTTTTCATTGTTGTATATGCTGTTTTATTTTATTGTTGTATTTTTTTTTTCATACGGTTTACCAATTAAAATGTGCAATGCAAAATATTTCACAAAATAAACTCCAAATGGCTTTTATTATTTGAATAAAAAAATGTAAATGAATCTTTATGCTTTAAATGTGCACATTATTTTAAGAGATTAACTCATTGTTCTGTTAAAGTGAATACATTTTTGTTATTAAAGCATTATTTGTGTAAACATATGTGTATATTTAAAAAAAAGTCTGGATGGCATTATGTTCTCTGGGAAAATAAATAGAACTACCTGTTGAAAACATTAAAATAATTATGTTATAACATTATTGTCACTAAACATTTTTGAAATAATTTTAGAGAATGTTTGTCACAAAACTGTCACGGATTTCGTGGCAAGACAGGGCAGGAGAACCCAAGTGCAGGGAGGCTCAGACGTAGGGGTAACAAAGGTGTTTATTCAATATATAACAAGATAAAAAGGCAAAACAAAAACCCACAAGGGAGGAAAACAAAACAGGATAAATAATAATATTAAAAGGGCAAGAACACTGACTAACTAGAATATAAAACAAACACTGGAAACAAACACTAAACTGACACTTACTAATACAGGGAACAGGAACAAGGCAAGACGAGACGAGAGCACGAATATCCGCCAACACAAACGTGGTACAGCTTACAGGCAAGGTTCAAACTACAATGCACGCGCACAAGACAGGGCACCCACCACACGGTCCTCCGGAATGGACCCCCATCCAGGACGAGAGGAGATTGGATGACTGCTGGAAGAGGAGCCCTTATCAAACTGCTCTCGAAGCTGCAGTCGCTCCACTAACTGTGGGAATGGCTGATAAACCAACTCCTCCCGTTCAGGAAAAGATGGTGGGTTGTCCATCCCGGCCATGAGGTAGGCACTCACCAGCACCTCGGGGACAGATGCCCTCCTGGCCTCAACCTCCCGAGCATAGACCTGCAGAGGCCTATGGCACTGGGCCGGAAACGGACCACCTCCAGCGTGTGACTGGGAGGCGATAGCCTCCCACCAAACAGGGTTGGAGGTGCAAGACCAACGGTCAGTGATCAAGGCTGCTGCCTGCTGGGTTCTGAAGGGCGCGTGCATTATGTCACAAAACTGTCACGGATCTCGTGGCAAGACAGGGCAGGAGAACCCAAGTGCAGGCAGGCTCAGACGTAGGGGTAACAAAGGTATTTATTCAATATATAACAAGACAAAAAGGCAAAACGAAAACCCACAAGGGGGAAAACAAAACAGGATAAATAATAATATGAACAAGGACAAGAACACTGACTTACTAGAATATAAAACAAACACTGGAAACAAACACTAAACTGACACTTACTAATACAGGGAACAGGAACAGGAACAAGGCGAGACGAGACGAGACGAGACGAGAGCACGAATATCCTACAACAAAAACGAGGTACAGCTTACAGGCAAGGTACAAACTACAATGCACGCGCACAAGACAATGAACATGAGGACTCTTTATAGGGGAGGCTAATTAACACAAACTAGGAAACAGGAGGGTAGAAACGATGACGCGACTTGGGGAGAATATGGAAGACCACACGGGTCAAAATTATCTCTCCCCACATGAAACAAAGGATTCTGTATGATTCCACCTCTAATCCAAGAAATACCAGACAGGGAGAGGTGAAACCATGACAATGTTAACCTACCTTAAAATAGAATGTTTTGGGAACTTAAATAAAATTACCCGCCGAAAACGTTAAAGTAAGAAAAAGAATGTTAAAGTATAATATTCCCAAAAATGTTACCACTAATTGTGTTAAGAATGTTTTTCGAAAATGTTTTCCTATCATTCAAATAAGCAACAGATGGTCCATCCAAGCGGAACCAAAATCAGATAAAAAATCCGTTCCAGCATGGAATCCAATCTTTGCCGGACTGGAATTTCTCCTGCAGAAACCTCGTCATTTCGTTAACTCATACAAAGAAATATGGTTGTGTTAAAGGTACGCAAAATCATATATTAACTGATTTGTATGTGACTGCATAAATAAATGAAAACTAGATTACTGCTGTCCTGTGTGGTTATTGTAAATAATACTTTAAACTATCAAATATACAAACGTGTCATAACCAAATGTAACATATGGATGTGTTTGAACATGAGAGAAGTGTATGGATATCTGGCCTCACGTGCAGATGTAAGTGTAAGACACCTCGCGTGCAGATGTAAGTGTATCTACATGTGTGCTTGAATACCCATACTTATGTGGCTGATCTCTAAGTCCATCTAAGTCCATCCTTCCAAAGATTCACCCGGGCAGCGGGACAAATAATCTGCAGTTACATTGGCTTTCCCCGGCCCATACTGAACAGTGAAGCGGAAGGGCTGCATCGCCAGATACCATCTTGTGATCCTTCCATTTGTGTCTTTCATCTGCTCTAGCCATTTTAACGCTTTATGATCCATTTCCAAGGAAAACTCTCTTCCCAACAAGTAGTACTTTAGAGAATCCAAGGGCCACTTAATAGCTAGACTCCTTTTCAACCATTGAGTATCACATCTCCCTCGGGAACATCTTACGGCTGATAAAGGCCACGGGTCGTCGGGCTCCTTAACTTCCCTATAAGAGGACAGCTCCAATACCTCTCCCTGAGGCGTCTGTTTGCACAATAAATGGTTGAGTAAAGTCTGGATTGTAGAGTACCGCCTCAGTAGTCAGAGTTCCTTGTAGAACCCGGAATGCCTTCAACATTTCCTCTGTCCACTGCAACTGGTTAGGGCTTTGTGCTTCCACCATATCTGTCAGCTGGGCAGCCCTGTCTGAATAATTAGGTATAAACCTATTATGAAATCCAGTCATACCTAAAAATTATCTCAGGTCCTTGCGGGTCTGCGGCACAGGGCCCTTCATGATCGCCTAAATATTGCTCAGCGGATTATAGCAGATTATCATCACTAAATGGCTGGTTGTCTGAGTGGTGCCTGCAGAATAATATAGATTTTATAAATAACTGGAAGAGTTTTGAGGGGCAGACCTGACCTGTTGAAACGAGATGGTCTCCATCTCTCCTGGGACGGGGTTTCCCTCCTCTCTAGAAATTTGGCACACAGTCTTAATAATGCTAAAGGCTAACTACCTAGGGCCCAGGTCAGGAAGGAGACAGAATGGCTTAACCAACTGTCTGCTTGCTGTCTCACGTTACAGAATACACAAAATATACAACATGTAATATTCCCTTATTACAAACAACATAAAATAGAGACTGTGTCTGTCCCCCGGATTAGCAAACATAAGATATTGCGTAAACCTCTTGAAAGTAATTTAATGAACGTTAAACAAATCAAACATGAACAAAATACAGATGATCAACTGTTACGACTAGGATTGCTTAATATTAGATCTCTCTCAAATAAAGCACTTTTTGTTAACGATATGATAACCGATCATAAAATAGACCTGCTCTGTTTGACAGAAACATTGCTTGAGCCAGATGTTTATATTACTCTAAATGAATCCGTTCCCCAAGATTATTACTATAAACACGAGCCTCGTCTAAAAGGTAGAGGGGGAGGTGTCGCTGCACTATACAAGAATTATTTTATCATCTCTCAGAAGTCTAATTTTAAAAACAATTCTTTTGAAGTCATGGTACTTCATGTATCAACACCTAATACTAAGGACAAAACATTTTCAAAAAAAATTCTAGCTATTGTATATAGGCCTTCAGGGCACCACACAGATTTTATTAAAGATTTTGGTGGGTTCTTATCAGAACTAGAACTGGCCTCAGATAGAGTCCTTGTCGTTGGTGACTTTAATAAACATGTAGACAATGATACAGATGCCTTGGGAATGGCTTTCAAAGACACTCCCATGGTTGTTAGTCAACATGTGTCAGGACCCACTCACCTTCGTAATCATACTTTAGATTTAATACTTTCTTACGGTATAAATGTGGACAATGTTAAAATCGTTCAGCAGAGTGAAGACATTTCGGATCATTATCGTCTTGGTTATTTATGTAACCTCAGGTCCCTGATGGAGGGAACGAGACGTTGTGTCGAGAACAACAGATGGCGATAAGCCCTTGAGAACCAATCAACTCTGACTACTATAGAAAAGGCCAATGAAATTTGGCGAATTAAATTTGCATGCCGGTCTCCGCCCCGGATGTCCGGTATAAAATGAAGCCGGCGTGCAGCATTCATTTACCTCTTGTTCTGAAGGGCTTGAGAGCCCAAATGAGCCGGACTGCACGGGGGCGTATACTGATGAGAGAGCGCGTTGGCTATACCTGAAGCTCAGGAGACAGTATTCAGAGGTATTGCTCAAGTATTGCTCATGATTTCACTCACCTCTTCTACAGTCTTCCCTTTCAGTTTCGGTTTTAAAAACAGCTCCTTCAGTCGGCTATATAGCTCCTTTGGACTCTGCTCAGGATGCACAGTCAAAGAGCGAAACCTCCGACGATAGGTCTCAACATTTATGTCAAACTTCTTTAAAATGCCAGCTTTCACCTTCTCGTAATCCGTAGACTCAGCCACATCCATATTCACGTAAGCCGCTAGAGCCTTTCCAGCCAACAATGGTATCAAATGCCAGATCCAATCTGTTTTGTTCCATCTGCAGGCTACAGCAATCCGCTCGAATGTGTCTAGAAAGTGCTCCACATCATCGTTTTCTCCAAGATTCTCCATTTTAGGCATTTGTGTAACGGGCAGACTCACACGGTCCTCAGGCTGCACAGTAACCCCTTGAATCACGAGCATCCCATCTCTGCCTGGGGAATTGGCTTTCGCCCGTAGAGCGCTGTCAGTGGCGGCACGGAGATCCTGCATTATACCCGGGTCGACCTTACTCTCGTGGAGCTCTCTCAACGCCTTGGCCTGGCGGACCTTCAGGATGGCCATGGCGTAGAGAGAGGAGGCAGCCTGGCCCGCGGCAGCGCAAGCTTTCAACACCAGTGATGCTGAAGTCTTACACGCCTTGGACGGTAGGCGTGGCTGATTCCCCCAGGTGGTAGATGCTGCAGCAAAGCTGCACCGCAGCCGCACGTTCCACCTGGGGGATCTCTACGTAGCATTTGGCTACCCCACCATCAAGGGAAGTAAGGGAGCCGGAGCTGGTTTGATTGGAGCGGTCCGTGAGTGGAGCGCTCCAACTTTTACACAGCTCCTCATGCACCTCCGGGAAAAAAATGGCACCAGGGGTGGGTGTGGTTTGCAAATGGTTGCTGGTTCCCGTAGGAACACAGCCTCCCGTGACCGCAACTTCTAAATGACAATCTGCCCGTAGTGCGGGTAAGATGTGTCAACGAACGCTGCTTCGGCGTGATGGAGGCCCAGACACCAAATGCAGAGATCGTGTCCATCCCCCTACTCGATGAGGGTGCCGCACCCAAGAGAACAGCGGGACATGCCACGCTGGAGAATGCTCAGTCCTAAAAAAAAGGACCATTTTAGGGATTTAGGGATAGGGATTCCATGTTCACAGTCCACCAAGAGAGGCAATAGTACAATATGGCAACATAGCTACTCCTAATCAGAGAATCTGGACAGAGCTTAGAGAGCAGCTAGAAAACAAGATCACCCCAAAGGCTCTATACAGTTTGGTGAAATTAAACAGACACAACATCTGGAATGCTTTAGGGCTTACTTGTGAAAGTGAGCATGAAACAAGTGTCAGTAGTGATGACACTGACTTTGAGCCAGGGTCTTCTTCCCCCAGACCAAAAGACTGCTGGACTTTTGATCTTCAAGTTCCATTTCAGAAATGGATTGAATTCATGCCTGAAACAGTTGAGTACAAAAACAAGTTCTCTTAAACACAAAAAAAAGAATATACAAAGCCTGGCATCTGGACGCATGTGATAAATTCTCATATCTGGCAAGAAGTGAGGAGCTCTTGCAAATTTGCCTTTAAAAGAGCTAAGGTCTACCCATCAGACAGAGAGAAATACATTGAAATCAGAAGCAACTGTAAGGAGTGTCATGCCGACATTCTAATAAAATGTGACAGAGAGCCTGAAATGAACAGCCCGATGGTGCTCAAGTGTTTTATCACAAACACTGATGACACCCTGCACACTGGCTGTCCCAAGCGTGCAATGTCTGGTCAATTGCGTGTGCAGATATCCAAAGAACTATGTGTGGGTAGAATGGAACCCCATGTATGGAGGGCATCAGAGGCAACAAAACTGGCAAAGCAAGAGAGAAATGATTTAGAATTAGTTGATCTTGTAGAGGTTAAAGGTTCTGATGTCACAAATTGAGTAAACCCTCCT
Organism: Triplophysa dalaica; assembly: GCF_015846415.1. NCBI lineage: Eukaryota > Metazoa > Chordata > Actinopteri > Cypriniformes > Nemacheilidae > Triplophysa > Triplophysa dalaica. The sequence goes on along the minus strand of NC_079563.1, from coordinate 3,993,051 downwards.
GGGTGCCGGTCAGAGCACATAAACGAAGAGACAGGTTTATAGTTTTATGCAGTGTATTGAGGGCAAATATGGTATCATCACAGGCAGAGGTATCCGTTAAGTCTAGAAATGAAATACAAGAAAAAATTAAAAAACTACTAGGGTCTTAATAAGGCAGTGTCTACATTTACATCAGTTCAGTTGCATTAAATTGTACTGCTAAGTGCACAGTTCTATTAACAGAAGTGATCAACCACTTATCTCAGTAATTATATCGCAGAGTACAAATTCACTGACGATATAGTTTCACATTTATCTTCTGATGTGCATGGTAAACATAATGAACAGAATACTACCGAATACAACAATCACAGTATCAATCTAGATAATTTACGCTGAACCTCTTAATAGGTCAATTAATTAACAACGGGTTATACCGATCAGCACATGTCTGGGCATGTCCACGCAGAACCGAGAGTAAATAATATAATGCACATTACAAACACATAATACAAAATTCACTTACTTCTTCTTCAATGACTAATTGACCTTAATGATACCCTTGCAAACGATTGATTAATCATCAATAAGCATGAAATAGGAAATATAAACTTCTGTCCCAGCCGACTGCCAGAGTTAAAACAGCTCCGCTACAACAACACTGACTACAGGAGATCGGAACTATTGCTACAGCAGCGATTTCAATTTAAAAGTCTGTCTCTAAGGAGGCTTTAGAATGATTTCAATTTAAGAGTCTGTCTCTGAGGAGGCTTTAGAACAGGTGACAAGGATCCTTTGTTGTCACTGCAGCTGCCTTAATACAGTGCACCTCACAGTCGTAGCATTAAAGACATTGGACTGGACAAGTTTTTCTGTCACTATTGGATCGATTCATTGCTCGACATTTGTCCTTCATTGAAGGCAACATGCGGATTTGTGCCGCAAAACAAAAAGGTGAAAAAAAGGTCAAGAAGATGCAGATCTTGCCACAGTCATCATCACAGGAGCAAATACACTACCCACCACAACTTGCAATGTAGATGGAAAACCAAAAATGGATGCTGCCTCTTCTGCAAAGTCTGATTCTGTCACAAACATCCATCCAAAAGATGAAGACATGGTTGAAAACTGGAGAGGCTTAGCAGTTCCGCCCAAAAAGAGGAAGAGAAATTGGTACCTCTCTCCTTGTCCTGAATGGCTCCAAGCAGATCAATCTGTAAAGGGGAAAAAATTGAAAGTGGAAATGTTAAAAAACGGAAATAATCAATTCAATTCAATTCAAGTTTACTTATATAGAGCTTTTCACAATGTGTATTGTTTCAAAGCAGCTTTACAGGGAAAACAGGAAAAACAGAAAAGATAAAACACAGCACAGTGCATTGTATTTATACAACAAGTAAGATCATTCTAATAAATAATATATAATTTCTAAATAAATAAATAATTGCAGTCTCCCGGTGAGCAGGCCAACACTGCCCTGCTGTGGCGAGGAACCCAAACTCCAATGATTGAGTAATGGAGAAAAAAAACTTGGGCGAAACCAGGCTCAACCGGGAGGGCCAGATCCCCTCTGATGTGTCATAGCTGCACTCAAACTGCTGACATGTGATTTAAGTTTAGCATAATCAAATATTAATATTGATTAAATAATCAACAGCCTGTTAAATTCAGGAAATCAAAAATCTCTGTGTTAAACACCTGTGCTTTTGATGCTTTTTGTCAATGTTTATGTTGTGCTTTCTGCGATAGTGGCACTTTCAGAAATATAGTTCAAAGTGAAAACGCCAGTAACGTCCTCCAGCTTGTGAAAACTATCACCACAAATGGTCTGAATACTCAGGTCTACACACAGAGGGCAGAGCTGCTGAGTGAAATATTCAAAGCTGTCAATTTGAAGTTAGATGCTCTTCAGATAAATGCACAGTGTCACATCTCTACAATCATTGAAAAGTCAATGACAAAACGTGTATGTGTAACCCTCTCAAAACATTGCTCCTCTCAGTACTGCGCTCTCAACAAACAGGTAACAAGGGAAATTCTATTTGTTTCTACTTCTGTTGCTGTACTGCAGGCTTCTGGTATGGCTTATCTTCAGATCGCAGTGGTAGAAGGCCTTAACCATCCAGAATCCCTCTGCCTCAGGCCCATTCAAAATCCAACACAGTGTCACTCTGAATTCAAGACAGAGTCTACATCAGAAACAATGCTCTGTGCTGGGGAGTTTTCGCACAGTTACAGTCTAAAAGAAATTCTGTGGATTGACACTGACCTGGGAAAATGCAACTCCACAGAATTTCCTTCCAGTCTGATGCTCCAAGGAAAGAGATTTACCTTAAGGGCAGTCATTGCTTTCAAAGAAGGCTTAACCCAGGATGCTCTTGGACATTATGTGGCCTACTGTAGGAGGCCTCCATGTTTCTGGGAGTTGTATGACGACCTGAAGAGTGGACTGACAGGAGTGTCAGAAAAAAAAAATATGCCCACATGCTGTGTTATTCACAAAAGAATGATTACATAGTTTAAAAGTAATTTTACAAGTACAGTATTTTTGCTGTATGCCACCAACCTATGTGTTCTTAGTCCTGTTTGGAGAGTCTAAAACGGTAAATTGGGCTTGATGATGTTTGTACTCAGATCTGTTATTCAGTTTGGTATTTCTGAAACATTATTGTTTATAGGTTTAAAGTGTTTAAAGATCTGTTATTTCTGCAAATAGATGTTGGAAAGTGCATGTTCAATTTCACATTAATTAAATTACATTTGTATTCATTGATTCATACATACATTCATTCATATATAGGCCTATATATATACACACACACACACACACACTTGCAGAATTAGGAAGATGATGAAAGTGTTAGAAATCCAATGTGTTCACTTCTTTGAGCATCACTGTTTAAATGTTTGTGGCTAATATATAAAGTGCTGGATAGAGGACAATTATGCAGGACCTGTATGATCGTTTTGACTATCAGTGGAAAGTCAGTGGAAAGTCCAGGCCAATCAAGCTCAGGACAAAACCTTTGTTTTCAAAATTCTTGCCTTTCTTAAATGTTCAACATTTTCCAGATTCTGCAGTGTATGTAATGACCATCATATATTGTACAGTATATACAACCAGACTATGTGTTAAATATGTAGAAAGTGTAAAAATATTCTAAAACCTATCTTCTGGTGTGTCTGTAAGATCACTGGATCCAGAATCAGTTCAATGGTTTATTGTGAAAAGGTAGATTAACAGGTAAGGGTAGATCTACAATAATAAAAAATAATAAAGAAACAATTAGAATGACATGTATTGACAGTTATGCACTAACAAACTACGACATACAACACTATATAATTGCAATATATTCATATACAGAAGTATATTAATATCTAATAACTTATCCTCCGCCTTACAGCAACATGATGTCTGAAACAATTGAGGGTACACGGATGGACGTACTACAGCAAAACTTCACTGCAATTTCAATAATATATACTGAGGTGAATGCGCCGAGTGCACTATCTTAACCCAGCGAGTTTGGATCTTAACGCACCATAACCATGGAAACATGACATTAACTTATAAAATAGTGTCTATAGCTGATCAAATGAATAAATATCTTTGAAGAAACGGGTAGCCTACTCGCTATCATTCAAAGACGAACTCTACACACACATTCATTTGTTATTGCACTGTAAAAAATTTCCTGTAGAATTTACAGGAATTTACTGGCAAAAAAGTTGCCAATAAAGTCCTGTAAAAATGTTGGTAATTACTGTAAAATGTATTACAGTATAATACTGTAAAGCAATTTACAGTTATTTGTTGTATATGAAATACAGTTATTTGTAGTATTTTTTACAGTAACATTAAATTAAGCCTGTATTTTATTTTACAGCAATATTTTGTAATTTCACTAATGTACAGTATTAACCTGGCAATACATTTGCCCATAAAATCCTGTAAATATATTTTACAGCAATATGTGTTCAACAGAAGAAAGAAACACATACTGGTTTGAAACAAATTGAGGGTTAGTAAACAGAATGATGAAGGAATTTCCATTTTGGGGTGAACTAAAAGGTCAATCAAAGTAGTGGCATTATGGTTAAGTCACATCTCTTGTTAAAACTCAAATTTCTTCTTTTTGTTTAAATATTTGTGAAAAACAACAAAAATGATTACAGTCTGATTGACATCATTCCCTATAAAAACATTTTAACTATTTTAACTGAACAAGATAATACAAAGAATTAAGTGTCATTTTATAGACATCTCCTGATGTAAAAATGTTTTCATATATATACACATTTGACAACTCACATGTTCAACCATTCAAAGTCCATTAGCCTTCTGAGAAGAGTAGACACATGAGGATTGACAGTGTTGTTCTTCTTCTCTGATCTCTTTCCACTTTTTCTGTCGGTCTTGGTACCAGTGGATGGGTTGATTCCAAGAAAACATCTGCACAAAAATCAGTCAGAAAAACAAAAGCAGAAGCTTTAGGATCATGTGCAGACTAATGAAAACATACCACTTTACAATAAGCATGTTTTATAAAGGGTTAGTTCACCCCAAAATTACATTTCCGTAATTAATTACTCATTAATCTGTAATTAATTATCTACTGACCTTCATTCATTTTCAGGAACACACATTAAGATGTTTTTGATGAAATCAGAGAGGTTTCTGAACCACACATAGACCACACCATCATTACAACTTTCAAGGCGCAGAGAGGTAGTAAAAACATCATTAAAATAGTCTATGTAACTACAGTGGATCAACCTTAATGTTATGAAGTGATGAGAATACTTTTTGTTCTAACGTAGCACCTGGAATCGCTGCACTGTGTTTACATTAACAGCGCCAGAGACTGACATAGAAGAGATTGTTGAATAACGTCGTTATTTGGGTTTTTTTTGCACACAAAAAGTATTATCGTGGCTTCATAACATTACGGTTTATCCACTGAGGTCACATGGGCTATTTTAACAATGTCTTAACTGCCTTTCTGGACCTTGAAAGTTGCAATTATTTTTCTTTCTATGTGGGGTTCAGAAACCTAAAAAAAAAATCTTCATTTGTGCTACGAAAATTAGGTCAGTAGTTAATTACTGAAAGAAATTAAATTTTTGGGAAATTTAACTAATCCTTTAACATATACACATTTATATTTAAGTTAACTGTTACCTGTAAACAAATTCAAGTGTGCAGGATGCCTCGTGCTGGTACACCAGATTAAAGTTGTAGTAAATTGCAAACAAAGCAGCAAATCCAGCCATAAAATTGGGGTGTGGATTCATAACAACTTGACCCTCAATACTCAGCAACCACTGGGTTGCAGTGAGAATTTCCTAAAAATAACAAATATAAGAAACACTTTATAAAAATTTATGCTAAAATACAACAGGCAAAATGTATTAAGTAATTTAAAGATTTTGGATTTTTATTACCCTCCCCTCATTGATATGGCCTTTTAAATGCCTAATTAAGTCATTCAGAGTTTTACATGTGAAATGACAATATCCAATCTGGCAAATCAGTGTTGTGTCTATTTGGTCAAATCTGGCACCTTTACGAGACTTCTGATAACCTGTATGGTCTCTATATAGATGTGACTTAAAAGCTGCAAATTTGGTAAATGCACGAGAACAGTCAAGTACACCACAGGTAAAACAGCAGTTTGGAACATTACTGTGACCTTTCATATGATTAGTAAAACCTACAATGGTATTGCTCTCATGTTGACACAATTTACAGTCAAACATTTCTCTTTCAGATTTAGGTTCAAGGAATATTAAGAAGACGACAACTATGGGAACTTTGAACAGAAAATAAAATGATTTTGAATTTAGTTATGAATAAGGGATTTGTTAAACACTGGTTTTACATGCTCTCAATAAGAAATCCAAACTAGTGAAATAAATGAGAAAATAGCAGCATCAACGATGTTAAAATCATATATTCTAATGTTTATCATCAGTAAAGCTAACTGCACGTGCACATTTAATGTAGTTTTGTCTCAACAGCACTTCAGCACTTTATATCTTGTCTTCCAAACTGAAAATGCTAATAAGAAATCAAAACTGGTGAAATAAATGAGAAAATAGCAGCATTTAACGATGCTAATATCATATAGCCTTTACTAATGTTTTTCGTCAAAAAAGCTAACTGCACGTGCGTCTAGTTTTGTCTCACCAACACTTCTTCGGATTTGTCTTGTCTGCCAAACTGCAAATGCTCTAAAAACACTCTCTTGAGAGCAAAGTCGAATAAAACTGTAAAAATCTGCAGCATTCGTCCATATTTACGATGGTTTTACCTTACAACAGTTCAGCTTCGTCGTCTCAACCGCTGTTATGGCGCGCCCCTCGCGATTCTATGACTTGCCTGAAATTTAAAGTTAAAGACACATTCCTTTACTAAATAAACGTAACGTTTCGACGGACAAAAATATTGGAATCAAACACTTTTACATCTTACTAAATGTCCTGATAACACAGTTGTTAACAAGTCGATAAAATAAATAGCATCTCACATCTGTTCAAAATATGAATCGCTAAAACAGCATTAAGTAATACATTAGATTGTAATATTTATGGACGTAAATTTAAGTTAACTTACCAAAAATTGAAAAAATAGTGCCTTTTATCTTCAACTCTTCTTGCCCTGCTCCAGTCCACCAGTTTTCAAATCTTAGCCCGCGCAATCCCATAATGCCAAATCACAGTTAATTGTTGTAAAACCATATGAACTACAGTGAAAACACCTCTTAGCTGTAAATCAGTTTACAGTTGACAGGGAAATATACTGTTGACAACTGTAATACTCTTTTTTTTACAGTAATAACTTGTAAAATGATAACACAATACATTTCTGTAGAATTTTGCTGTAGAATCTACAGCAATTTTTTACAGTGTGCTCACGTTTACTAAACATGTGCCTCACCTCGCGCCTCTCTAATGATTGACATGCGCGTCTTTATATTGCGTGTACTTTAACATACATTAATTTTACCACGGCTTTTCACACAACAATATAAAGTACTATGTAAAAACACTTACCTTGGCGTTTGCGTTTCGACACATTCTGTAATCCGCTGTGTAACATTTGTTACCTATCCACTCTGCGTTTACAAATGTGATTTGGCGGGTCGTTTTGGTGTTACCTTGATAACGTTACCTCAACTGTATAGTTAGAATAGTCGCAGAAAGGATAATTTGATCGGCACAAACGGAGCACCTCCGAATGACCTAAAATTATTCTTCTAATATCTGATAAACTGAAGCAGCACAGACACATTTTTTATGGCACAAACCAGCACAACCGATTGATTTTGCATTGACAAAGCTATTTTGCAAATGTTTTATGTTGGGAGGGGGTCCAACTTCATGCAGGTAAGAAGCTTCAGTTTTAAAGTTGAAAGAGTGCTGTGCAACACCCCAGCAAGCAATTTTCGGTTTAAAAGACATCTATTAGCCGTCTAAACCCACCCACGAAGCAAACCCGTCATTTCAACGTCTAGGTTAAATATAGACCCGATATGGCCCGGCAATGTGTAACCCACTTTTAGCTAAAATAACATTTCATCTGGTTAAAAGTAATTTTATCCAAAATAACTTGCGATTTGTATGATATTCCATCATGTAAGCAAAGTCAACTGTGATGACGAGGTGTTTGGTTTGCTTTATTTGACATGTTATATGTGTAGGCTGTGCGTAGACACGATGTAGATCGTAGTAAGACGTGCTAATTCCCCGCAAACAATAGCCGTCATTTCACCGTCTAGGTTATACCCGATATAGCCCGCAGCCCACTGGCCGAAATAACTTTGAATTTGGATACATGTCATTTTGAACAAAATAACTTATAAAATTACTTACGAGATGTATGATATTCCATGTAAGCAAGTCAACAGTGATTGCAAGCTTTAGTTTAATTTCTTTCACGTTCTAGCCTGTGCGTAGTCACGATTTAGCTCCTAGTCAGACCGACTAATTTAGCCCATTTTGAGTCAATATCGTTTTAGTTTTAGGTAGCGGACAAGATAGTTGTTATCCCATCGTGTCAATATGCCATTTCATGACATGGTCTTTAGCAACGATAATTAAACGGCCTGTAGACTGCTTTTAGCCCACACTTTTGTAAACATTTGAACTAGGATTTTCTGTGCTGTCACATAACATTCATTGTCATAGACTTTCTACATTATGGACTGTCATTCATGTGAAGTTAAATACAAATCAAATTTCTAATTTTCAACCGCTAGATGGCACAAGCGAAGCCCTACTGAGACATGACTACTGCTACTGGGACCACTGGCATCGCCAGACGAGATCACTTTAGCCAGATAAACATTTCCGCCATTTTCATTTTTCAATTCACCATTATGCAGGCAAAAATGTTCAATTATTAATAAAATGTATTAATAATATTGATATAAATTATATAGTCTCAATCTATATTCCATCGGAGATCATATATATGTATCTTAAGACTATATCATTTATATCAATATTATTAATACATTAGTATTAATAATTTTAAATTTTTGCCTGCATAATAATGGTGATGCACAAATTATATATAAATACACACACAAACACATATATTAGGGGTGTAACGATACATTTGTTGAACTGTTCGGTACGAGGCTTTCGGTCTGGTTTTCAGTAGGGATTTTCAAACCATTTTACCTGCTGACCAAAATGTTGTTATTTCAAATGTAACGCAATGTTAGCGGAACAAAACTGAGCTACTTGTTATTGTGTTTTGTTGCATTTGCGAGCCTGATCACACAGCGAGATCGAGTAAAGAAAGCATTTTAATTGCTACTGAAGTAATAACATCGCTGCGAGATTTCTCTGTTATAAACAGATCAAACAATGCTGAAAATTTTAGTTTAAGGGCACACAGTTGCAGTAACGTTACACGTGCAGGTAACATTAACTTGTTGGAGAATAAAGATACTCTGCAATGCTAACGCTACAATGTCACGGTTTCCAAACATTATAACAAATAATGAATTTAAATAATGAACATGTCAAAAAGAACACGCATACTTACAAGTTTGAAGTAGAAATATTAAGGTTTTCTGAGTGTCGCTTGCCCGTTGCTCTCCGACAGGTGCAACTGCTGTCTCGTGTAAAATAAAATTGGCGGAAATGTTAACCAGATGAAATGTTATTTTAGCTAAAAGTGGGTTACACATTGCCGGACTATATCGGGTCTATATTGAACCTAGACGTTGAAATGACGGCTATTGCTTGCTGGGACACGACATACTGGAAGCGACCAAACACATTCAATATTTGACAAGTGTTTAGTGTTTAATGATAGAAAGGTTGAACATCTGACAGTATTCAATGATGCAAACGACAAAGTGCTGATTTAGATTAAAAATGTGTAATTCAAGTAATTTATGAATATCTGTCATTTAAGCCTTTTATTTGGGATAAGGTTAAGAATAATTGCGTGCATGTTGTAAATTAATTTAATGGTTATGTAGTGACTGGATCATTGTGAGAAAAGCCATAAAACCTCTCACTCCCTTTTGTCCTGGTTTCTAGATACCATCTTCAAAAGACCATAGCAAACCTGGGTCCATGGGGTCTGGTTTAACGTTTTGAACTCGCACAGATAGTGTGATGACCATTTGGTTCCTCTGTAGGATATTAATGACTCCTTAGCTTCAAAGCCGTGGTGATAAGTCTCTGTCTCATCTCTTACTTAACATCTGAGGCTAACCAGAGGAACTTCTCTGACTATAGGAGCGTATGTGCTTAAACTGTCCTTTCATATAAATGTATCTAAATGTCCGGTTATATGTTGGCGCTCATGCCATCTTAAATAGTCTGTAACTCTTAGATATACAAGTTTAATTCAGGCGTGGTTTGTATTTGTACATTCAAATGAATCATAACTTGATGCAATTCAAACCTGTCTATTTTTGATATCCAAATGTTTCTCTTTACAATTCCTCATTGTTGATGCATATTGTGTGACCATAGAACACATTACAATCATTATGTTATAATTTGGACTGATATCTTGTAAAGTTACTTACAGGTCATAAGATACAAATTAGCTGTTCAGTGAACAAAGAATCTCTTCCCCCACTCAACTTTGATATGCCGACTAAAACCAAGGAACAATGAAAAAAAAGAAGGAACAATGGACTCTGCTGCCACGCACACCTCGACGAGCCATACGACCGGTCATGAGGGCCAAGGTACATGAGCATCCAGCACAGAGCTTTGCAAGTATTTCCTTTCTATAGAATAGCTGCGTTACGTCTGTGCCTCTTTGTTAAAGATGATTTTAATGATGTTCAGAAATCGTTGCCATGCCCTCTCTCTCTCTCTCTCTCTCTCTCTCTCTCTGCGCTTTCTATCGCGTTTGAGTTTCATGTATTTGTTTGTCATCATTATGTTTACCATGTAGAGTAGAGTTTAATAAAAACCATAAAGGCATTTGTGATGGGTTTTCTGTGTTCACGCTCAAAAACTTGGTCACTTAAACTGTGTTTCGATCTATGCTACCTCTGCTCTTAATTCTGTTTGGTAAAGTCACGTTACTTATGGTCATGGGATAACGTTAGTGTATAAATCCCTGATGGATTTGCTGGACGAATACATATAGGATTTTTATCACTATATTGCTAATCAGAATTGTAAAATATGTATGTGTAATGATGATAATATACATATTTGCCTTTAAGCTAAACTAATTCCTTGACTGAAATGGACGTTTTAAATAACTCATTTCATATATGTGATCTTGATAGATCTGGTGGAGAATAATATTTGGTGAGTTAAACCCATCCTTATTTTAACATGCAGCTAAAATTGCTACAGTTATCAAGTAAATACACAAAATAAAATAATATGAAATCCTCATCAAGGGCTGTGTGGCTTTAAAAGGGTGTATATAGGTTGTGGTTGAAACAAAATTAAAACTTTGCAAATAGATAAAGGCATTAAATAGTAAATACATTGAATAAATTCCACAACCTTGGTATGGTTTGTGCTCAACATTTGAAGGAACAGTTCACCTAAAACTGGAATAAAATTATCAAATGTTTTGAAAATCACAATACACTTGTAATGCAACAGCCTGCTATCACACCACAGTGTGTAATGAACATGCTTTGACTCCTTTAGGCCTGAACATGACAAGCTTAGTACTTTGCACTTGTAAAACGGAAAAAAAATAATAAATATTTTTTATTTGTACTTATACATAAAATAATAGATATAACCTCACTCCTACCCTATACCTACCCACCTCCTAATTATTAAAAAACACGCTTCACTCACATTAATATTTGACAGTGTCAGAACATTTTATTTGTCAGATTAAAAATATCAGGCCATTTACACAAATATAAGCCAAATAGAACATGATTATTTCATAACATCAGATGTATATCAGCGAGCAGTTGTGTGAATGAAAAGAACTCAAGACACTGACATGCTTTGTTTGGGGGTCTTCTCTCTAAAGAATTCCAATGAATGTTTTCCCCCTTTCCCTTATAAACACCAGACCAGAACAAATGAAGTGGAAACATATTTGGGTGGTTTGTAACATTGAAAGTAAATGTAAGAGCTGTCTAACCTAAACACAGCTTGCACCGACACATCTTAAAACAGAACATGGTCTTTGTTTTGTCTCAAAATGCATATTGATGTTTTTTTGTAAGGCATGTTTGGTAAAAACACTTAAATGCCCTAAGTTACCAAATGCTGCCTTCACACGCTCACAGAATTATCGGAAAATACAAGTTTCTTATGTATCCTGAGATCCGGGCCTCACATGGCGGATGAAGAAGGATTTCTGCTGTGATACTAGATTTTCTGCAACATCTGCATTGTCTCGACTTGTTGTTAAATTATGAATGTTTACAAAAGATTAATCATTTGAAGCACAGAGTGAAAATAGTCTGTGTTTCACCAACATTCCAGAAGTGTCAGCAAGTGTTGTAAAACTATACAGTAGGATGTATGGAGGAAAACTATTGCTATGTAACATTTTCTCAAAACACACGCAGATATTAATCTGGTTCTTTCATTCAAAGAACAAAGCACGTGAACACAACCAGCTGGGAATCATGGGAATGATGATCCTGGAAAAGATCAAATTTCTGAGAGCACATGAAGGCAGGGTAGGACATGTCCTGGCTTAATCTAATCCCTGTCCGGGAAACCGCCCCCAACCCTACTGTTCAAACATTTAACATTTTGAGGAAAAAAACTGAGAACTGGTTTTCAGTCACAATAATTCAACCCCTTTATGAGATATGGTCATTTATACATGAAGATCAGAAAATGTCATTGACATTCAGCTAATAAAGTTTTATTTTAATCATTTTAGGTGATGTCTCCTTTAGACAATTAAAAGTAATTTATAATGTGCTTCACATGTTCAACATGCTACAATTTTACTATTCTGCTTTTATTAATACATTGTTAGATTAATATATTTGATACACAAACACGTGACATACACGTTACTAACTATTAATACGTTGATCCACTACACAACTATTTTTTGATACACAAAGACATTGACTATGTTTACATACACGTTACTAACTATTAATACGTTGATCCACTACACAACTATTTTTTGATACACAAAGACATTGACTATGTTGACATACACGTTACTAACTATTAATACGTTGATCCACTACACAACTATTTTTTGATACACAAAGACATTGACTATGTTAACATACACGTTACTAACTATTAATACGTTGATCCACTACACAACTATTTTTTGATACACAAAGACATTGACTATGTTTACATACACGTTACTAACTATTAATACGTTGATCCACTACACAACTATTTTTTGATACACAAAGACATTGACTATGTTTACATACACGTTAGGCTACTAACTATTAATACGTTGATCCACTACACAACTATTTTCTGATACACAAGGACATTGACTATGTTTACATACACGTTACTAACTATTAATACGTCGATCCACTACACAACTATTTTTGATACACAAAGACATTGAGCCCTATTTTAATGATCTGAAACGCAAGTGTCAAAGCGTGAAGTGCAAGTAACTTTGTGGGCGGGTCTCGGCGCTGTTGTTATTTTCCCGGCGGGATAAATGGCTCTTGCGCCCGGTGTTATGCTGAAAAATGCACCCCTGCCAGATTATGCACCCCCTCATCCCCACATTGGTTAGGGTGAGGATTAGGTGTTAGGGGAGGGGTTAGGATTAGGTGTGGGGAGGGGAGTGGTTAGAATTAGCCAATCAGACAGCGTGTGTTAGAAGGGGGTGCTTAATCTGGCAGGGGTGCATTTTTCGGCACAACACCGGCGCAAATCTAAAATGGGTTGGTCTGAAGTAGCTTCATTATTCATAGGTGTGGTTTGGGCATAACGTGAAATAAACCAATCAGAGAGTCATCCAACATTCCCTTTAAAAGCAGGTGCGCAAGTTCCATTATGAATTGCTATTATTATGGCGTATTTACCAGGCGCACGCTCAACTTAACTGGTAAGTTGAAGACTAAGATTTTTAATGTACTTACATTATGGTAAAGGTGATTTCACAGTCTTTTTTTTTCAGTCTTTCAGTTTTTTCAGTTTTTCAGTCGATTTTTTTTCCTGGTTCTTGACGAACAAACCAATTTGTCAGATGTCCTTATATACGTATATGTCTTATTGCCACTATTGGGCAAACAGGTCTGATCCTTAATTACTACAATTTGCCTGAATAATTTGTAGTGGTGGGCCGTTAAGAGACTCTTATCGCGCGATAAAAAAATGTCGCCGTTAATCTATTCTCAAAGTTGGGTTGGGAGCTGGGTCTCTTTCACCGTGATATTTTAGCGCGGATGTTTACCAGCTTAACTGCACTGTAGGGGGCGAGAACGAGATTTTTCAACTCGCGTGATTCGCGTCATTCTCGCCGCCTCATCCTCTCATAACCAGGGCTTCATTCGCGCGATTCGCGCCGCAAGTAGGTCTGTCGCCTCTTTGCATTAACACATAAATCACTCGCGCTTGACACGCCATTGGCGTTTGGTCTGAACACAATATAACGTTACTGTGAAATTACCGCATCAAACGTGACGTGCTAACATGGATGCAGCTATGAAGCCGCCGGGTTTGCTTCAGGGAATATTAATTTTTAAGAAGCTTCCCAATGGAAACATCGACAAGACTAAGGTTGTTTGCACCTTGTGCAATGCGTAATTGGTTTAAAAAAAAACACTTTCTCTCAACAGGTAGTGGTCTAGCTTTAGTTGAAACCAGTAACTTTGTATTGGCACCTAATGTATTATGGCTCCTGTATGACACATCGCTTGTTGCTCCCTCACTCTTTGTAAGTTGCTTTGGATAAAAGCGTCTGCTAAATGACTAAATGTAAATGTACTATAGGAGCTCTTCCAGTCTCAAGTACCACCTAAACGCAAATCATCCCTTAGCTAATGCGGAAGTAAACACAAGTACATCTTATTGAACATAATTTATTTTCATCACCAATTATCATTGTAGAACAGCTTTCTCAAGCAGTTTGTGATGCATTTTGGAAACAGGAGATGAGCCCCTGGTCTAATGCGCCATTTTTTCACATCTTCGTGGCACACTACAATAATTTCCGTCATCTCATGTCATAATATTTTTTTAGTGTAACAATTTATGATTTGCAAAAATAACTGTTGCATCTGTGTAGATGCAACAGTTACGCTTTGCGCGGGTGCAAAATAGGAATGACACATGCGTCGGTGTACAAAGTCAATTGCGCTGGGTGCAAGATAGGGCCCATTGACTATGTTTACATACACGTTACTAACTATTAATACGTTGATCCACTACACAACTATTTTTTGATACACAAAGACATTGACTATGTTAACATACACGTTACCAATTATTAATACGTTGATGCACAACACAACTATTTTTTGATACACAAAGCCATTGAATATGTTGACATACATGTTACTAACTATTAATACGTTGATCCACTACACAACTATTTTTTGATACACAAAGACAATGACTATGTTGACATACACGTTACTAACTATTAATACGTTGATCCACTACACAACTATTTTTTGATACACAAAGCCATTGAATATGTTGACATACATGTTACTAACTATTAATACGTTGATCCACTACACAACTATTTTTTGATACACGAAGACATTGACTATGTTGACATACACGTTACTAACTATTAATACGTTGATCCACTACACAACTATTTTTGATACACAAAGACATTGACTATGTTTACATACACGTTACTAACTATTAATACGTTGATCCACTACACAACTATTTTTGATACACAAAGACATTGACTATGTTTACATACACGTTACTAACTATTAATACGTTGATCCACTACACAACTATTTTTGATACACAAAGACATTGACTATGTTTACTTTGAGATCTTATCTCCAGATTACTGTTTCGTATTGCATTCAATTTTTGTGACACCACTTTTGTTTTTTGAATTCTGTTTGCATATTCACATCATATACATTTTTGAAAATTGAATATCATCTTATGACATAAACTAATATGTCACATGTAGGTGGCTCAATTTAGGCCTAAACAGAATAAATCTGTGTCTAGACTCTGCCTCAGTGAATTCCGCTTGTGTCGAGTCATTCATTAGTCTGGCTGTGTGATGAGAAAGACAGTAAATGTTCAGTAGTTGCAATAATTACATCAGGAATCTGAAGCAGCGGTAAGGATTAGTTTACAAGGGGACGGAAAGATGACTTTAATTCCTGCCTGCATCATGTTTCTAATATTTAAGCCGTTTCTTTATTTTCCACCCGTGAATATAAAAATGATATATCTAGCTAAATCCTTTTTTGTTTTGTGAAGAATTCTTTCTGATTTCAATAAGAAATTAAAAAACTAATGATCGGAAGATGCCCTGGTTTTCTTGTTTCTTTTTTCCATTTTATTCACTTTTGAAGTAATGCGTTCCAATTTTGTTGTCCAAAAGCCATAAGATACTGAACAGCTCCCTTGTTCTTCTTCTCTTCTCCAGTTTTCTTCAGATCTTCCAGGTCTTTTACCCATTCCTCTTTTCCCTCCTCCTTCAGTCTGGGAATCAAGAAGTCCAGATGTTGAAGAGTGAAAGCGCTGTCTGCTTTTAATGCAATCTTACTCAGACTCATGATGGCCACATAAGCTTCATCCAGCAGTTTGGACTTTTCATTTTGAATCTTCTCTAGATCATTGACAAGTTTTCTTTCTATTGCTGTTATATTCTCAGACTCTTTCACATCACTTTCATGTGTCTTTTTTGTGTTTTCATATTTATTTTTATCAAAGTCAGTTACAGTCTTTTCATCAGTGTTTTCATACTCCTGTTTGAGCTCATCAAATGTCATCGTGACTTCACTTTTGACTGTCACATATTTCTTGTTCTCTTTGACATGTTTATCCTGATGACACTTCCCTGTACACACAGTGCAGTGTCCATCTATCATGATTTCACATTTTGAGGGATCTGGTGCCCACCAGCAGGCCTGTTCATCATGACAGGTTTCTTTACAGACAGAGCAGCAGGTGGCCTTGTCGTTGCAAATTAAATATTTCACATTAACATTTTTAGTTAAGACTTGTTTTTTTTCATCTTTGTGGACTGTAAATTTAAAGTTTTCACATTTCTCAATCTTGTCTCTGTTCAGTCTGAGAGCTTCCTGGATCTGTTTCCGTTCTTCAGTTTTTTCCTCCTTCTCAGAGATTCGATCCACCAGACTAGAGAAACAGGCCTCAAGTCGCCCTCGCTCTTTCAGAACTTCTAATGTCATCGGAACACTTTTTCTGTTCTGTTCTTCCAGGAATGTGAAGAACTCAGTCATGCTTTTATCTTCCTTTTCCCAGGACACTTTCAAACCTCGCTCATACCGCTTCTCTCTTTTCGCTTTCTGCTGGTTATTGAATAAGAAGTGCACAGGTTCATTGCCTTCATCTCTTCTACAGGGTATATCTGCTGTTTTAATGGCATTAAGAGCGTCTGTTGGAGGTCCTCCAGCTGCCTGTGTGAGTAGAAACACGATGTTGTTCTCTATATCTTTACCAAACAGAGACAGAGTTGAGTGGAATATGTAAAGCTCTTTTCCAGAGAGACGATTCTGTGACGCCTTCATCACAAAACACACTGCATCAATATAATGAATCCCTTTCTCATCAAATAACAATTTGAACAGATAATGAGTCATCTTTATGTCTTTCTCGTATCCTTCAGTGTCTCCGTATCCTGGAATGTCAATGATGGTCAGAGCTGTTGGGTTCTCTTTAACAAACACCTCATAAACAGTGATGTCAGATGTTTGGGATTGTGTTTGATCTTCATGTTTTTCTTCTTCATCTGTGATTTGGTAAAACTCTTCATCCTCAAACTTCACTCCCAGTAAATAGTTGATCATGGTGTTGATCATGGTTGTTTTCTCAGCGGCGGTTTCTCCCACCATCAGTATGACTTTGTTTTGCTTGTTTCTGTCTCTTCGTCCATATGTCCACCATCTGACCTTTTCATCAGTCCCATCAATGTATTTTCTCTCTGTGTTCAGATGGTAAAGTACTGGAGGACCTTTACTTATGAGTAAAGCATCATGACGTGTCCTGGAAACGATTGATTGAATTTATTTAGCATTAACAGATTTTGAATTCAAAACATAAATCTACCCATATGGAGACACAATCATGGTTGTTTATGGCCACTTGTGGTGGCTTCAGTTGATCAATCTCATTTTTAATGCTTTTATACGGTAAATATATCATTCTGGTTCAAGATTAATTTGATTACTTTTTCCTTCCATCATAAACTGATGAGTGAAGAAAAAAGTAAAAAGTCAAATTTGTTTTATTCACAATATATTTCTGTGTGAAAAGAGTAAATGCAAAATAACATATACTTACGCAATCCTAGGATGATCATCCATGCTTCTGTGCATTTGGGGATCATTAAATGTTGTCATTCTTGCTGTGATTTAAGAAAACATTTAGTGAATGGAGTGTCATTTGCACACATAAGATTATGACATAGTACAGAATTTCATGTTAATGTAATCCGAGGTTAGACTCTCAGTAATTCAGTCCACTGTATTCATATTATATAATTAGTTAAGCATAACCAAAAACACCTCATCACATTTTATTTTAGCTATGACAAACATGTCTTACAAAAACACAGTTAAAGCAGCAACAGAAAAACTGAAAAAGTAAAGTTCAAACAAAACTTCGAAATAATCAGCATCTAAATATCTGTTAAATTCTCAACAATAACTTCTGTAGACATCTGACAGAAATAAAGTCAATCTGGTTAGAAATGAGTAGGAATGCACCGATCCGATACTCGGAATTGGAGCCAATACGGGTCTTTTTTGTTGGATCGGGTCTCGTACTGACGGGTTCCCTTCAATCTGATCCGTTGCTTCACCCGTGGATGTTACTCTAAAGCTTCAAAAAGTACTAACTATCAGGAGATAACCATAAATGTTGTTATGCACTGTATTAGATGTCATGTCATTCGATAGCTTTATGTGAGGAATAAACCAATATCGTATAATTAAAAAAATCTGACCTCCGCTGGTGCGGTCATCTGTCAATCTCAATCCAGCATGCGTGTGTCCGGGAACAGTCAGGACGTTACTCGTTACAAAGTTTTCAATATTCGTCATAATCACTAGATAATAGACTGTGGTTTTGTTTAAAATGCATTTTGCCGGACACTGTACTCGCTGAGTGTAACGTCATTAGATTCAAGCACTGGAAGCGGTCTATGTTATGCGTCATTCATACACAATAACTCTTTTTTTTAACCTTTTTTACTATGATTTAAACACGTAACATATCTCTTCTCTTTGTGTTATAACTGTTTTGAACTTGGGAAGCAGAGATCCCCGCGACATCATGATCATCACTAGGACGCATCATACTCGTGAGTGAAGCGGGTGCATTAAGCGCATCATTTTGTGTCCAGGATGTGTATGAGCGAGTTTGGAGACTTTTATACTGTGATAGTTTTGTGTAATAAACAGAGATTTATTTGTTAGACATTTTGTAAGTATCTGTGCTTTATGAGACTTTATTTTTGTATGTTTTTTAAGTTTAAAACAGCACTTAATTACATTTAAAAAGCATAATGTTCTACTTTTAAAAGTAAAAATACATAAGTAAAGGAAAGTGTTAGATTTTAATGTACTTATGGATTAAAAGTTTAAAAACAAAATTTATTTATGGACTGTAGTTGAGTTAGCATGATGTGCTTCATACTGTTGGGAAACATTTTTTGTCCAAAGTACTCTGATAAAGTACAGATATTTTAAAATGTACTTGAAAGTAAACATGTCTAAGAACTATAACCTCTGGCAATAATAGATCAAATATGCAGCTCTACTTTGATCAAGAAAAACAGTGCTACTATCGGATCGGATCAGGATCGGTATCGGCTGATACGCAGAATTCAGGTATCGGAATCGGATCGGAAAGGAAAAAGTATTATCTGAGAATCCCTAGTAATAAGTGAAGCTGGTTATGTTGTTTGTAGAGTTTTTTTATCAGATATTTTATCTTTAGCTGATGTCATTTAAGGTTGTGAGTCAGTTTTTCACCTCGGAATTATACATTTCTATCCGAGTCTACCTGTGAGTAGTTTGGAGATAATAAGCTTAAAAGTTTTCATATTTCATATAGCAAAAACTATTTGAGGAACAAACCTTTTTATATACATATAAAATACACATATTCTAAATGTATAATATCAAAATCCTCTGAAATGTGTAAATGGGATTTTTGGAACAGATAAAACGCAGATAGAACCTTCTGATTCTGAAAAATCACTTTCTGTTTAGAATTATAAGATAAAAATAACTTTTACTTGAACACTTAAAACTGTGCAGTGTTATCACACCATCGAATTGCACAATTAGTGTGACACATATGACTAAGAATATTGTTTTAAACCTTACATTACTCGGGTCTAATACATTATAATGAAATAAAAAGATTTCATCAAGCGCAACATTTAAAAAAATCCCGTATGATGTATCAGCGGTCCCATCAGCGGTGGAGATGAAGACAACATATCCCATCATTTATAATTTCTAAACGCTGTCATCAGGTTATGCGATTGTTGTTGTTTTGATCGTGCCTTTAGGTGTTTTTGCAATTTATTTTATTTGATTGCCTTGCTTTTCTTTGCACAAAGTTGTATATGCCTTTTCAATATGCCTGTTTTTCTTTTATATTCACTTTATTTGTACTTTTTACTCTTCTTCTACTTAAAATTTTATTTTGTACAAATATTTGCCGTCTGCAGTATGTTTATTTTTCCTTTAAAAACTAAAGAAATGATCAGTTTATTTTATTCAAAAGGGTGTTTTGTGTTTATGGTTATTTTGTTGGCAAGTTCATTTGGCATGTAATTGGTGTTATAGTTTGTAATTTTGTAAATAATCTATTCAATGTACAGGCAAGAAGATTCCTTGCTGTTTTTCCGGTGTTGCTGTGGCTCATTTACGTGTCCTTTTAGACGCTTAATTTATATTTTAAACGCTTCTTTATTATTATTCAGCAATTCTCTGTAATACGGAAGTGTTAAAAAACATAAATTCTCAGCAGGTAAACTAAACTATTGACTATAAGTCATCTGAAAGCTCCGAGTCGGTAGTTTTCATATTTCACAACCATTTCCCAAAAGGAATGATGTAGTGACAATAATCCCAATATGATCATTTATTTTTACATATTTATAACACTAATATCCTTTCCTAAACCTGAATAAAAATATGACAACCTGTATATCTTTGGAAAGCTTTAGAATGTACTTTTCTTATTTACGAACCATTTTTGTGATAGAAATGATGTAGTAACTGTAATTTATCAAATGTAACTGACCATTATATTTATTACACATTTGTATTACTATTTTATTGCAAGTCTAAAATAAATCTCAACAACCTATTAGAGGACGACTGGTATTGGATTTTGCCTATAACGATAACTCAAGTGGTCAATATCTACAGATTATGAATAAGCACTGATAGTTGTTTTAATGGTTTATTTAAAATAAAATAACACTTAAAGTAAAATAGCAATGAAGTGTATTATTCATCTTTTGAATGTGTACTCTATGATACATTATTTGGTGTATATTATAGAGTACACATTAAAATATGAATAATACATTTTTATGATGTTATCCTTTGGAAGCATACCTAGAGTTGTAGGTAGAATTCCAAAGATATTTAAGTAATAATTAAAATGGAGCACAGACATACAGCCACCCATTAACACGTAAAAACAATACTGGACAATGAACTAAATGAACGGACAGCTTTTAATAGGGGAACATAATCAGTTTAAACAGAATCAGGTAAGATACCAATTAACTGATGATGAAATCAGGCACAGAAGACAAAACCAGAACAATCAAAACTAAGGAAAGACGTGACACTTCTATTGTGCATGTGAGCTGTCTTCTCAGTGACACAATTTTTTATTTAAAAATTGTAAGGAATAGTTATATTGATGACCAACATACCAACCGGCCTGGCTCAGTGGATGTATCCGTGTTCTGTCAGTGCTTGAGAGGTAAAGTATGGAAAGAAAACAGGACACTTGGATTATGGCAAAGAAACCCTATATACAATTTTCCCTTTTCTGTACTAAGACAGGGCGATTAATGGCCTGTTGGTGACGTATAGCCAGATGCAGATGTTTTGGCAGAGGTCTCTGCTATGACCACAGAACCACTTTTGTGTGGCCTCATTCGAACCAGTGTCAGGATAGTCATGACCCAAATAATTAAAATTGTATGCTTCAGCTGACCACTCAGATGGGACCAGCCATCAATGACATCAATATACTATGCACTTTCAATGCATACTGACTCTACAATTTTTTATTGTTTGTTAAATGGCTATCTGGAGGAAGTAAAGTCTAGATTAATAAATATGTATAGTGTTCATACTGCTGCTTAATTAAATAACTTTACATACTAACATCTGTTTCCATCCATTTCATCTTAAATTTGTTTCATTAATTAACAATCCAGCACCATAAGAGTGCACTGAGAGGGTTGCAGGGTTCTTTAAAGGCCCTGACAAAGTTTTACAAACAAATATAATCTGTTAGGTAGATTAGGTCTATAATTTAAATCTGAGAAAGTGGCATTCATTCGTAGCACAGGACTGAATTTATATACTGCAATTAAAGATTTTGGTTTATATTTCTCTTGTACCAACTGAATATAGAGGCTTCAGTTTTCCACTTACTTAACGTGTTGTTTTTGACCCTCTTGGCTTTCCATGTAAGTGTGCCTGCGTGCGTGTATGGAATGCCAAAGTACCCAATAACTCCTGGTAGGGCGTCTTATTGCACACTGGCGCGTCAACTGCGTGCGATTTGACAGCAAACAAGCGGCATTGACGTATGATTTTCCATTTAAAAGCACTTTCTCGACGTGCGATTTGAGCGATTTTATTCCTTTGCGTGAGATTTGCTATTGAAAACGCGTGTTCTCGACATGCACTTTGGAGCCATGGACAACGCAGACTTTTAGCGCGCGTTTTATCCGTCCAAAAATGCGCGTTTTCGACGCATGTTTTTGGCCGGATAAACGCACGTTATGAACGTGTAATCAGGTCAACCAAGCATGCAGTGGAAACATGTGTTTCAAGTGTCCAAACAAGCGAAAAGAACGTGCTCTCTTCATGTCGAAAGCGTGTGTTCATATTTTAGCGCTTCAGTGTGTCATGTTTTGTCTGCTAGGTGGCGTGAGGACTCTTGTTGAAAACAACCAACATAACATGGAATTATCGAGGACAACTGAATTTAATGATGTGAGTTATTATAATGAACGGAAAGTGGATAATGATTGTACAGTTATTATAAATATAATTTAGCTCCACAAAAAGACAGAGCCTGCATTGCGTATGAAACATGAAACTTTTCTTTAAAATGGCCGTGGAGGAAGGCAGTGGATAATTATCTTTAATCAAACCCAAAACTTTCTAAGGTAGTTGTGAGGTACATATGTATATGCCACATGTATGTGACCTCTTGTATTTCAGCCTCTTTGCTGTGGTGCTTCTGCTCATTATAATATATGATGGTGGTAAATGCCATTTAACACAACACTCTAATATGAGCTAGAATGCGAATCGCTTGTTACACGGTCTCAGCCCTTGTTATATGGTCCTCACAAGCAGCCCAGTATAATAATTGATAAAACATAAATTACTTTATTTATTCTCACAATAATTACAGATGTTCTTTTTAAAATATTTAGCGCCTTCACTTTTCATTGGCCACGGCAACAGCTGTATCAGTGCCTTCCAATGCGCCAGCGGTGGAACCACCACCCGTCTCCAGCAGCATCAGAGCACAGATTTTGGCAGGTGCGGACACAGACCTTTATTATCTCCTCTCACCTCTATCAACTCTGCAAGTGGCAGATCACCTATGGAGATTTTTCTTTCACTTTAAAAAACACATCACCCCATCACTTCCGCTCGTAATTCCGAGAATTCACTGTAGCTTTCTTCCGCTACAGCGAAGTCATCTGTACCGTGTTCCCTAATAGGAGACGCTAGCGAAACGTTTACCAAGCCATCGTGGCAGAGCTCGCTCGCTCCTATAGGGGTACACAATTCTACACGTACCAAAAGATTTTCACCGCCAAATGTGCCTTTCACGTAGCTCATTGGAACCACTGCCATTACTGGGGAGCACTGGACACTGACCTGCATAGTAGAGTGTTTTTGGGCGCAACATTTCATGCGCAGTCTGCCGCTCAGTGGTTCACAACACCAGCGACTGCCCCCTAGTCACTCCCTCTCTTCACTCGTGCCCATCTCCGCCTCACCAGTCCACTTTGTGAGTTCCGCGTCTGCAAAATCGCCCTGCACACTCAAAGATTGCGAAGTGTGCATTCATTTTAACCAGGGAAGATGCACCAGACAGAGCTGTCGCTTCCTACACGTATGCAGCTTCTGCAGCGGTCCCCACGCTCACATAGTTTGCCCAGCCATGCAATCTTCAAATAAAAACCTCAAAAAGTACCTCTCGACTCCTGTGAACATTTCTCGTTTGTCATTTGAATTGTCTTTGCACCCTGACATCCAGTTCACTGATTATCTCCTGACCGGCCTCTCGAACGGTTTCAGTTCACTTATCAGTCTCCCTTCGCACAACCTAATATGCCCCAACCTCCAGTCTCCAGTCAATAATTCAAGTAATTTGTGATTAAATGCGTAGTGAAGACGCAAACTCTTTAGAACTTTTCAATCCGATTTGGTGAACCAGTTTATTGAAAGGAATCGGCTCAAAAGAACGATTCGTTCGCGAACCAGCCATCACTACAATTCGGTAAAATCATGAAGTGAATTGCTCACCCACTGCTTGTAAACAGCTGTTGAACATGACTCAAGTTAAAGGCACAAAAGCAGGTATAGATCTATAGTCTGATCGAAGTAGAGACTTGAGGACTGGCAGGCTGTATTCTGAATGATGACTGCCTGCGAATTTGCCAAACGTTTCCCATTTTAGTGAGACCCAGACACAAGTACAATTTCTTACTACGCCATGAATGTTTTTATTGGTGTTTTTTATTTTGTGACTGATCATTGGTTAAACTGCTTAAATAGAACACACACCTGGTTACTTTAACAAATGTATATATGATATTTAGAAGCTAGTTAGTCTAAACTACGTGTAATTAAAACCGAACATTATATACTCGTTTTCGCTCAATAGTGACGAGCTTAGTTTCGGTTTCGTTTTTGGTTTCTCCATTTCTGTGCGTCACTTTAAATAAGCCCGCAAATACCAGTATCTGCTGATAAATACCACCACTATCAACGGATTGTGATCAAATCTTGTGTTTTTTTTTAGTCCGGACTCCGAAGTAACTTGACGATGAATCAAGAAAAAAGTTTATGTCGAGCGCTTCGTGTCAAACCTGCTCATGTGCGGAACAAACAAATCGATCAAATTTACTCTTAAACAATTTGCGTGACACAAATGAAACACAAACAAGAAACAAAATAAATTCTGAAATAAACAAAACAAATCAAACCTTCAGTGTTGCTCTTCGAACCCTTCGTCCTCCCTTAGTAGGCTATAGATAACGTTACTTCCAATGCTGAGGTTGTATCGAAAATGCTCGATCCCTCGATACTCGATCCCTCGATACTAATGTGTTTTTACAGCTTATTTGATTTAATTTCTAATATTGCTTATATTTGAATAATGAAGAAAAACTATTTTCCATTCACCTAGTTTTGCACATATAGCTCCTCTCTTGCCCAGTTGTGTTCTGTAGTCCGCTATCACGTGACTCATCAGTGCCAAGTACAGGCACGCAGACTGCTGGAGCCTGTGAAAAGAAGAGGAACATAGTGTGGAGTTTATACACTTCGGTGAATTAAAACACTGCAAACTGAGATGTATGGTATTGAGGGTAAAAGCCAAAGATTAAAAGTACTTTACTATTTACACACTTCATTTACTTTGTTTCTCAATCAATTGTGTGAATTTTGTTTATAAATTCACTTAGAAAAGTGTAAAGGAAGGGAAACATGTTAATTTGTTATATAATTATGTCTAAACATGACACTTAACAAAAACGGAAAAGCGGTTTTAAAAAATTTGTTCTTCAGTAATAATTGTGTGCACTTTTTAAAGCTAGAGAAGTGGTACTGGGATGAGACATTGTTATATATCGGTTTTCTGCTCTGTTAATCTGTTATTCTGTTATTGTTACTATTTTCCAGTAATAATTTGGTGCAAAGTTCATGCTTGCTAATTCTATTAGAGGAATAAATAACTAAATAAATATGTATATATTTGGATTAAATGATGACCTGTGTTTTAACATCTACGTGATTAAATAGCCCACAGGCACATGAAGAGCACAAATCAAAAAATATTTTAGTGGTCATGAAACTGTTTTCATATTTAGCAAATTAATGATGCATTTAACTGATAAATTATGACATTTCATCCAGAGGAAAGTGAACGCTTCTAGAAGTAAAAAGTATTGGTATCGGTATCAAAATCTGCCCTGCAATTGCTAAGTATTGGATCTTCTGCCCTCTGCTCTCACCTCCTCGTACATTTACATTTGGCAGACGCTTTAAGCGATTTACATTGCATTATCCTACACATTTGTTTCTAAGTATGTGCAATCCCCTGGGATCTAACCCACAACCTTGCGTTGCAAGCGCAATGCTCTTACCACTGAGCTACAGGAAAGCTTGTTCTCTCGTTCTCTCGTTCTCTCTGTGTTAAAAATGCAAGGTTGTGGGTTCTATCCCAGGAGATTGCACATACCTATGTATAAATGTATAGAATCCAGAGATGCAAGTCACTTTGAATAAAAGCGTCTGCCAAATGTGTAAATGTACTCTGAGTCAGTAACCGTAGTAACTCGGCAGCAGGTTTTCTTTGGGTAAACCCAGAGTACTTTTAATCTTCTCCCCTTTTTAAAGCACAAGCTGTGTCCCTCATTCATAAATACAGTCATTCATGGCACACATGATCACAAAGAGATCATCTCAGTGACTGGTATGTGTAGAGATTACACTCATTCATATGGATGTTCTTTGATTTAAGGAGAGCAATTTGGGACCCAAGAGAAATTTTGTCATTTCCCTGGGCATTTTTATTCAAACTGTTCCGTTTTCTTTACATTGGAGTAGATATATCAAAACATGGTCGAGTGGTTCGTGTTCCAACATATGGCGGCGGTTTGTCCGGGGTGACCAAAGTTCGAATCCCTGCTTGTGATCCTTTCCCTCACCCATTCTCGCCCACTTTGCTTCCAGTCCTCTCTTAAATAACTGTCTGTCCAATAAAGACAAAGACGCCAAAAATAAATCTTTAAAAAAAGATATATATCTCATCCATCCTTACATCAATAACATCATCAGCCATTGTGGTCGTGTATTACATCAGAGCAGATTCTTTCCCTTACATTTTCTCACAAATGTTTGTTTTCTATGGAGAATAAGAAATGACTTGTGCACATAAAGTGCATGAAGAAAGAAATGAATAGATACAGACAAAGTGATAAAGGTAATAAACAATAAATGTAGACGTGTGGTCATTCCCACCCAAAACTGGGTAGTACTCATAACGAGTGAGAGATAGATATTTTGGGGATAAATTTCTGTTTCTTCATTCGTTTATTTGTTAATTAACTGATCCAATTGTTTGTTTATTGGTACATTTATCTTTTATCAATTTAAACTTAAGTTATTTACACATTAAAGCACATTAGTAAATCCACTGTTTGAGAGCAGAAAGTTTGCCTCGCTCTCAAGTGCTTTCTGCTGCCATGTTGCTTTTTTTGGTGCCGTTGCCTATGAGGCGCGGAAGTTGACAAAAGTAAAGCGAATGCCGAGAGAGGGAGTCAACGCGCGCGAGAGGGAGTGAATGTGCGCGAGTATGAGGTGTGATTTGTGCATCTGCAGATTAATTAATTGAATTAAACATCTTAATTTTGCAATCATTTATAAATTGATCATATTAATACATTACCATCTATTATAAAATAGCCCATATAAATATAATAAAGCCCATGACCCTCCTGAAAAGAACAACACGCACGCATAATTAAGGCTAAATAATTTGGTAAAGCAAATAAGAGTTAAGGGAGTTATTTATTATTCGTGAAAATGAATAAAAATCACTTACATAATGCAGTTATGCATAAGTCCCACACGAAATCTAAGATAAGTGAACGCGGCGTCGACTGCCTCGTCAAAATAGCCATCCCAAAATACAAAACGTTTTAACAAACATGATCGCTTAGCAACCTCTAAAAGAAGGCAGTATTTATGTAGTCAGCCGTTTCTCCGCAGCCGACATCAACAGACTGAGAATGAGAAACAAACTTTAATTTAGATATGATTTATTTTACTCGTCAAAGCCCCTCTTTTTTCAATAAAGAAACTCAGCTCGATGTGGATGGAGCGTATATTATTACCTAAATATCCAGTGCTTTTGTGTTGCATACCTTTTACGTTCTGCACAGTTAGGCGACTGTGTGTACATTTTTTTTATTTTAATTTCTAGTTTTTTTTGTAATTGAGAATCCGTAAATGTGCATTAAACAGCCTAATCAATTGGCTTTAATTTTTGTTTGACAATTTAGCTGAAGATGGCTATGCGTAGGCTATAACTTTCGTTATTGCACATTTTTTGCTTGTTGTTCTGTATTTACCAATAAGTAAGTTATAAAACAGGCCCATATTTTCCTTTAAAAATTGCTATAAAATAATAACCCAACAATATATTTTTTGGTCAGAATTTCCCTTATTGTTTCTGTATGTGAACAGTCTCCTCCATTTTTAGATTTTTGATCGTCAAATGCTTATAGGGGTTTATACTGAATGCATGCAGCATGTGCAGTCTATATGTAAATGGCAATACAAACGGGTTCGTAGATGGGAAATAATTTTTAATCAATAAAAACATACTCACAACAGCCACAGTACAGTAAGCAGACTTAGCCCACAGCTGTTGCATGCATTAAGGCCTTAGACCGTTGGCTTGTAATAAGCGTTTCTTGTCATTTAATAAGTTGCCATCAACAGGTAGTGTTCCAACATTTAAAGACATGACTCATTAGAACAATTCAAAAGGAATGAAGAATATTGTCGGATCGCGGAGTCGAACTCCAATCGTTGAAAGAGATGAAGTTCCGCTGCTGAGCACGCTGTCCACTACGCCACCGAGTATGACAACAACGCGCACGAAGTCAATTAATTTCACAAACATAAACGCACGAAGTGTCATGAACGTACTCGCTCTAAAGTATGCCGCTCGTACACATATGATAAACGAAAAGGAGAATAAACACGTCCAATGGAAAAATATCACATTATGAAAGTCTAAGCATTATTCGCAATAAAGTTAAAAACAGGAAACGTTATTCAGATCGACATTCTACTACACATGTCTTTCTGTTCAGTGGAGGGGCGGGACTGTGTAGAAAAGGCGGGGCTGATTTTAATATTATAGAAAACGCCGCTTTTTACGGCGTCTTTGTTACACGGAAGCGCCGTAATTTACGGCATACTATGGAAGTTCAAACGCCGAAATGAACGGCGTTTCACATTGCATTTAAAACGCCGTAAAAGCAGGCGTCTGTATGTCTTTAACGCCGTAAAAGCAGCCGTCGGTATGTCTTAAGCGCCGTAAAAGCAGCCGTCTGTATGTCTTAAACCCCGTAATTTAGGGCGTCTTCTGAACACCAGGCGTCTGTATGTCTTAAACGCCGTAATTTACGGCGTCTGCATGTCTTAAACTCCGTAAAAGCAGGCGTCTGTATGTCTTAAACGGCGTAAAAGCAGGCGTCTTCTGAACACCAGGCGTCTGGTTGATGGCGAAATATGACCCAAACGGCTTTCCATAGGATAGTGCCATGGATTACCTTCCGAAGGAGACAGTCGTGTACTTTTACGTGAGAGAAGAATACGTCGCCACCATAGACGCGTGAAAGTAACTTCGTGGATAAGTACGTCGCCACCAAGTACACATGGATGTTCAATTCAAAGTCACGCATCCTTGCCTCCGCCCGTTTTATGCTTTTTTAATGTTTCTTTCTTATGCCCTTTGGAGAAAAATACTATATTGTCTGATAGAGAAAGGGGTTGCTGATGCATTCACCTGTAATTTATAGCTATTGTGTAGGATGAATATATGCTGTAATGACCACCTGCTCTGCTTTTGTTTTATTGGAAGGCGCCACTAGAGGGCGCCAGGGAAATTAAGGGTAAAGTTGCAGCACCATAGAAGAAGTGTCTCACGTGCATCGCATAAACTCACATCAGAGCAGCACTAAGTTTATTTTAAATATGTAATTTAGTTTCCCCTTTTTTGGTAATAGCGAGACGAGGTATATTATATTCATTTTGCATTTAATGATATTGTGTTCATTTCCTATTTTGATGATGGAAGTAATTCTGTTTGAGTTTAATTATGTTATGTTTCTTTTGTATAGTTTTACGGTGATAAAAGCAACATGGCTGAATAAAACTGCTAACACCCGTCATAACTCTCTGCCTAATATTTCGAATGCCAAAGGGGCAGCTACATATGCTGTTATGCTTTGTGTAATTTAATTAATAACTAATATTGGCAACAAATTATGAATAAATGTAGATCTTTTAAATCCCCTCAGTATCCTTTTTTACAGAACTTTAAAATAAAGAAAATATATAAAAACATAGGGGGGCACGGTGGCTTAGTGGTTAGCACGTTCGCCTCACACCTCCAGGGTTGGAGGTTCGATACCTGCTTCCGACTTGTGTGTGTGGAGTTTGCATGTTCTCCCCGTGCCTCAGGGGTTTCCTCCGGGTACTCCGGTTTCCTCCCCTGGTCCAAAGACATGCATGGTAGGTTGATTGGCATCTCTGGAAAAATTGTCCGTAGGGTGTGAGTGCGTGAGTGAATGAGTGAGTGTGTGTGCCCTGCGATGGGTTGGCACTCCATCCAGGGTGTATCCTGCCTTGATGCCCGATGACTCCTGAGATAGGCACAGGCTCCCCGTGACCCGAGGTAGTTCGGATAAGCGGTAGAAAATGGATGGATGGATATAAAAACATATTGTACGAGCCAAACTATGTAATAGGGTGTTATTTCCATTTTTAGCCATTGAGGGGCGCTGTTAACACTGTGGTGTATTTTTGTATTTTAGCGACCTAACTAATGGTGTAAAACAGGTGCAAAAAAGGGCAAAAAGCTTTTTAACGCATTCGCAACCACGCAGCAAAATCATGGAAATTGTAGCACTTTACGTCTGTAAATACATTGGATTATGCATGTGATGTGGAGCCAATAAACTCTATGATGATGCAAATAAGAAATGGTCTTTTCGTTCTTTATGGAGATGAAACAAAGAGACAAACAACAGTACATGATGAAAGCTTGTAAACCTACCAATCTCGGGATCAAACAACGCAACGGTTTAAAGTTTTAGATTTATCTCCTACACATATCTAAATATACCAACAAGTAAAATCCATTTGCTAATCCGTGTTATCGTTTACATTAAAATTAATTGTTTTAGTCTTTAAAATCAAAAGTTTGTTTTACTCGGAGGAACCATGATTTTATTCGTAGACTGAAATAAAAAATACATGAAAAATGCTGTGCAATGAATATTTCAAATGTATAATTATAAATATATAATTTGAATTATTATAAGTCATCAAACGAATTGGTTCAAAACACGGATTAATTCCGAATCAAAACCCCAAAAGACTAAACAAAGTCTTTATGAATGTAGAATTTAATCCCTCAAATTATTACTTTTAGAAAAATTCAGTTTGGATCATTTACTTTAGATTCTGAAAGAATTAAACTTTAAATGAATTACGTGCCATAAATCCAAGCAAAAGCGAAAACAAATAAAAAATTGAGTACATTCAGTTTTTATTTAATCAGACTGTTAAACCGAAACATCATACCCCCCCTTAAAAACATTCATTACAGGCCTCTTCCCCATATACACTCACCTAATGGATTATTAGGAACACCTGTTCAATTTCTCATTAATGCAATTATGGTGGTGGTGTAATGGTGTGGGGGATGTTTTCTTGGCACACTTTAGGCCCCTTAGTGCCAATTGGGCATCGTTTAAATGCCACGGCCTACCTGAGCATTGTTTCTGACCATGTCCATCCCTTTATGACCACCATGTACCCATCCTCTGATGGCTACTTCCAGCAGGATAATGCACCATGTCACAAAGCTCCAATCATTTCAAATTGGTTTCTTGAACATGACAATGAGTTCACTGTACTAAAATGGCCCCCACAGTCACCAGATCTCAACCCAATAGAGCATCTTTGGGATGTGGTGGATCGGGAGCTTCGTGCATCCCACAAATCTCCATCAACTGCAAGATGCTATCCTATCAATATGGGCCAACATTTCTAAAGAATGCTTTCAGCACCTTGTTGAATCAATGCCACGTAGAATTAAGGCAGTTCTGAAGGCGAAAGGGGGTCAAACACAGTATTAGTATGGTGTTCCCAATAATCCTTTAGGTGAGTGTATATTCAAATGTTTTTCCAATCAATTGTTTTGTAAATTCTGTTTGCATCTATGCCCCAAGAACAATGGGTAACTTGCGAAGGCTTTAACTGAAAAAAAACATACTGTAGTGGAGTAGGCGGGGGGAGTGAAATAAATCACAGAACTATTTGTAACACATGAAAGTTGTACACTGGTCATTGTGTTAAAAACTGTATCTAGTCTTACTTGGGCCAAAGAAGAAGAGTGCTTAATTTCCTTCTGCATCACTCTGCAACACAGCCAGCCTATATATGATGGCGTAACAAAATAAATACACAAAAGCAAGTCTTCATGCACAGGTCTGTACACAGGTGGCACCATGGTAGACATGCTGATGAGTGATTACAGTATACTTTGCAGTTCATGCATGAGCAGGAGCATGTACAAAAACACAATACGGTTAGGCATATTCTGGAAACATAACAGCACAAACTGAACTTTATCAATGATACTCATTACATCTTTTACTGTACTAAAACCATGATACTATACTATTACTTAAAAAAAACATGGTTCATTTTTGAGAGGGTGCTTTTATCATCTGTTAAACTTAAATTCATGTTCTGAATAAATCATCATATTTCAAGATAAACTAACAGTTGGTTTTGCAACAAGCTTAGCGGCTAATATAATCACTTTGCCAACTTTAACGAATAACTATACAATTGTCGTACAACTTGTATAAGTGTCCTTTTGTTGCTAGAATTTTTAAGTTCATCCGTTTCCGCATATCACACAATAAAACTCGTTTTCTAGAACTGCATCATTGGGGTTACAAAAAAATCACACTTCAAGTTTGACGACGAGTTAGGCTTCGAATTGGCAGAAAATACATCTCATAATTCGAAGCCTAACCAGGAGAAGGAGAAGGAGCAGCCTACCCTCTCGTCGCCGTCAATCCGCGTGGAGTTATGAATGGATTTGATAGGGAACGCAGACGATAGACTGGCGGCGACGTCATGGTAGGAACGTCAACTAGCGGCGACGTTACGACGGCGTATGTTAGAATTTTATTAAAAATGAACGTCTACTAACTACGTATGAACCAGGTACGTCGCCTCACATGACGCCTGATACATACGTCGTCACTAAGCATGTGTGATACACACGTCGTCACTAAGCACGTATGATACACTCGTCGTCGACTCGTCGTCAAACTTGAAGTGTGATTTTTTTGTAACCCCAATGATGCAGTTCTAGAAAACGAGTTTTACAGTTTTTCTCAAATGCTAAAACACAAAAGCCAATCCTCTAAACCAAATGACTAGTTGTCTTAACACATTTACCAAATCTAGCCATCATTTTCCAATACCATAAACACATTTCACATGAAGACACAATTCACAAAACACAATCCTCCGTTCTCATAAATCTTAACACATTTTCCCTTGCTAAAACACAAGTTGCAAAAGAACTCTGCTCATATTCTCAAATGAAAGCTCATGTGATGCAAAATGCTTGCCACAGTCAGCAATATTTGAACACAATGAACACACCTGCCGTCAATCATTACACACAACAACTCAAAATTGTCAAGACACTTGTTGCTAATGCTGTGACCACATGTATAGAAGCAAGTTCAGAGTGCACAGTTTGCTGAAGATTCCAAACCAACACAATGTATAAAAGCAAGTTCAGAGTGCACAGTTTGCTGATTCCAACCAATATAAAAGCAAGTTCAGAGTGCACAGTTTGCTGAAGATTCCAAACCAACACAATGGATGAAGGCAGAGTCAGGGGAAGAGGAATTCGAGTCAGAGGAGGGAGAAGAGCTGGCCATGGAAGAAGAAGAGGAGGAGGGCATGGAAGAAGAGGAGGAGGCCAACAAGGGAGAGGAGGAGGCCAACAAGGGAGAGGAGGAGACCAACAAGGGAGAGGAGGAAGAGGCCAACAAGGGAGAGGAGAAGGTCCAGGAGGGAGAGCAAGACAACCTCGCACCATCATTACGGACGAGATGCGAGCAACAGTCATTGACCATGTCATTGTCCATGGCATGACAATGGCTGAAGCAGGACTAAGAGTCCGTCCAAACCTGAGTAGGTTCACCGTGGCCACCATTATCAGGGCATTCAGACAACACAACAGGTATTGTACTCTATTGCTTTCTTTGTCACAATACAATTTAACAAGCCTGTGAAGTAGTCTATTGGTTTCAAATCAGTTGTTACTGTATTGTAAAACATGTCAATTGACAACACGTGTTTCTTTCTTTAGAGTTGAAAGAATGCCATATAGAGGTGGGAGGGTTGCCATATTTACAGCAGCACAAGAAACCCTCATTGTGGATATGGTCGTGAGAACAACCTCATCAGACTCCGGGAGATCACAGACAAAGTCCATCCATCCATCCATCCATCCATTTTCTACCGCTTATCCGGGGCCGGGTCGCGGGGGCAGCAGTCTAAGCAGGGATGCCCAGACTTCCCTCTCCCTAGCCACTTCCTCCAGCTCTTCCGGGGGGACACCGAGGCGTTCCCAGGCCAGCCGGGAGACATAGTCCCTCCAGCGTGTCCTAGGTCTTCCCCGGGGTCTTCTCCCGGTGGGACATGCCCGGAACACCTTACCGGGAAGGCGTCCAGGGGGCATCCGGAAAAGATGCCCGAGCCACCTCAGCTGGCCCCTCTCGATGTGGAGGAGCAGCGGATCTACTTTGAGCTCCTCCCGAGTGACCGAGCTTCTCACCCTATCTCTAAGGGATCGCCCGGCCACCCTGCGGAGAAAGCTCATTTCGGCCGCCTGTATCCGGGATCTTGTCCTTTCGGTCATGACCCACAGCTCATGACCATAGGTGAGAGTAGGAACGTAGATTGACCGGTAAATCGAGAGCTTCGCTTTGCGGCTCAGCTCCTTCTTCACCAATACAGACCGGTACAGCGACTGCATTACTGCAGAAGCTGCACCGATCCGTCTGTCAATCTCCCGCTCCATCCTTCCCTCACTCGTGAACAAGACCCCCAGATACTTGAACTCCTCCACTTGAGGCAGGAACTCTCCACCTACCTGAAGTGAGCAAGCCACCCTTTTCCGGCTGAGAACCATGGCCTCAGATTTGGAGGTGCTGATTCTCATCCCAGCCGCTTCACACTCGGCTGCAAACCGTCCCAGTGCATGCTGAAGGTCCTGGTCTGATGGGGCCAGCACGATGACATCATCCGCAAAGAGCAGAGATGCAATCGTGTGGTCACCAAACCCGACGCCCTCCGGCCCCTGGCTGCGCCTAGAAATTCTGTCCATAAATATTATGAACAGAACCGGCGACAAAGGGCAGCCCTGCCGGAGTCCAACATCCACAGGAAACAAGTCTGACTTACTGCCGGCAATGCGAACCAAGCTCCTGCTCCGGTCGTACAGGGACCGGATGGCCCTTAGCAAAGGGTCCCGAATCCCATACTCCCGGAGCACCCTCCACAAGATGCTGCGAGGGACACAGTCGAATGCCTTCTCCAAATCCACAAAACACATGTGGATTGGTTGGGCAAACTCCCATGAACCCTCCAGCACCCTGAAGAGGGTATACAGCTGGTCAGAGACAAAGTCATTGCCGATAATGTCAACTTTGAGAGCATTGATGATGTCAGCTTGGCCACAATAGACCGAGTTCTCCGGCGCCAAAAGATGCGGATGAAACAGGTCTATAGGGTTCCCTTTGAGCGCAACTCTGCGCGACACAAAGACCTACGTTACGAGTATGTGCAAGTAAGTATACATCCATGTTCACAGTACAGTTAGTGGATATACTGTGTTGCTCAGTGGCCTACATTACTTCTGGACAATACTGTGCTACCTGATTGACTGTTGTTCTGAACACCTGTGCACTTTCACATTTTCACAGAGGATATTACAGTTGGAGGCGATGGCCAGACCTCATGAGTACCTCTTCCTGGATGAGGCTGGCTTCAACCTGCAGAAACGAAGGCAAAGAGGCCGTAACATCATTGGGCAAAGAGCCATCACTGAGGTTCCTGGCCAACGGGGGGGTAATATTACTCTTTGTGCGACCATGGGTTTGGAGGGGCTTGTCCACCGGCATGCTGCCTTGGGTCTTACAACACCCAACGTCTCCTCACCTTCCTAGAGGAGCTAAAAGACATCCTCCTGGACCGCCAACAACACCATCCTGGGCTCGCACATCACATTTATGTGATCATTTGGGACAATGTGAGCTTCCACAGAACAAACCAAATCAGAGAGTGGTTCACCACCAACAGTAACCACTTTTTAAACGTCTGTCTGCCACCCTACTCCCCTTTCCTGAACCCTATAGAGGAGTTCTTCTCATCATGGAGATGGAAGGTTTATGACAGACAACCATACACTAGAGAGAACCTCCTAAGGGCAATGGAGCTGGCCTGTGTTGACATCCCAGTGGAGGCCTTCCAAGGATGGATTCGCCATTCCAGGGCGTTTTTCCCGAGGTGCCTGGCAAGAGACAATATAGCCTGCGACGTGGATGAGGTGATGTGGCCCGATGCAGCTCAGCGGCATGATGCCGCACAGTGATTGTGGTGTGTGTGGTGTGAATAAAGTAAATAAAAAAACTTCACACCCTGATCATGTTTTCAAGAGTATTGTTGTGTGCAATAGATTCTGTCTTTGCATTGAGTTGTGTTACAGTATTGTACATGCAGAATTTACTATAGACTTATACTCTTCATATGAAACTCACAAATCTAAATGCCTAATCCTCTGCAGAGATCTAAGAAGATCCATTACTGTAAAGTTTCTAAAAATATACATTGGCAGTTATGAAACAAAGAACCTTCTCACAAATTGAGCATTGTGTTTTCAATTGTTTTGCTGTAGTGTGTAATGATGTGTATAATGTTTACATTTTTGAAAGCTTCGAGCTGCTCTTTTGGTGTGAAAGTTTGAGTTTTGAAGTGGGAAGGTGTGGTTGTGTTTATGTAGCTTTAGAAAAGGGTGTTGTGTTTAGACATTGGGGAACATGGAGGAAACGTTTGTGAAATGTGTTTTAGCATTTGAGAAAAACTGTATTGTGTGATATGCGGAAACGGATGAACTTAAAAATTCTAGCAACAAAAGGACACTTATACAAGTTGTACAACAATATTATAGTTATTCGTTAAAGTTGGCAAAGTGATTATATTAGCCGCTAAGCTTGTTGCAAAACCAACTGTTAGTTTATCTTGAAATATGATGATTTATTCAGAACATGAATTTACGTTTAACAGATGATAAAAGCACCCTCTCAAAAATGAACCATGTTTTTTTTAAGTAATAGTATAGTATCATGGTTTTAGTACAGTAAAAGATGTAATGAGTATCACTGATAAAGTTCAGTTTGTGCTGTTATGTTTCCAGAATATGCCTAACCGTATTGTGTTTTTGTGCATGCTCCTGCTCATGCATGAACTGCAAAGTATACTGTAATCACTAATCAGCATGTCTACCATGGTGCCACCTGTGTACAGACCTGTGCATGAAGACTTGCTTTTGTGTATTTATTTTGTTAGGCCATCATATATAGGCTGGCTGTATTGCAGAGTGATGCAGAAGGAAATTGAGCTCTCTTCTTCTTTGGCCCAAGTAAGACTAGATAAAGTTTTTTACACAATGACCAGTGTACCCCTTTCATGTGTTACAAATAGTTCTGTGATTTATATCACTGCTTATTTATTCAGTAAAGTTGGGAGTAATTTAACTGAGGGATAGACAAAATATTTAGAAAGATGAGATACAATCTTTTTGTACATTCTTAACAAGCAGATGTTTTAATATTTAACGGCCAATTTAAGACATGGTGACATGTTAATAAATAACGTTATTCATTATACGATTACAATTGTATTGTATAAAAGAGGACTGTACATCTGAGCTGTGTTTTGACAATTTCTTAACATTGGATTTTTTCAAAACAAATTCTTAGTCTTCAGTATACCGATTTAATGTTATAAGTCTTTCATTAAATCAGACTCACCGGTCTCGAACCACGGTCTCGCCCCGCCTACTCCACTACAGTATGTTTTTTTTCACTTAAAGCCTTCGCAAGTTTCCCATTGTTCTTGGGGCATAGATGCAAACAGAATTTACAAAACAATTGATTGGAAAAACATTTGAATATACACTCACCTAAAGGATTATTGGGAACACCATACTAATACTGTGTTTGACCCCCTTTCGCCTTCAGAACTGCCTTAATTCTACGTGGCATTGATTCAACAAGGTGCTGAAAGCATTCTTTAGAAATGTTGGCCCATATTGATAGGATAGCATCTTGCAGTTGATGGAAATTTGTGGGATGCACGAAGCTCCCGTTCCACCACATCCCAAAGATGCTCTATTGGGTTGAGATCTGGTGACTGTGGGGGCCATTTTAGTACAGTGAACTCATTGTCATGTTCAAGAAACCAATTTGAAATGATTGGAGCTTTGTGACATGGTGCATTATCCTGCTGGAAGTAGCCATCAGAGGATGGGTACATGGTGGTCATAAAGGGATGGACATGGTCAGAAACAATGCTCAGGTAGGCCGTGGCATTTAAACGATGCCCAATTGGCACTAAGGGGCCTAAAGTGTGCCAAGAAAACATCCCCCACACCATTACACCACCACCATAATTGCATTAATGAGAAATTGAACAGGTGTTCCTAATAATCCATTAGGTGAGTGTATATGGGGAAGAGGCCTGTAATGAATGTTTTTAAGGGGGGGTATGACGTTTGGTTAAACAGTCTGATTAAATAAAAACTGAATGTACTCAATTTTTTATTTGTTTTCGCTTTTGCTTGGATTTATGGCACGTAATTCATTTAAAGTTTAATTCTTTCAGAATCTAAAGTAAATGATCCAAACTGAATTTTTCTAGAAGTAATAATTTGAGGGATTAAATTCTCAATTCATAAAGACTTTGTTTAGTCTTTTTAGGTTTTGTTTCTGAATTAATCAGTGTTTTGAACCAATCCGTTTGAGGACTTATAATAATTCAAATTATATATTTATAATTATACATTTGAAATATTCATTGCACAGCATTATTCATGTATTTTTTATTTCAGTCTACAAATGCAATCAAGGTACCTCTGAGTAAAACAAACTCTTGATTTTAAAGATTAAAACAAATAACTTTAATGTAAACGATAACGATAACACGGATAGGTGGATTAGAAAATGGATTTTACTTGTTGGTATATTTAGATATGTGTAGGAGCTAAATCAAAAACTTTAAACCACTGTGTTGTTTGATCCCTAGATTGGTAGGTTTACGCGCTTTCATCATGTACTGTTGTTTGTCTCTTTCTTTCATCTCCATAAAGAACTAGTTTATTGGCTCCACATCACATGCATAATCTAATGTATTTACAGACGTAAGGTGCATACAATTTCCTGTTTTACACCATTAGTTAGGTCGCTAAAATACAAAATACAGCACCCTGTTAACAGCGCTGCTCAATGGCTAAAAATGGAAATAACACCCTTTAACACAGTTTGGCTCCTACAATGTTTTTATATATTTTATTTTTTTAAAGCCCTGTAAAAAAGGATACTGAGGGTATTTAAAAAATCTACATTTATTTATAATTGTTTGCCAATATTAGTTATTAATTAAATTACACAAAGCAAAACAGAATATATTCATCCTGTACAATAGCTATAAATTACAGGTGAATGCATCAGCAACCCCTTTCTCTATCACACAATATTGTAGGCTATTTTTCTCCAAAGGGCATTGGAAAGCAACATTAAATAAAGCATAAATCGGGCAAACATTCTTTTTAGCATTGAGAAATCTATTAGAATCACATGTACAGCTAATTATGTTTGCATTGGGGGAGGAATGAATCATCAAAAACTATTTTTATAACATTTCTCTGCTATAGAGTTGCAAGGATACGTGACTTTAAACTTAACATGCATGTGTCATTGGTGGCGACGTACTTATCCACGCCGTTAGTTTCACGCGTCTATGGTGGCGACGTATTCTTCTCTCACGTAAAAGTACACGACTGTCTCCTTCGGAGGAAATCCATGGCACTATCCACCTCCCATAAGCGAGTAGCCAAATTTGCACATGTGAGCTTGGTCAGGAAATAAACGTTACAAACCGAGCGTCATACAACAGAGAGCAGAAGACAAGGAAGAACGGGACGTTCAACACACTGAAGGTTTGATGTGTCTTGTTTGTTTCAAAATTCATTTAGATTTTAGCCAGTTTGTCTTACATTTGTGTCACGCAAATTGTTTAAGAGTAAATTTGATCGATTGGTTCAGGGGAAATGTGGAGCTTTGGCACGAAGCGGTCGATCTAGACTTTTCATTGGTTTAAGTTTCTTCAGTCCCGAAACACACAAGATTTGATCATGACTGCACGAAAGTTACTAAGCTAACGTTCAGTTCGCATCCGTTGATACTGTTGTTTATCAAGCACATACTGGTATTTGCGGGCGTATGTACAGTCACGAACAGAAATGGAACAATGGAAACCTGTCCAAAACGAAAAAGAAACTAAGTTAGTCACAATTGAGAGGAAAACATGAAATTGAAATATAACACCATACAGAAGTTAATTTCC
The DNA here is from genome assembly GCF_015846415.1 of Triplophysa dalaica. Lineage (NCBI taxonomy): Eukaryota > Metazoa > Chordata > Actinopteri > Cypriniformes > Nemacheilidae > Triplophysa > Triplophysa dalaica. The sequence goes on along the minus strand of NC_079563.1, from coordinate 3,952,432 downwards.
TCTCAAAAGATATAAATGACCCGGCAACAATGCATAAACAGTGGCTGTGCTGTGTGTGGGAGAGCCCGGGGACGTAGTAGAGGCAGCTGGGTGATCTGGCTCTAAATAGGGCTGGAAATAGCGATGACAATGGTGGCTGTTTTTTGTTCGTTGGTTTCCTCTTTCTGATCATTTGGAATGAGGATAAAAGACACAACAAAAACAACATGTAAATTCCATTCCATTCCATTTTCTACCGCTTATCCGAACTACCTCGGGTCACGGGGAGCCTGTGCCTACAACATGTAAATAAGTTTTAAAATTAATTCAATATCTACTTTGTCCTGAATAATAACTCAGGCAATTCCCTCAACACTCAAGAGAAAATACAGACTACTTACATTTATTCTAAAGTTACAATACGTAATGTTTAATGCTAAACTTACATCACATGACAGGAGTTTGAGGTTATAGCTGCATTCAGTGGCCTGATTGGGGCTGTGTGGGGCTGGTTTGGACTTGTTTAGTGACGATGTCGGACAACAGATGAATATAAAATATAGCCCTTTTGCTGTATACCGGCCCTCATCATAAACTGGTTTGTGGCATCTCTTTGGAGACTGCTCTTTTCCACCAATGGGGAAAATGAACAACGGAGTTCAGCTGCCTCGCACACCTTAGTGAGCCACTCCGTCACAATGCCCAGAACTTTTCAGCAGGACCGCATTCTGAAATCAGTTGAACATTTCCAGGCATATACGATACATCCAGCACAGAGCTTGCAAGTTTCTATTTATAGACCAGCTTTGTTAAGTTTGTGCCTCTTTGTTAAATATGATTTTTATCTGATGTTCAGAAATCACTGCCATGCGCTCTCTCTCTCTCTTTCTCTCGCTGCACTCACTAGTGTGTTTGTGTTTCATTGTTCATGTATTTGTTTTTGTTTATGCGATCGTCATAATGTTTACCATGTAGACTAGAGTTTAAGAAACAACATATATGTATTTGTGATGGGTTTTCTGTGCTCACGCTCACATAAACTTGGGCCCTTAACTGTGGTAGATTTACGCTACCTTTGCTCTAAGTCCTGTTTGGTAAACTCACGTTACTCATGGCCATGACATAATCTTAAGTGTTTAATATCATCGATACATTCGCTGGACGAATACATACAAATATTGTCATACTTTATATACTAATCACAGACTGTAAAATCGTCTCGGTTACATCTGCAACCTCAGTTCCCTGATGGAGGGAACGAGACGTTGTGTCGAGCCAACAGATGGGGTTCGCCCTTGAGAACCTATCAACTCAGACTACTATAGAAGAGGCCAATGAAATTTGTCTAAAGAAATTTGGATGCCGGTCACCATCCCCGGATATCTGGTATAAAAGGAAGCTGGCGTGCAGCATCCTTCTGTTCTGAAGAGCCTGAGAGCCTCTCACGACTGCAGCAGAGGACGATACATGTTGTAGCATAAGGGACACAACATCTCGTTCCCTCCATCAGGGAACTGAGGTTACAGACGTAACAGAGACGTTCCCTTACTGTCGGTCTCTTGACGTTGTGTCGAGCCGACAGATGGGGTTCCCATGGAAATCACCACAACTTTGTATCGTGTCACAATCTCTAGCGAAGCGCAGTAACATGCCTGGGCATGTCAGGACGAGGCTTTTGCAAAACTGTAACCTTCCAGTGTGATGGTCGTGGTTCCCAGCACTTTCTTGAAAAAAGATGGGTGCCAGGTGCCAGTCCTACGTGTTGTCATGAAGGACGTGGGCTGACACCGGGTTTACGCAAGGTCTCTGTTTGGAGACAGCCCTCCCCTTCTGCTGTCCTCCGAAACACAAAGAGCTGGTCAGAGCTCGTGAAGCTCTGCGTGCGGTCCAAGTAGAGGTGCAGTGCACGTACTGGACACAACACGGATGGGGTTGGGTCTTTCTCCCCAATGGGGAGCTCCTGCATGTTCACCACTTTGTCCCGAAAGGGAGTCGTGGACACATGCCCAAAGTTTCCACGTCTCCCTTCGGGACCAAGTGGTGAACTTGCACGCGCTCCCCATTGGGGAGCCTGGGTGTCAGAATAACGTTAGAGTTGCCAGGGCCGAATTCAAGGCAATCCGGGGAGACGGAGAATGCTTATAGGTCCCCTACCCTCTTGAAGGAAGCGAGCGCCATGAGGAGGGCCGACCTACTCGAAAGGTGAGAAAAATCGGAACCTCCGAGGGGCTCAAAGGGGGACCCAGAGAGGCCCATCAGGACCACATTAAGGTCCCAAGAGGTTAGGGAGCAGACACGTGTCGGATTCCGCCTTCTCGCGCCCCTTAGGAACCTGGTGATAAGGTCATGCTGCACTAGAGATTTCCATCAACTGAGTTGTGACGAGTGGCGATAGTGGCTACATACACCTTCAGTGTGGAGGTGGAGATGTTAGACTCCAGTCTCTTGGAAGAAGGACAACACGATCCCGATCGATTGAGAGAGAAACCAGGACAAGAAGAGGCGCCATTTATAGGCGTATAACCACCTAGTAGATGGGGCCCTAGCCTGGGTGATGGTATCGACCACAGAGGGGGGTAGCCTTCTCAGGATCTCCTATTCCCGTCCAGAGACCAGACATGGAGGTTCCAGAGATCTGGTCTGGGATGGCAGAACGTTCCCTTCCCCTGAGAGAGCAGGTCCTTCGTCAGAAAAATGGACCAGGGGGGAGTCATTGTCAAAAGCATCAGCTCTAAGAACCAAGTGCGGTTGGACCAGTGCGGTGCAACCTGTCACACTTGGTGCTACTCTTCCCTGACCATGCACAGTGTCTGTGCAATGAGGCTCACTGGGGGGAAGGCGTACTTCCTCTACTCCCGAGGCCAGCTGTACGCAAGGGCATCCGTGCCGAGGGGGGCCTCGGACAGGGAGTACCAAAGCGGGGGTTGATATCCAAGTGCCTGTCACCGATCCACAATCGGCACATGCTGGTTCGCATCACTACCGACTGTACTGCCGCTCTCAAGCTCTAGAGAAAAACAGAGTTCCCTTTCTGTCGGTCTCTCGACGTTGTGTCGAGAACGACAGATGGGGTTCGCCCTTGAGAACCAATCAACTCTGACTACTATAGAAAAGGCGAATGAAATTTGGCGAATGAAATTTGCATGGCGGGCTCCGCCCCCGGATGGCCGGTATAAAAGGAAGCCGGCGTGCAGCATTCATTTACCTTTTGTTCTTCAGAGCCTTCGCTCATGACTACGAACAGAACAAATTCAATGAATTCTTCTTCTTCTGCCGGATCTACGACCTTGAGCAGCGGATCGTTCATGCCTGCAGCGACCTTCGCCTGGGCGTCTCGGCGGTTCCAGAGGTGTTAGATATTTTTACTAAAATTGTCCTTTTCAGGATTGACTGAGCATTCTCCAGCGCGGCATGTCCCGCTGTCCTCTTGGGTGCGGAACCCTCATCGAGGAGGGGGATGGACACGAAGCAGCACACTGAAGCAGCGTTCGTTGACACATCTTGCCTGCACTGCTGGCAGATGGTCATTTAGAAGTTGCGGTCACGGGTAACTGTCTTCCTACAGGAACCAGCCACCATTTCGTCTGCTACACGGGCTGTGACATTGGTGGCTACGGCCCCAAAGTCCGCGACATCGGGGCTACGGCCTTGAAGTCCGCCTGTATTAGCAGCGTTAGTGATGTGGGGACCTCTGCGAACGTTAACCCGCCAGCCAAAGTGCTCACGGGCCGATCGCACCCCGATTCGCTCTTCTGAACGCTCCCCAACCGGCGGTGGCATCCTCAGCCACGCACTCGGAAATGATGCGTGACGTAGATATGTCGCTCGCAGCATTGGAGGGAGACTGGCATCCGGCAGAGGTGATGTCAACCGTGCTAATCCGGGGAGATGTGGTTCCTGAGCAGTGTTGGGTGTAACTAGTTACTAAGTAATTAGTTACTGTAATTTAATTACTTTTCCCTTGAAAAAGTAAAGTAAGGGATTACTCATTGTGGAGGGTGGAGGAATGTTAGTACACCAGAGCTTAAACACACACACCCCGGAGGAGAATTTATTTAAATGAATAGAGCCTCCCGTGGCCGTGAAGGATCTCCCAAGTGTCCGTGACGTGGTGACTTCGTAAAGCTCGTGGTGATCTCCAACAGGTACCAATTCTTCCCTGTGTTTCTGTGAGACTGGATCCCAAGGCGAACTGCCGGTCGTTAGTCCTGGCCTGCTTAGGGAAAAGGGAGAGACACGTTAAAGCCTGCATGTCGTGGAGTTGTAGCTCATCCTGCTTTAGGTTTGTCAGGCTTTTATGCTGCCTCTCATTATTTCCTAACGACCGGCAGCTGCGCCTCAATGAAACACTCTGTTTCCATGGCGACGCTGATTGGGCTAAGGGAGACTCGTCACATCATATTTTTAATTACAGTTACTTTTGATGTTATTAAACTAAATACTTTGTGAAATATATGTGTGTGCAATAGTGTAATTGACAAAAAAAATCAAAGTCTTACTTTAAAATCTGTGCTTTAATGTATAATTCTCACATTTGTAATACTTTGGTCAGTTAATAATATTATTTATTTGAATGAATTAAATAGTTTCATGTCTATCCTTGAATCACTTAACTAATCAAGGTTGATGTAGGATATAAAAAGTAATTAGTAATGAGTAACTAAATACTTTTTGGACAGAGTAATTTGGACAGTAATCTAATTACACTGTTGAATATGTAATGAGTAAGTAGAAATTAATTACTTTTTCAGAGTAACTTACCCAACACTGTTCCTGAGGTTGGCTCTCCACCCCGCTTGCCATTTTTTTCCCAGAGGTGCATGAGGAGCTGTGTAAAACTTTGAGCGCTCCGTTGACGGCCCGCTCCAGAGAAACCAGCTCCGGCTCCCTTACTTCCCTCGTTGGTGGGGCAGCCAAAGTCTACATCGAGATCCCCCGGCTGAAAAGTGCGCCTACGGTACACCTGTGCCGCAGGCAGCTGCCACCTGGGGGGAATCAGCCACGCCTACCGTCCAAAGCATCACTGGTGCCATGGCCATCCTGCAGGTCCGCCAGGCCAGGGCGTTGAGAGAGCTCCACGGGGGTAAGGCCGACCCAGGTATAATGCAGGATCTCCGTGCCGCCACTGACAGCGCTCTATGGGCGACTAAGGTGGCGGCGTACACAGATCGTCAGGGTGGCATTCGCTAACAGCAGCTAACACAACTTGCTCGACGCCTCCTCCTGTGGAGTCAACAGGTGACCCGTTCCCTGCGGGCCACACACACCCCGGGCAAACTGAACTAGAGGGCCGCCGTGCTTTCTCGCCAGTTTATGCCTCGTGGAAAGTGCAGACTCCATCCCTGTGCAGTCCAGCTCATTTGGAGGCTGTTCAGGTAGGCCCAGGTAAACCTGTTCGCCTCCCGTAACACCACCATTTGCCCGCTTGATATTCCCTGCCTTTGGCACGGATATCCTTGCGCACAGCTGACCACGGGATGGGCGGAAGCACACCTCCCCCCCCCCCAGGAGCCTCCTTGCACAGACACTGTGCAAGGTCAGGGAGCAGGAGCACCAAGTGTTATTGGTTACACCACACCGGTCTAACCACACTTGGCTTCAGAGCTGATGCTCTGGACAGCGACTCCCCCTGAACCATTCCCCTGACAGAGGACCTGCTCTATCAGGGGAGGGACAAGTTCTGGCATTCCAGATCAGACCTCTGGAACACCCATGTCTGGTCTCTAGACGGGACGAGAAGATCCTGAGATGGCTATTCCCCTTCTATTTCAGAGACCATCACCCAGGCTAGGCCCCATCTACTAGGACATTACACGCCTCTTACACGGCGCTCACTTCCTTCAAGAGGGTAGGGGACCACCGAGCATCCTCCGTGTTCCTGGATCCGAGACCCAGGCCCGGATGCGTGCCCAACAAGTTCCTACTACTCCCTCCGGGGGCCAAGTGGTGAACTTGCAGGCGCTCCCCATAGGGGAGGAAGACCCAACCCGATCAGTGTTGTGTCCAGTACATGCTGGACCGCACGCAGAGCTCTGAAGCTCTGACCAGCTCCGTGTCTGTTGGAGGACAGCAGAAGGGGAAGGCTGTCTCCAAACAGAGGCTGTCGCACTGGGTCGTGGACGCCGTAACGACGACATTCCGATCTCAGGATCTCCCATGCCCATTGGTAGTGAGGGCTCACTCCACACGGAGTTTAGCCACCTCCTGGAAACTGGCAGAAGCGCCTCTCTAGCAGACATCTGTAGAGCTGCGGGTTGGGCTACGCCCAAACACCTTCGCATGGGTTAACAACCTTCGCGTAAACCCGGTGTCAGCCCACGTCCTGCGTGGCGACATTTAGGACTGGCATTCGGGGGGGTGTATGCCTGCGAAAGCACCTTTCCACCCTCTAACAGGTTAGGTCAGTGTGCTATCTACCTTTTCTTCTTACCCAAACACATGGCTAAGAAACTGGTACCTCACCAACCTCCCTTCTTACCCAGACTCTGGTTAAGAATAGGCATTCCATCCATCACCAAACAAGCACCCCCTGGGGGCTGGCTGGGCAGAGCAGCCTTCCCCCTTAGGCCGGGATACCATGTGAGCTATCACAGATAACTCTAACCGGACCTAGTGCTACCAGACGTCTGTAACACCCCCTCCGTGGGCTGATCCATCTGATGTATCCTCATGAGAATGGTTCCCACTCCTGGTAGCCCATGAGCTTCCCCAGGTGGCCCTCCATCTCACGGTTAACTCCTCAGTTCGCACGTTTCATGCGTTCTCCTTCAAGGACGAGACCATACCTATATCCACCATATTCCTCCCCGCGGGTAGGAGGTGGCCACTGCAGCGCATTCCTGATTAAGGAAGTGGTGCTTACTCGGTGTAAACCCGAGCCGGACGGCCTCTCGCCAGTAGAGAGCTAAGACCCCGTCCGTGAAAGGTTATCGGTCAGGGCTGTACCCATCTTTCTCCAAGAAAGCTCTGGAACCCCCGACCACCACACTGGAAGGTTACAGTTTCGCGAAAGCATCGAGCTGACACGCCCAGGCTTGTTACCATCGCTTCGCTAGAGATTGTGACGCGATACAGCGTTGTGCCATTTCCCATAAGCAACCCCATCTGTCGTTCTCGACACAATGTCGAGAGAGCGACAGAAAGGGAACGTCTTGGTTAGGTATGTAACCTCAGTTCCCTGATGGAGGGAACGAGACGTTGTGTCCCTTATGCCACGAACACGTATTGTTTTCTGCTGCAGTCGTGAGAGGCTCTCAGGCTCTTCAGAACAAGAGGTAAATGAATGCTGCACGCTGGCTTCCTTTTATACCGGATATCCGGGGGCGGAGCCCGGCATGCAAATTTCAATCGCCAAATTTCATTGGCCTTCTCTATAGTAGTCAGAGTTGATTGGTTCTCAAGGGCGAAACCCATCTGTCGTTCTCGACACAACGTCGAGGGGCCGACAGAAAGGGAACTGAGGTTACATAAGTAAACAAGACGTTCCTTCAGAGAGGTGTTCCGATTGGGCCACCCCCAGCACGCAGGGAGGTGATAACCACAGATGCTTCCCTCAGTGGGTGGGGAGGACTTTGGCAACATCGTGGTTTACAGGGCAACTGGAACCCAAGGAACCCCCTCCGGGAGTTGCATAGCGATATTCTGGAGCTTTGGGCAGTCTTTTTAACTCTGAAACATTTTGCGCACAAACTTGTAGGGCCTGATATCCTATTGAAGACGGACAATACCACAGTGGTATTCCTAACAAACCACCAGGGAGGCACGAGGTTGCAACCTAGTCTCAGAGTGATAGAGCTGCTCCTGACATGGGAGAGCAAGCATTTCCTGTCAGTCAGGGCAGCACATTTTCCCGGACATTGCAACAATTCACTCTCCCGCTCAGTGTTGAGGCTCGGGGAGTGGCGTTTACACGAGGGAGTTGTGGGTTCACTATGGGAAAGCTATGGGACAGCTGCCGTATATCTCATTGCCAGCAGGGTGTTGAAACATTGCTGGCTGGGGTTCTCGGCGCAAAAAGAGCAGTGCTCACTAGGCCAGGATGCTCTGTCCCACCGATTTGTCCTTCTCTACCCCCTTCCCCCTACCCCACTCCTTTGGTCAGTGTTCAGGCGAGTACAGGAGACACGGTGCAGGCTAATCCTAGTGGGCCTCTGCTGGCCCGGGGATGCCTTGGTTCAGTCTTCTGTCGACTCTGACGACCGGCCCACCTCAGCCACTCCCTCTTCGCTGGGATTTGCTGTCGCAGATGGGTAGGGCACTATGGCCTCGCTTAGCCCCTGGGGTTGAGAGGACGCTCTCTCAATGTTCAATCGGTGTTAGGAACACTGTCTTAAGTGCTAGTGCCGCTCCAACACGTTACACCTATGCTAGCAAGTGGAACCTATTCGTTTCCTGGTGTGAGAAGCAGGCTATCAGTCTGGTGCATTGTCCTGTTAGTGGGATACTACATTTTTTGCAGCATTTATTGCATGCAGGTCGCTCTCCAGCTACCCTTAGAGTGTTCACGTCAGCCCTGTCAGCCTATCGGGATCCTATGGGCCAAGGGTCAGTGGGTGCAGATAGGTGAGTGCTCGTTTATCTTAAAGGGGCTAGGCGTCTTAAGCCCCCAGCATGGCTAACCTGTACCCAGTGGGACTTACGAGTGGTGCTGGATTGTCTACGCTTAGTCCCCGATGAACCATTGGATCAAGCTGAAATTAGGAGCCTTTCTATGAAGACACCTGCCTTCATTTGGCAATAACATCAACCAGAAGAGTTGGTGAGCTACATGCATTGTCAGTGAGCCCACATTGTCTCAGATCTGGGCCAGAGGACAGTCAGGCCGTGTTCTGGCCAAACCCAGATTTCCTGTCCAAGGTAATGTCAACACCGAAACAGTTCGAAAATCAGCCTATTCATTTAGCAACATTTGTGTTGCTTGTGTAACCAAGACAAGAGCCGAAGAGGAGCAGCTCATTTGTGATGCATTAGCAGTGAAAGCGGCAAGTAAACAGTCACTTGTGTTGCTGATTTGAGATGTTTAACTCTTTCACCGCCATTGACGAGTTATCTCGACATAAAAAAAAAGGTTCCCTGCCAGAGACGAGTTTTTTCGGCAGTCAGTGTTTGTACTGTTGTAAAGCTGGTGGTGCTGTTACACACCTTTGGAAAAAAGTACAGAATCCCAGAACCAAGAATGTATATTTCTTATAGGTTTTAAATTATAGCTCTGAGTGTAATATGGGCGGAATCTTTTACAAAAAACTTTAATTATCTCAGCTGTTTAATCAAAGTGATGCATTTTTGAAGAAACCTTCCCCCATCTAAGGAGTGATAAAAAAAGAAAATATGAAGATAGAAGAATACGGTTTCTTTTGTGTAATAGCAGAGACTCTGTTCTTTCATTGAACATATTGTTTGTCCATATATTCTTTACAGAAAATGTACTGTGAGCCATTAAAAATGGCCATTGGTGAAAATGTTAAAAAACACTGCTGCAGGCTGGCAACTTTTTTTTAAAAGGCTGCCTGGGAAAGAGTTAATACATAAGCTCAAATATTTTAGTTAGATAATTCATTTGGAAATGCGTTTGAGTAAACATGACTCTATCGCAAAGTTTTTTGACATGAGGTAGGGGTTCAAACGGACTAATCCCAGCGCTTGCAGTCTACATAAGGTCCGCGTTGTTACATACTTGGAGAGGTGCACGTCAGGCTACGGCGTGGGCACGTATAAGCATAAACTGAATTTAAGACACCTTTGTTTGGCTAAAAGAAAATGTGATGGTGTTTTTGGTTATGCTTAGTAATAATATAATCTGCATACAGTGGCCTGAATTACTGAGAGACTATTATCTGATTATATTAACATGAAATTCTGTAATATGTAACTATCTGATGTATACAAATTACACTCCATTCACTCAATGTTTTCTTAAATCACAGTAAGAATGACAACATGTAATGACCCCAAATGGCGCAGAAGCATGGATGATCCTCCAAGGATGGCGTAAGTAATTGTTATTTTGCATTTACTCATTTCACACAAAATAATTTTTTGAAAAAACAAAATTGTGATTTATCGCTGTATTGTTTACTCATCAATTAGTGATGGAAGGTAAAAAGCCATACGAGAAATCTCAAACTTTTCAAACAGGGTTCCCTATATGTCGGTCTATCGATGTTGTGTCAAGCCGACAGATGGGGTTCGCCCTTGGGAACCTATCAACTCTGACTAATGAAATTTGCATGCTCCCGGATATCCGGTATAAAAGGAAGACGGCGTGCAGCATTCATTTACCTTTTGTTCTTCAGAGTAATCGCTCATGATTAAAGAACTTAAACTAAATACTTTAAGACAAATTGCCGGATCTACGAAGTGGAGCAGCTGATCGTCCCTATTCTCCATCGACCTTGCCATGGGCGTCTTGGCTGGCCCAGAGGTGTTCAGAGATTTTTTCCAAAAAAGTCCTTTCAAGGACTGAGTATTTCTCCAGCGCGGCATGTCCCGCTGTTCTGGGTGTCGCACCCTCATCGAGGAGGGGGACGGACACGATAGCTGCATCAAGTGTTTGGGCGTCCAGCATGTTGAAGCAGCTTTCGCAGACACATCTTGCCCGCACTGCGGGCAGATGGTCATTCAGAAGTTGCAGTCACGGGTGCCTGTCTTCCTCAGGGAACCAGCCACCACTTCGTTTGCTACCCGGGCTGTGACGTCGGTGGGCCAGGCCCCTCTCTTCACGCCATGGCCATCCTGCAGGTCCACCTGGCTAAAGCGTTAAGAGAGCTCCACGAGTGTAAGGCCAACCCGGGTATTATGCAGGATCTCCGTTCCAGCACTGATCTCGCCCCACAGGCGACCAAGGTGACGGCACAGGTCCTGGGTCGGATGATGTCCACGCTAATGGTCCAAGAGAGACACCTCTGGCATGGCCACATTCTTCCTCACCGCGATTCGGCCGTCCAGAGGGCTCCGAGATCTCGGGCATACTGCTTCCCATCAGCCTAGGCCCCCTTCGACATCGGCTCCGGTTCCTATGCTCCCAGCTCAGACTGCATCCCGGAAGAGGAAGTCAAGGGGGAAACCTTCAACCCGTCATCAACCTTCTCGCAAGAAAAGCCCCTGACGGGAAGACCGCACGGAGAACAACATCAGGTCCGACCATCACAGTCACGCCTCTGAGCGGTCGTTACGAGAAGGTTCCTGCCTAGTCTCAAAGCCTTCTTAGGGCCTGGCACCCACTTACTCACAAAGAGAGTTTCCGTTCTCCCTAGGTGTCCCTTGCAGCCGATTTCACACTGATCTGGACTGTGTTGGGCAACCTGACCTCACATCTTGGCGAGATGTAAGGTCGAACACACATTACAGCCGCCACCACTCTCAAACGACTGTGCGTGCATCTGTTCCGCCAGGCAGGTAAGTCGGCGAAGCCAACCTTCCCTCCGGGTTCCCCCCCGCGAGATGTGGTTTGATCAGCCAGCAGACGAACCACCCCCCGTGGGAATGGTGAAGCAGACCGTCCCTGTGATCCTCCTGCAGTCCCTGGGAGCTTGACAAGAGCTGCCCACACTGTCTTGGTGGCTACTGAGGAAAGTCTGTCTTAGGTCAGTAGTGGTCTAGTGGTTAGAGAGTTCGACTCGTAGCCAGAAGGTCGCTAGTTCAATTTTCAGTGCCGTTCAGGATGCTCATGCAGAGGCGCATCCTGACATCCATCAGGTGTCAGGATTGGTTTGTGGCAATCGACCTGAAGGACGCTTACTTTCATGTCTCGATCCTCCCTCGATACGGGCCGCTCACATGGTTCGCGTTTGAGGGGCGGGCATATCAGTACAGAGTCCTCTCTCTCGGTCTGTCCCTGTCCCCACGGGACTTCACGAAGATCGTGGAAGCCGCCCTTTCTCCCCTCAGGGAAAAAGGTGCATGGGTACTGAACTATCTCGACGACTGGCACATTTGCGAGATCTGTTGTGTACAAAAAGGGACGTTATGCTCCGGTGTAACAAAGGCAAGCTAGTGTAGAGCTGTGCAGTATGTAAACAGATGTGGTTCGTTCCGTCACATTGGTGCCGTGACCCGGATTGGGAGTGAGGTTTAGGGTGGTGAATGTAACAGAGTCAAGCCAGTGAAGTGCTGTGCAAGTATGTAAACCTCACTCCTCTGCCTCAAGCAGAGGAACCGGGTCGGTTCTGCATGGGAGTCGGGCACTCTAGCGAGGAGGCTAAAGACTGGAGTCTCTAGCGTCTGTCGCTAGAGAGTCCGACTCCCATGCAGAACCGACCCGGTTCGAAGCCCGCCTGGAGCAGGTGTGGTTCGTTCCATCACACCGGCACAAAGATCGTTTTTGAATTCAGGTCAACCGAGAAAGGAGCAAGCTCTCCCCGGTGCAGAGCATCCTCTTTCTCGTTATGGAACTCAACTCGGTCTCCATGACAGCGCGCCTGAGCACAGCACGTGCTCAGTCAGTGTCAGCGGTCCCCCTGAAACAATTTCAGAGGCTTCTAGCATCCTCGAAAGGAGTGATACCCCTTGGGTTGATGCACATGAGACCGCTCCAAACACTAAATACAGAGTTGAGTTCCCTGGCAGACAACTGCAGAGCTGCGGGTTGGGCTATGCCCAACATCTTCACAAGGTTCTACAGCCTCCGCGTGGGACCGCTGTCAGCCCACGTCTTGCATGGAAACATGTAGGACCTGAAGCCGGTAGGGCGTATGCCTGCGAAAGCACCTTCTCCCCTTTCAATAGGTGGGTCAGTGTGCTACTTAGCCTCCATTCATTCCCCAACGGGGGGAAGAACAGGCATTCCAGCCATCACTATGCAAGTACCCCCTGCGGGAAGGCAGGGCAGAGGAGCCCTGCCCCTTAGGGCGGGTACTATACGAGTTATCCACACATAGCTCTTACCGGACCTAGTGCTACCAGACGTTGTAACTCCCCCACTCGGGCTGTTCCATCTGATGGATTCTCATGAATGGTTCCCCCCTTGGTAACCCATGACCTCCCTAGGTGGACCTCCACCTTTGCGGCTTACTACATCAGTCCGCATATATTTTTCCCATGTGCTCTCCCCTGACGATGAGACCATGCGGGTGACTCCAATAGAACTCCTCCCGATGGTAGGAAGTGGTCTCTGTAGTGCGTTCCCCATTCGAGGAGTGCACTTATCCAGTGGTCTTGCAACACCGGGCGGCTTCTCGCTGTTAGAGAAACTAAGGCCGCCGCACCACTGGAAGATTAGGAATTACACTAAAGCGCTCATGTCTGACCCGCCCAGGCCTGTCACCGTCGCTTCGCTGAGATTATAATATGGCACAGCGTTGTTGCGAGTTTTAATAGGAACCCCATCTGTCGGTTCAACACGACCTCGAGAGACCGACAGTAAGGGAACGTCTTGGTTACGGATGTAACCTCAGTTTCCTGTGGAAGGAACGAGACGTTGTGTCCTTCTTGCCACAAACACGTGCCGACCGCTGCAGTAATCGTGAGAGGCTCTCTGGCTTATCAAAACAAAGGTGAATGGATGCAAATTTCATTCAGCAATTTCATTGGCCTGTTTCAAAACCCGTCGAAGTGATAGGTTCTCAAGGGCGAACCCATCTGTTGGTTTGACACAACGTCTCATTCCCTCCATCAGGGAACTCAGGTTACAACCATAACCAAGACGTTTTGAATTGAAAACATGTTAATGCTAATTATGGTCAATCAATCTTTTCCAGGTCACATCATGATGCCGTTTTCATAAGTGAAGGTCCTCCAGCACTGTACCGTCTGAACACAGAGAGAAAATATATTGATGGGACTGATAAAAAGGTAAGACAGTGGACATATGGACGAAGAGACAGAAACAAGCAGAACAAAGTCATACTATTGGTGGGAGAAACCGGCAGTGGAAAAACAACCATGATCAACACCATGATCAACTATTTACTGGGAGTGAAGTTTGAGGATAAAGAGTTTTTCCAAATCACAGAAGAGAAAAAAACAAGTAGATCAAACACAATCCCAGACATCTGAGATCACTGTTTATGAGGTGTTTGTTAAAGAGAACCCAACAGCTCTGACCATCATTGACACTCCAGGATACAGAGACACTGAAAAAGAAGAGAAAGACAGAGAGATTTCTCAGTATCTGCTCAAATTATTCTCAGATTAGGAAGTGATTCATTATATTGATGCAGTATGTTTTGTGTTTAAGGCGTCACAGAATCGTCTCTCTGGAAAAGAGTTTTACATAATTCACTCAGTTCTGTCTCTGTTTGGTAAAGATATAGAGAACAACATCGTCTTTCTACTCAAACAGTCAGCTGGAGGACCACCAACAGATGCTCTTAATGCCATTAAAATAGCAGAAATACCCTGTAGAAGAGATGAAAACAATGACCACGTTCACTTCTTATTCAACAACCAGCAGAAAGCAAAAAGAGAGAAGCAGCATGAGCGAGCTTTTAAATCAGCCTGGGAAATGGGAGAAGAAAGCATGACTGAGTTCTTATCTCTCCTGGAAGAAAAGAACAGAAGAAGTGTTCAGATGACATTAGATGTTCTGAAGGATAGAGTACGTCTTGAGGCCTGTGTCTGTAATCTGGTGGATCGAATCTCTGAGAAGGAGCTTAAAACTAAAGAACTGAAACAAATCCAGGATGCTGTCAGACTGAACAGAGACAAGATTGAGAAATGTGAAAACTTTGAATTTACAGTTGTCAAAGTTGTCAAAGAACAAGTCACCATTGAAAAATGTTGGTATAAGTGGAACAACAAGGCAACCTGCTGCACTGTCTGTAAGGAAACCTGTCATAGTGAGTGGGGATGCACGTGGGTAAAGGGTCCCTCAGGCTGTTGGGTTATGAAAAACAATCACTGCACTGTGTGTGCAGGGAAGTGTCATCAGGATAAACATGTCAAAGAAAACAAGAAATATGTGACAGTCACAAAGGAAGTCATGATGACATTTGATGAGCTCACACAGGAGTATGAAAACACTGGTGAAAAGACTGTAACTGACTTTGACAAGAATAAATATGAAAACACAAAACAGCAACATGAAAGTGATGTGAAAGAGTTTGAAAATAAAACAGAAATAGAAAGAAAATTGGTCAGGGATCTGGAGAAGATTAAAAATGAAAAGTCCAAACTGCTGGATGAAGCTTATGTGGCCATCATGAGTCTGAGTCAGATTGCATTAAAAGCAGACAGCGCTTTCACTCTTCAACATCTGGACTTCTTGATTCCCAGACTGAAGGAGGAGGGAAAAGAGGAATGGGTGAAAGACCTGGAAGATCAAGTTCAAGTTCAAGTTGAGCTTTATTGTCATTCCACTACATGTGTGGACATATAGCGGGACGAGATGTCGTGCCTCACAGGACCACAGTGCTACATAAATACAGATATACAACACAAAGTAAAACAATATAAACCTATACACAACTAGCCTACTGTCAGCTTTGACTATACATATGCTATATATATATATGCATATAAAAATGGTTGCTTATACATAAACTAACAAATAAAAATAAAATATAAAATACAAACTGTACATCTGTGCAAATGACTACAAATACTGTACATGTGCAAAAAGAGAGAGACATTCAAGCAGCTGTCTGGGGAACAGTGTAAGGTGATTTGAGGTGCATGAAGTAAGCATACATACATTACAGTCATATATTACAGTCAGTCTTTTGTGGGATTTTGGAAACACAATGGTGTGTAAAAGTGTCTAGTGCATGCAGAGGAGAGTGTGTTGCTACAGGTGGCTTGTGCAGGCCCGCTCACCTGAATTGCACAGAAATAAAAGTTAACAGTTTTTTTCCTGAGATGTGGTAAGGTGTATGTGGGGGGGGAGGTTGTTAGGGGTTTCAGAGAGGGGCGGAGTGATGTGAGTTCAGGGCTCTCACAGCCTGGGGGAAAAAGCTGTTGAGCAGTCTGGCGGAGCGGGCTCTGATACTCCGGTACCGTCTACCTGAGGGTAGGAGCTGGAAGAGACTGTGGGAGGGGTGGGTGGGGTCCTCCACGATACTTTTTGCTTTGCTGGAGCATCGTGTAAGGAAAATCTGTATCTCCACATTGAGGGATAGGTTGTTTGCGCCACACCATTCAGTCAGCTGTGCCACTTCCTCTCTGTAGTGCGTTTCATCGTTGTTGCTGATGAGACCTACCACTGATGTGTCATCGGCAAACTTGATGATGTGGTTGGAGCTGAACTTGGCAGTGCAGTCGTGGGTCAGCAGCGTGAAGAGCAGCGGGCTGAGCACACAGCCCTGTGGGGCACCTGTGCTCAGTGTGGCAGTGCTCGAGGTGTTTTGGCCGACACGGACTGACTGAGGTCTTCCTGTTAAAAAGTCCAGGATCCAATTGCAAAGGGAGTTGTTGAGGCCCAGCAGGCTTAATTTATTGATGAGCTGTTGTGGGATTATTGTGTTGAATGCTGAGCTGAAGTCGATGAACAGCATTCTAACTTATGAGTCTTTATTTTCTAGGTGGGTAAGAGCCAGGTGGAGGGTGGAGGAAATTGCATCATCCGTAGAGCGGTTTGGGGCGGTATGCAAACTGGTGAGGGTCGAGTGTGTTGGGGATGCTGTTTTCGATGTTGTGCATGACTAGCCTCTCAAAGCACTTCATTATGATTGGAGTCAGTGCTATGGGACGGTAGTCATTTAGACAGGACACAGGTGATTTTTTTGGTACCGGTATGATTGTCGTGGATTTGAGACATGTGGGGATGACTTCTTGGCTCAGCGAGGTGTTGAAGATATCTGTTAGGACATATGTCAGAAGTCCAGTGTGTTATTTCCCCTTGTTGCAAAGTTCACATGTTGGTAGAACTTTGGTAAAACTGTCTTTAAGTTAGCGTGGTTGAAGTCGCCGGCTATGATGAAAAAGCCGTCGGGGTTATTTGTTTGTTGTTCGCTGATGGCGCTGTACAGTTCACGAAGCGCGTCCTTAGCATTTGCACACGGAAGAAAGATCTTAAGAAAACTGGAGAAGAGAGGAAGAATAAGGGAGCTTTACAGTATCTTAAGTGGTATGGACAACAAAAATGGAACGCATTTTTTCCGAAGAGGTAAAAGTGAATAAAATGGAAAAAAGAAAATCAGGACATCTTCCGATCATTATTTTTTTAATTTCTTATTGAAATCAGAAAGAATTCTACACAAAACAAAAAAGAATTTAGCTAGATATATCATTTTTATATTCAAGGGTGGAAAATAAAGAAAATGTAAGATATATGAAGCGGGCATGAATAAAAGTCATCGTTCCGTCCCCTTGTAAACTGATCCGAACATCTGCTTACAGATTCCTGATTCCTGTATCAAAAATTGTAGTGTAACATTGTCTTTTTTCATCAAAAATAGTAATCTAACAATTTATTTGTGTATCAAAAATAGTAATCTAACAACATTTTTGTGTATCAAAAACAGTAATCTAACAATTTAATTGTGTATTTAAAATTGTAACCTAACAATGTCTTTGTGTATCAAAAATAGTAATCTAACAACGTCTTAGTCTATCAAAAATAGTTATCTAACAACATCTTTGTGTAACAAAAATAGTAATCTAACAACGTCTTAGTGTATCAAAAATAGTAATCTAACAACGTCTATGTGTATCAAAAACAGTAATCTAACAATTTATTTGTGTATCAAAAATAGTAATCTAACAAAATCTTTGTGTATCCAAAATAGTAATCTATCAACGTCTTTGTGTATCAAAAATAGTGATCTATCAATGTCTTTGTGTATCAAATATAGTAATCTAACAACATCTTTGTGTATCAAAAATAGTAATCTATCAATGTCTTTATGTATCAAAAGTAGTAATCTATCAATGTCTTTGTGTATCAAAAAAAGTAATCTATCAACGTCTTTGTGTATCAAAAATAGTAATCTATCAACTTCTTTGTGTATCAAAAATAGTAATCTAACAACTTCTTTGTGTATCAAAAATAGTAATCTATCAACGTCTTTTTGTATCAAAAATAGTAATCTATCAACGTCTTGTGTATCAAAAATAGTAATCTATCAACGTCTTTGTGTATCAAAAATAGTAATCTATCAACTTCTTTGTGTATCAAAAATAGTAATCTAACAACTTCTTTGTGTATCAAAAATAGTAATCTATCAACGTCTTTGTGTATCAAAAATAGTAATCTAACAACCTCTTTGTGAATCAAAAATAGTAATCTATCAACGTCTTTGTGTATCAAAAATAGTAATCTAACAACTTCTTTGTGTATCAAAAATAGTAATCTATCAACGTCTTTGTGTATCAAAAATAGTAATCTAACAACTTCTTTGTGAATCAAAAATAGTAATCTATCAACGTCTTTGTGTATCAAAAAAAGTAATCTGTCAACTTCTTTGTGTATCAAAAATAGTAGTCTATCAACGTCTTTGTGTATCAAAAATAGTAATCTAACAACTTCTTTGTGAATCAAAAATAGTAATCTATCAACGTCTTTGTGTATCAAAAAAAGTAATCTGTCAACTTCTTTGTGTATCAAAAATAGTAGTCTATCAACGTCTTTGTGTATCAAAAATAGTAATCTAACAACTTCTTTGTGTATCAAAAATAGTAATCTATCAACGTCTTTGTGTATCAAAAAAAGTAATCTGTCAACTTCTTTGTGTATCAAAAATAGTAGTCCATCAACGTCTTTGTGTATCAAAAATTGTAATCTAACAACTTCTTTGTGAATCAAAAATAGTAATCTATCAACTTCTTTGTGTATCAAAAATAGTAATCTATCAACTTCTTTGTGTATCAAAAAAAGTAATCTATCAACGTCTTTGTGTATCAAAAAAAGTAATCTATCAACGTCTTTGTATATCAAAAATTTTAGTGTAAAACTGTCTTGGTTATCAAAAATATTAATCTAACAACGTCTTTGTGTATCAAAAATAGTAATCTATAAACGTATTTGTCTATTAATTTCTGATTGAGGGCTTCTGGGAAAGAGAACTTTATACGGTGATCTATTGGGGCACTTTATGGGAGAATTGTTTTACTTTCTCTAAAAACCCGCCTCATCAAATTATTAATTATAAAACTACTTTACAAGGCATATAACACATCCTGTCTACTTTACAAAATGAACAGAAAACATGATCCCTTTTGCCACTTATGCAATAGTTCTACAGATTGAGATGTTTTGATCCTTTGGTGCAGAAAGTATTGTCTGACTTGTACGAACTGAGATCCAGAAGGAGCCACTGCTCTTTCTCTTGCTGGATGAGTCTTCGATGTCATTACTTATCAATTAAAAAAGGATTCTGTCCGTGGCTCTCACTGCGGCTCAAAGAATTATTCTGAAATTATGGCAGGAGCCATCTACCCCAGTGATGTATACATGGACATCTTATCTACTGGACATTACTCTGCTGTAGTGCACCATGGCAAAAATACATGATGCTTCCGTAAAGACAGCACGATCTTGGATGGACCTCTGTTCTATTATGTCTTATTAAATGTCTCCATTTTCTTTGTTTGACTGTCAATCTTACAATTATGGGAGGATCTTGGGCTTTTTGTAAACTGTTTTACATATAACATATATGTCTAATAAAAATAAATAACAAAAAATAGTAGTGTTACACTGTCTTTGTGTATCCAAAATAGTAATCTAACAACGTCTGGGTGTGTCAGCACAAGGCTTATGCGAAAATATAACCTTCCAGTGTGATGGTTGGTGGGTCCCAGAGCTTTCTTGGAGAAAGTTGGGTACAGCCCTGACCGGTAACCTTTCACGGACGGAGGCCTTCGCTCTTTACTTGCGAGAGGCCGCCCGGATCGGGTTTACAGCGCGTGAGCGCGACTTCCTTGATTAGGGATGCGCTGCAGAGGCCACTTCCTACCCGGGGGAGGAACACAGTGGATATAGATATGGTCTCGCTATTAGGGGAGATCGCATGGAACGTGTCGACTGAGTAGTCAACCGCGAGGTGGAGGTCCACCTGGGGGAGGTCATGGGTTACCAGAGGGCATCTATACATTAAAGGCTGCTGGTTACAATTCCATACAGGCATTATGATGTTTTAAACATTTTAGGATTTATGTTCAGAGTGTATAAATGCGCCAAGTACTTCATGACCAGACTTCAGCTGTGGATTTAATGAGACTTCTTGCCGTAATTCCCGATGGAATCATTTCATACATATGTTCATACAAGTCTTTCACATTTAGGTATCGAGGCTCCATCTTCGGGTCATGGCCTATCAGGGGCTTAGGTCTAGTGTTGCAGCCTATTGAAGTTTTCGTCTCCATGTGTGGCCTATCAAGGCCTTCATCACCACATCGAGGCTTTCGTCACTCTTCCGCCTATCTAGGCCATGATCTACGTTGTGGCCCGCCGCCTGTTTTTAGCCTAAATGCCATATGTCCTCTCGACCAATCAGAATTCGCTCGTTAGTGGTATTTGTATGTGTTATTTCTAAATTATTTCTTGTATGTGGTGGAATATATTGAAACATGAAATTGAAAATATTTATTTTATTTTACTATTTAGTTTGTTACTATTTATTTTATTTGGCTGTTATTTATTTCATGCATTTGCATTTATTTGATGCATATACATTTTCAGTATGAGTCCCCGATGTCATATGTTTCATGTTCTCTTGTTTGTTTGTTTTTAAAAAGAAATCAACCAAAACATTTGTGAAAAAAAGGATGGATTTGTAGCGTTTAAAAAAAATTATGATTTGAATTTGAATTTATGATCGACAATATTGTAGTTTCATTTAACAATCATAGTTTAACATGCTCAGACTGAGCCAACAGACCATTTTAACAGGATGAATTGAAAATTAACAAAACGTATGGGTCTAAGTAAAAATATGTCATTTTCATTTTTCACGAGCCGTGACAGCCGCAACATTTCCACGGGGCATCAATAGGGAACAACAAGTCTTTTGTTCCCCTATTCAAATGGATTAATAGTGTTTTGGAAAAGAGCTCTTCATATACTGGTGGTAGTGTATTGATTCTCATCTAATACCATTCGATCATGTCTCAAAATGTCTCCATCTCATGGCCTATTCCGTTTTCATGTTGCGGCCTACAGAGGCCTTCGTCTCAATGTTGTTCCCTATTGATGCCCCGTGGAAATGTTGCGGCTGTCACGGCTCGTCAGAAGAACTGTCTCTACATGGCCTATCGAGGCCACTGTACTGTTACAGTCTATCGAGGCCCCGTCTCCATGTTGTAGCCTATCGAGGCTTGGTTCAATATTATGGCCTATCGAGGCTTTCATCACCACATCATGGACTATCAAGGTCTTGGTCACAGTCATGGTCTATCGAGGCCTCCATTATAAGGTTATGGCCATCGAGGCCACGGTACCGTTATGGTCTTCAGAGGCTCCTTCACTTATAGTCTATATAGGCTTTCATCACCTTGTTGTGGCACATTGAGGCTGTCACTAAGTCAAGATCCATCTAGGCTTGTCTCAATGGCTCGTCTACACAATGAAGGTTCTCTAGAGCATGACGATATTACAAGCTTCACTCAAGGTTCGGTGTATTTTACGACTGATGTCTTACTAACAATTTTATTCTTTATCTCGTTATTTAAGAACCACAAGAAACTTCAACTGGTGGGTAAAAAATGTCTTCCTTCAAATCTTTGGGGGTTGGCCCTGTTCCAGAGGCAAAATCTTAGGGGTTGGCTACGCCTCTGCCTTCATCATCACGTACAGTTGAAAGAAAAAGTATGTGAACCCTTTGGGCTTACTTGGATTTCTTCATAAATTGGTCATAAAATGTGTTCTGATCTTCATCTAAATCACAACAATAGAGAAACACAGTCTGCTTAAACTAATACCGCACAAACATTATACATTTTCATGTTTTATTGAACACAACATGTAAACATTCATAGTGCAGGGTGGAAAAAGACAGGCCTTGAATATAAAAGAGGCTAGCTTTATAATAAAAATGAGCATTTAATGATTTGATACCAACATATATCTGAACAATAAAGTTTACTCATTGAATAATGTGGTTTTTGAAACATAGAAATTCATATTTTTTAGTTAAATATTGTTAATTATTAAGTATTATGTCCACCAACTTCATAGACGTGGCCCATTCAAATAAACTGCAGGTGGACATTTCTCCATTTTCAGTCATACAGGAAGTGACCACCTCAATTTATATGAATGGAACACGTGTAGAAAGTTGGTGGACAACCACTTTTAGGGCATAATTCAGCCTTTTGTGAATTGATGCTAACATATGTATGTCTAATAAAGTGTACTAAGAGAATAAGGTGCTTCTTTAATCGTATATATTAATACATTGGGCAGAAAAGTAAACAAGACGTGTTACCCAAGAAGTGTCCAAATGCAGTTTATATGAATGGACCACGTGTAGTATGTTGCTGGAAATGCATTTTTTAAGCATAAATAAGCATTCTGTGAGTTGCTGCTAACATATGTATGTCTATTAAAGCGTAGTTACTGACTAACAGGGTCAATAATGCAAATAGGTTATTATAAAGTGTGTCCACCAACTTAATACGTGTGGCCCATTCAAATAAACTGCAGGTGGACATTTCTCCGTTTTTCACTAAGTCACATAGGAAGTGTCCACCTGCAGTTTATATGAATGGACCACGTGTGGTGAGTTGGTGGAAATGCATTTTTTAAGCATAAATAAGCATTCTGTGAGTTGCTGCTAATATATTTATGTCTATTAAAGTGTAGTAACTGACTAACAGGGTCAATAATGCGTATAGATTATTATAAAGTGTGTCCACAGACTGTATACGTGTGGCCTATTTTTGTAATTTGCACGTGGACATTTTCACTAACTCATACAGGAAGTGACCACATGCAGTTTATATGATTTATATGATGATTGGACCACGTGTATTAAAGTGGTGAAAATTCATTTTTTAAGCATAATAGGCATTCTGTGAGTTGCTGCTAACATATGTATGTCTATTAAAGTGTAGTAACTGACTAACAATAACAATAACAATAATGCATATAGATTACTATAAAATTTGTCCACCAAAAAGTTCGCCGGTGGTCGGCCATGAGGGGCTGCGGGTGTTATTACTTTATTACATGTTTATTTGAATGTCTGCCGGTTCCCGCCTCCTTCACTAAAAGGAGCATTAAACAACTCCATAAACAGCATTTCCGGCTTCACACATTACCAACAATGTTGACTTTTCTGATTTACCAGGAACTGACTGTTGTTATTTTTTCAACCAATGAAAAATATACGTAGCTGTTGATCGTTTGTATCTAGGTAGATTTAAAGTCTTGAGGTTGTACAAGCCAATTCATGTATGATAAAGAGGTCTATTGGCTAGGCAAATGCTAATGTTTGAGCCAAAGGCTTTTATCCAAAGCGACTTGCATGGCTTTATCCTATACATTTTACATAGGATCGAACCCACAACCTTGCTCTTACCACTGAGCTACAGGAAAGATACTACCACACAAAGGTAACACCAAACAGTCATTACAGCTAGTTACTGCAGTTTTGAGACTTTTGTTTCTCTGAAAAGGGACAAAATTGAACAAGGAGACTGGTCACAAGACAGAAAAGATGTCACAAAGCCTGTTTCATGCCATATCTCAATTTTGAACAAATGTGTAGTTACCACACTTTAGCTTTGTAGGGCAGTATAGAACCAAGCACAGCTCCAACATCATCTTCATGTTTGCTGACGACATTTCCATCATGGGTCTCATCACAAGGAGAGATGATTTCTACCACAACCGCAGCCTCAACGCCAGTAAAACCAAGATGGGAAGATCGTGGACATCATGAGGATGCAGGTGCTCAGCCATTCCCCCTTCCATATTAACGGGTCTGGGCTTTTCTAAAAGTAGTCAGAGTTGATAGGTTCTCAAAGGGCAAACCCCATCTGTCGGTTCGACACAACTTGGAAAGACTGACAGAAAGGGAACTCAAAGTTAGTCATTTCTAAGTAAACCAAATCTGAGTTCAAGGTTTAACCTGGAGTTGGTTGAACCTCCTCATTGAAACGGTGCCCTGATCGTTGACTTTAGTGAACATTGACCATTGTTTTTACTTCAAAACAACATCAATAATATTAAAACAAGTTTAAACCTCTATGACACTTCATAAACAACTATTTAAATTTTCCATCAGTTTTTGTTCTTTAAACCAAGCATAAGTTCTCAAAATATTCAAGCACAAGGGTTCATGGGTATTTGGCCAGGTTAACTTTTTAAGAATAATTCATCAATGTTGGAATATTGAGTTCATTCAAAGAATCAAATTTGTCACAGCAGGGGTCACTGAAACCACTAAGAAATCTATATTGACTGAACTACTCTAAATAAACCGATATAAACTCAATAGCTTAAGTACATTCAATGTTTCAGTTAAACTTATTCTGAAAGATGAGCTGAGGTAGCTTAAATTTCAAATCGTTTTTACAGTGAGTATGATCAGTAGATCAAAAAAAAACATCTGTTGACTTCATCTGTCATTCTGTTGAACAAGTTCAACGCCTCTTCATTTGTTTCATATTATCTGTGTAATCATATGTTTTACTTTCACTTTCTCTGAAGAGAAAGAGTGCTTTAGTGCAGCACAGAGGCTCTGTTGACACAACAAAATTGTTATTGTGATTCATGTGCCAACTAAATGTTTGTTTAGTTTTGTATTAGAGTCCGGGTACTGAATTTGCCGTAGTGCAGTCCAGATCTTGCACCTATAGAGAACATTTGGCGCATTAATAAACGGAAAATATGTCAAAGACGACCAAGAACTCTTCAGAAGCCAAAAAACCTATAAAAGGCAAGAATGGGACCAAATTCCAACACTAAAACTCCAGTAACTCATAGCCTCAATGTCCAGATGTCTTCAAACTTTTTTGAATAGATAAGGAGATGCTACACCATGGTGAACATGGTGAAAGTCTTTTACTTATCAATTAATTCAAATTTATAAAACGTCTCAACTTTTCGTGCAACTAGATTGCTGAACCAACTTTGTTCAAACAATTGAATTACAACAGAGTTACTACAGATTCGAGAAACAGTACAAATTATTAATTTCCCTAACGATGCATCGTATTTCGGTGGTTAACCAGCGAGTTATGTCATTGTTCGGGAAACGAGCCAAATTTATTTCTATCATGTGTGTATAAAAGTTCTTATTGAGAAAAAGATGTTTAGATTTTGGTGTCTGTTTAAAACCAATAGTTTGGTTTGATGTTACCATTATAGTAATCGGTGATTGCATTAGTTAGGCACCTTGACTATTTTAATGTTAATTTTTCTTTGGCTTTTAGCTGATTCTGATAAGTACAGCAAAGAATATGTTTCAGATGACTTTAGCTAATCGTGGATGATAAAGGAATTGTCATCAGTGCACAGCAAAACCACAGGTGTTTAATTAACGCTACTTTGTGTTCCTATGGGAAACACCAACAAAATGTTAAAGTAACACTGAAGCAGTGTTGAGGAAAATGAGGTAATTAAAGAAATGAATTAATCACTGTTTGTGGCAAATACCTGCTTTTAACAAACAGAATCACTGAAGGAAAGAAACTTGCATGAAACTCTCAACCTTACATGAAATCAACTTAAATAATATAATACATTTAATATCGTAAGATGTCAGAGGAGGAGCATTAAACAACTCCATAAACAGCATTACCGGCTTCACACATTACCAACAATGTTGACTTTTCTGTTTTACCAGGAACTGTCTGTTGTTATTTTTTCAACCAATGAAAAATGTACAGAACTGTTGATCGTTTGTATCTAGGTAGATTTAAAGTCTTGAGATTGTACAAGCCAATTCATGTATGTATGTAAAGAGGTCTATTGGCTAGGCAAATACTAATGTTTGAGCCAAACTTAAAGCACTTCCATATTAACGGGTCTCTAAAAAAAAAAAAAAGAGTCAGTAACATCAAGTTCCTTCGTGTGCACCTCTCTGATGATCTGTCCTGGTCTCTGCAAACCACATCAGCAGCTAAATCTGCTTGTCAGCGGCCCTATTTCTCATGAAGGCTCAAAAGGTTTCATCTTACTTCCTAAGTTCTCATCAACTTCTATTGATGTGTAGCACTTCTGGCAGTACCAGTAATTAAATCAGTCTTATATCACTTATATCATATGTCATTTTCAACCAAAACTCCAATAAACATATTTGGCATAATGCTTGTAAAAATCTTTCTTCTTACAGTATGCTCACATAGCATATTTCCCAGATAACTAACATAACCGAGTATTACAAACTCTGTTGTAGGTGTTCCTTAATTACCACTGTTTGATTTGTATAACTAAGCAAACCATTTGTCATTATATATAAACATTTAAACTGAATTAATGAATGTAAGGGGGAATATTTGCCGGTCGTCATTCAACGGAACCTATGAGAATAGCGGGGAGACAAGCATTAGAGACTTCAAGTCATGGAGTGGTAGCTCACAATGCCTACTGTGACATCTTATCTTGACAACCGGCAGCTGCGCCTCGTTAATCCCCTCTGTTCCCATGGCGATGCTGATGTGCTATGGGTGACTCGCCACAACCCCCTAAGCGTCAACGTGGACCGGCTGGATATCCTGAAGCTAGGCGGTGGGGCCTGATGTGGGGGTGGGGGACACATACTTTACCGGGATGTCCAGGTTCAATCAGTCAATTCAATGTCGAGTGGTTCAATCAGACACTCAAATCACTCGCATCAAGGAGTATGGGGTGATCAAGCCATCTTGCAGCCCCTGGTCGAGTCCCATAGTGATGGCCCCCAAGCCCGGTGGCACTCTTTGTTCTACAATGATTTCCGCTGGCTGAAAATTCCCCGAGTGGATGAGCTCCTCGATCGTCTGGGTTTAACCTGGAGGAGGTGGCAGAGGTCCGCCATCAACCGGGACATGATCGGGGTTCCCTGGTCAGTCAGGATCTCCGAGGGGATACCCACCCTACAGAAGATTAAGAACAGCTCCTTTGCGTTGGCCTAGTAGGTGGCTTTCCTCAGGGGTATAGCATCCGGGTACTGGGTGGCGTAATCGACGATGTCAAGTATGTGCTCATGTCCACGGGCAGACTTAGGCAGCGGCCCTACCAGGTTTATTCCCAAGGTATTCCTGCCCGAGCAGAATAGGCCTGGAGCAGAATAGAACCTGGAAGCTATAGACAGATTTCAAATCCCAACTTACTTGTCTAAAATACTAGAAAAATAAGTGTCCACTCAATTGTGCTCTTTCCTGCAAAATAATGACATACACAAAAATCTTCAGTCTGGCTTTAGACCGCATCTTAGCTCTGAAACTCCGCTCGTTAAAATTACAAATGATCTGCTTATAGCATCTTATAAATGTAACATCTCACTTCTAGTCCTTCTTGACCTTAGTGCAGCTTTCGATACTGTAGACCATAACATACTTTTAGATTGTTTAAACAATTATACCGGTATTCAGGGACAGGCACTACAATTTTTCAGATCTTACTTATCAGACAGATATATGTCCATTTAAATGGGGAATCGTCAAATCTAATTCAAGTAAATTATGGATTACCTCAGGTATCGGTTTTAGGACCCTTGCTTTTCTCCAAATACATTATTAGAAAACATGGAATTAGCTTTGACTGTAATGCAGATGATGCTCAGCTACAGTATATATTTCATCAAAACCAGATGATTCCTTCAAGCTATCAAAACTGGCAGAGTGCATCGAAGATATAAAACACTGGATGACTAGTAATTTCCTTCTTTTGAACTCTAACAAAACAGAAATATAATTTATCGCACCAAAAACAGGTAATTATTACATCACATGTCAGCAGTTTGAAGTTATAGCTGCTTTTGGTTGGGGTCACTGAGTGGAGCTATCACACGTTAGAGGGGATCTGGCCCTCTCGGCTGAGCCTGGTTTCTCCCAAAGTTTCTTTTTCTCCATTTATCAATCAAAGGAGATTGGGTTCCTTGCCTGTGAGAATCTGGATTTCGTTCGTATCCTCTACAAATATTGCATCTGTGTCTAACACAATATTCACCTATCATATGCATTTATTCATTTTAGTATTGGCCTCTATTCATATTAATTGTTCCTTACTTTCCTGTTGTTTATCCTCGTTGAAAGTTGTAACATATCTTATGCTGTCTAATGCTGTCATATGCTTATAAAAGTATCTGTTGGTCTCCATCTCAAGGTTCCTAATGATGTCAAGGGACAATTGTTTTGATACTGTAATATTGAGTACGTATATTGAATACGTACTTTGTGATATCATCTAATTGTTCGCAGGAGGAATAAGAAGGTCTGGTGATTTTCCACTCTGGTGATTTTCCATGACAAATGTTACCTCCTATTTCAAGCATAAATATTGGTCCTTAATATAATAAAATTGGGACTCTGATTGAACTAGACTCCTGTGTCTGTGTTTCATTCTTGGTCTCCCGGATCGATCCTGAAGCTCTGTGTGTTCCGTCGACTACACTCTTCAACCATAGAATAATGTTTAGAAAAGGGGACATAAGAATTTTACATTTTAACAATTGGGGGCTCGTCTGCGAAAGAGGGGAAGAGACTCTCTACTCTCTTAGAACCAAGAGAACAAAGCACACCTGAGGCAAGCGCACTGACGATTGGGCACAGACCTACATTAAAAGGGGTAAGTGTTTTTCTATATAGTTTGTGAAAGAATGTAAACTTCTTATGTCCCCTTGTCTAACAATATTCTACGGTTGAAGAGTCTAGTCGACGGAACACACAATGTTTCAGGCCTGGAGACAAAGTTTGACACAGACACAAGTGCTTGTTCAATCAGAGTCCAATGTTTATTGTTTTAGGACTAATACTTATAATTTTCTCTTAGGAGGCGTCATATAAAACCACCTATGCAGTGGAAAATCACCAGACTTTCTGTTTAGTCTTTCCTCCTGAACAATCAGATATGATTACATATTCATTATTACAATAACAGAACAATCGTCCATAGGCATCATTAGGAACCTTGATATGGAGAACAACAGATACTTATATCAACATAAGTCAGCATGACATGATAGAACTTCCAACAACATTAAACAACAAGAATGAAAGGCACATCTTATATGAATAGAAGCTAATATTAATAGGAATTAATAGGAATGAATACATATGATACATGAACTTTGTATTAAACACAGATGCAATATTTGTAGAGGACAGGACGAAATCCAGATTCTCACAATGGCCACTTTCAGACCAACGGTCTTACAAGCAGTCCTGTGTCCCTTCAAAGAACAAATATATATAGAGTAGTACAAAAGGTTAATCAAAAGGTTAATACAAAATCTTTAATAAAAGGATAGTTGCATTTGCGTATTTTTATGTGGTTTTCTGGTTTGCAAGCTGCTCTTTGAGGTAAAAGATCAATCGGACTGGTTTGTAATAAAAACATAACAACACCAATCACCCTCAATAAAAACGAAAACATAAACATAATTATATCTACTCTTCATCATCTACCGTGCCAATCTCAATTACCGAATCGTCAAGCCCATTATCTCCTTCCATTACATTGTCACGTCCATCAACATTTCTTGGTTCTTCTATCACCGGTATTGGTTCTGGTTCTAACTCCTGTGTTTGAACACAATCATTATCATCCTCGTCCGTATCGCTGTTATGATCAAATGTGGATCCCCAAGTTTGATTCTGATCTTTCAGACGATAACCTTTAGATGTGCGTCTAACCAGCATAGCCTGGTTGACGTCAGTCGTTCTTTTTGCTAACATCATTCGGTCGGTTCCTTTGGTTGTAAAGGAAGTAACAGATCTTTTAACACATCCCACCACACACTGCAACATGCATGGCAAAAATAATAACAAGGCTAAGATGGTCATCACAACTGGAATTACTGTACCGGTTATCCAATATCCCCATCCCCCGGATAGGCTGTCCAACCATTGAAACCATGTTGCATCTACCGGTGTGGGTTCACGAACTGATTCTCTCATGTGCTTCACAACGTCGGTGATATTGTCTGCATAATCTGGAATTGAAAAACAACAAGATACTCCTAGCATTTTGCACACTCCTCCTTTCTCTGCTGTTAATATATCCAAAGCAAGTCTATGTTGCACGACGGCAACTCTCATTTTCTTTAATTCGTTAGAGATTAAGTTTAAAGCTTGTGCTGTGTCATTTTCCAAAGAAAGAACTTGCCATGCCAGACCATTAATTTTATTCAGAGCAACAGTAGTACCGGTTCCTGTAAACAAACCTGCTAGGGACCATCCCACGTTCTCCCAAGGAGTAGTCCATGGATCACTAGTCTTATGGGCTGCATAATAATTTGGCAGTTTTACTTCCCTTTTATGTCTATTCAAAGATGTGGCCAGATTTGTCTTTTTCATTATGCTAGTTCCTGTGGACAAAATAGCAGCATAACAACAACCTTTCCATTCCCCTGCATCTAAATGGTAATATGCAGTTTCACCACAAACCCACACCATTCTTGGTGAACTGTCTAAGTGTGAAAATGGACATTCAAATCCCTCAGTAGTTTTATTGAGATATTGTATGGTGCAATTATGATGTCCGTTATTTGATTGAGACAAAGTAATTTCATTTCTACAATCGGACATTCCTACTATATGTCTGCCTGATTTGGAACACACACATAATTCTGCGGGACGAGCATTTACATAAAATGCAGGACCTTGAAAAGTCGGTGTTCCAGGAAGGTGGTCTTCCTTCTCGAATATTCAGAGTCATTTGTACAATTAAAGACATTTGTTTTGGCATATTGCAATCACCCTTACCATTTACTAGCATGTCTGCTGTAAGCTCCTGCGTTCTCCACATTGAGTGGAGCTGTATACATACCCAACAATCTCCTCTAACCTCATCTGCTAAGACTTCTCTCTGCAATAAGGCTAAGGCACATGCATAATTACCACCACATTTAGATTTTGCAACTCTTACTTTTTTAGTTTCTTGGTCGAGATTAGAACCCATAAAAAATTCAATATCCTGTGGTGCTTCTCTTTGCTTATTTTTATTTCCCTCATCGTTGGCGGTTCTATTTTAATTTGAACTTCCTGATAACGGTCTTTACCCACTAAGGCCCATACGCAGTAGTAAATTCCTTCATCTCGAAATGTAACCTCTCTTATGGTGACATTCATTACCCCTGCATAACTTTCCTTATGGTCTGGACCAAGAAGCGAAGGAAGAGACTCTATAGGAATGGTTTTTTCCTTACCACAATATACACAACGTTTTCCATCCCACATTACTCTCTGTGGTAACTTTACAATCTTTATTTCAAACCTGGGGTCGGTGCCTAAGGCTTCAGGGCCATGATACGCTATTACCTCTGACCACCTACACGATCCCTTGCAGATATACAGACTTTCTCCGAATTGTTCCCTAACTGCTTCGATATTGCCAGCTGCCCCCATGGTTAAAGATATTGGGTCACAAAGGAAGCTTGCACTGCTGCCTGCCCTAAGAGTGACCTTGATCGTCTCTTTATCAGGGAAACTTTCATCTACTTCCCGTTTTGGCCGTGTGGCGAGAGTTTCATTTCTCTCTAATTTTACTTCTTGACTTAGGATTATACCAGTGATTATTATACTTATTAGGACTAGAATAATCGTTGTTCCACGCAGTCCACACATACCTGGCTGCCTGAACGGATGCCACGGCCTGTTAGGTTCAATCATTGTGGATGTGGGCAGTCTCTCTTGCTTACAACTAATTCCCCCTCCTCTAGCCTGAAAGCATACAGAACTAGGCTACCTGGTATTCGACGTTGCAGCACTACTCTCGTTGGGTCAGGGGCAATTCCTATGGTCGTTTTTACTGCGTTAAGAAGATCTGGGCCGAACACAATAAGGGCTTCTGCTAGTGTGCACGCAGTGTAAGAATTGATATCTAAGAATTCCATAGGAAATTGATTAGGATAATTTCAATGATTCAATTTGGCCCTCAATGCACCTCAGGGGAAGCTACGGAGTCAGCACTGTTGGCTCAATGGGCCTCCTATCTTCTTGCTTTGGGTGGCCCCTACCACACAAAAGGTAGTTCTGTCCTCAGCTTAGTCAGTGCTTTCTCCACCCTTAGGTGTATTAAGGTGAATCCCCTGTTGAGATTCTATGTTAAATTGGAGCTTGCCTGCTCTCCTGAAGAACACAACTTCAGTCTGGAAGCGTGTATCCACTGTGGCTGGTAGTCCGTCAGAACTCCTGTCCGTGTTACGGCAATCACAGTCGCTGGTCCGTGGTACTTTGGTTCTCCAACCTTTGTTGGCTTCAGATTCCTCACAAAGACCTTTTGTCCTGGAACAAAGTTATGAGTAGGGTTTTCTGAGGGAAGAGGAAGGCACAAAGAAACATCAGCACATATCGAATTTAACTTTTCGACTAGGGAGGTCACGTAGTCTTCCTGGATCACCTGAAGATCACCTAAACAAGAAATACCAGACCGGCCTTTGACCCACGGGGTCGGGAAAGGTCTACCCATTAGTACCTCGAACGGTGACAATTTTGTCGTGGAAGATGGGGTCATTCTTATTTCTGCCAAGACTGCGGGCAATAAATCAACCCACTTTCTTCCTGTATCGAGTACAGCTTTTGTTAGTCGTGTTTTCAGTGTTCGATTACATCTCTCCACGACTGCTGCACTTTGCGGATGATATGGAATATTAAAATGCCAATCAATAGACAACGCTTTTGCTAAGAGCTGTGTTACCTTTGACGTGAAACTCGTCCCGTTATCCGATTCCAATCTGGCCGGTACGCCCCACCTTGGCACAATCTCCTTCGTTAAGATTTTTACCACTGTTTTAGCATCTTCCTTTGCGCATGGAAATGCTTCAGGCCACTTTGAGAATCAATCCACAATTACCAAAAGATATTTTAAGTTACCTATTGGCGGCATGTGCGTAAAATCAATTTGTAAATGTTGAAAAGGAGCTTCCGGATGTGTCAATGCATCGTGCTTAGCTGATTTGTGCGGATTTACCTGAGCACATGTTAAGCATGCATCCAAAACAAGCTTTGCTGTTCTGTGAACATCGGCTATACAGTACAATTGGTTAATTGCTTGAACTACTTTTGCACAACTGGTGTGAGATAACCCATGGTAATGTCTAATTAGGATGATTAACCCTAATTTCGGTAGTGCTATTCTACCCTGTCCATCTCTTATAATCCCTTCCTTATCAGGAGTGCAAACATTTTTTCTCCAATGCTCTAAGTCTCCCTGTGTTGTTTGACTTTGCAGGAATTTGATATCAATGTCAGATACATTTGTTATGTGCACCGTCATTGCTACCTTTGATTCATTTTTTGGATGAAATGGTGATTTAATCTGAGCTTGGGCTGCTGCCTTTGCGGCTTCATCAGCCCTTCTGTTGCCTATAGTCTGTTCATCCTCCCCCGAAGCGTGACCCTTGACCTTTACTATGGCCACTTCGAGCGGAAGCTGAACTGCTTCAGTTAACTGTCCTATCAGATTTGCATGTGCTATTGGCTTTCCATCAGCAGTTTTAAAACTTCTCGCTTCCCACATTCTGGCATAATGGTGAAGAACACTCCAGGCATACCGAGAATCGGTGTGAATTGTTACTCTCTTTCCTGTCATCAGCTCACAGGCCCGTATTAATGCTATCAACTCTGCAGCTTGAGCCGAATTGTAATCTAAAGCAAAAGCTTCTTTTACCTCTCCTGTCTCGGAAACCACAGCATAGCCACAGAGGTAGACACCGTCAGATGGCTTTGAACAAGACCCATCAACATAAATGTGTTCTCCCCCCTCTAGGGGCGTGTCCAACAGATCGAACCTAGAAGAGTAAGAAGTGGTCAGTTCAAAGATGCAATCATGTTCAACATTAAAATCTGCCATGTCTACCATACCCAAAATACCCAGCAAAGCAGGATTTACGTTTGCTGTTGTTTGAATGCTAAGATTTTTTGTTGCCAGCAGAGTAGCCTCGTAACCTGAGCGGCGTTGCGCTGTCATGTGTTGTGTTTGCATGTTGTGTAAAATTACACCTACCTGATGGGATGCATATAGTATTAAAGGGTGTGACAGCACAGTTTTCTCAGCCATCTGTACAATCAGAGCACATGCCGCTACAGCACGAAGACATGCTGGCATACCTGTGACTATGTTATCTAACTTTTTAGACAGATATGCAACTGGCCTATATGTTGAGCCATGAAGTTGCAATAAGACCCCTAAGGCGGCACCCGCTGTCTCCCTCACATGCAAGTGAAAAGGCTTGGTGTAGTCCGGCAGGCCCAATGCTGGTGCCGTCGTGATGGCTGCTTTCAAAGCATTGAAATGTTCATCAGCTTCCGCAGTCCACTCCAATGATGTGTTTGGCGGAGCTTTGTGATCTATCAGACCCCTCAGGTGCCTATCGTGAATCGCACAGTCAGGTATCCACTGTCTACAATAGTTAATTAGTCCCAGAAAGCTTTGTAGCTCCTTTATTGTTCGTGGGGACTTAACCTTTCTGATCAGCTGGACCCTATCTGTAGATATTGCTCTGAGACCCTGCATCAACACATGTCCCAGATAGGTTACCTTGGATTGAACCCATTGCAGTTTCTCTTTCGAGGCTTTAAAACCTGTTTCGGCAAGTACATTGCAAACAATTATAGATGCTTTTTCACAGTCCTCCTCCGTCTCCCCCGACACGAGTATGTCATCTGCAAACTGAAGCACACACACTGTTGAAGGCAAATCAGTCATTTTGGCCAAAGTTCTGTGTACTGCTGCAGAAAAGACAGCGGCTGAGTCCACATAGCCCTGAGCAAGGCGTTTCCATGAATATTGCTGCCCCTTAAATGTAAATGCTAACAAAGGCTAAGTATCTGGGTGTACAGGCACAGAGAAAAAGGCTGCACACAAATCAATTACTGTAAAATACTTGTGCGAATGTGGCACTGAATTCATAACAGTCAAAACATCAGGCGTGCATTCATGTGTGTTTCTATGTGTGTTTATTGAAACCGAATACTCTTTTAAAAGGCACTTTGATATGTGTGAATGAGGGTGTGGACCCGCCCACTTATCCTTGGCAGACTCTTTAGCTTCTCGTAGAGAAAGCCTCAGCCTCAGTCAAAGATTTAGTTCAATTCAATTCAAGTTTATTTATATAGCGCTTTTCACAATATACATTGTTCCAAAGCAGCATTACAGGGGAAAACAGGAAAAACAGAAAAGGTAAAACACAGCACAGTGCATGGTTTTTATAGAACAAGCAAGATTATTCGAATAAATAATATCTAATTAATAAATAATTAAATGCAGTCTCCCGGTGAGCAAGCCAACACTGCCCTGCTGTGGCAAGGAACCCAAACTCCAATGATTGATTAATGGAGAAAAAGTTTGTGATGTAAGTTTAGCATTAAATACCAAGTGTAACTTCAGCAGTAATGTGACAAGTAGTCCGTCTTTGCTCTTGGTTGGGGATGTAGTGGTCTGAGCTGGGATGGTCTCATGGTCGTATTTCTCTTGGGTGGTGGTGGAATTGCCTTAGATGGAGCAGGGATGGTCAGTCAGTCTGCAACTGTTCCTGGAGTAATCTCTAGGTGGGGATGGGCATATGTCGATCATCTGGACATGGCGGAATTGGGCTGGGCATCCCGAGGCGAAGGCAGAAGGAGAATAATTAGCGTAGCTGCTGTTCATTAACTATTGTGGTGAGTCAGGCAGCACCCAATCAGCGTCACCATGGTTACGGAGGAAATCAGCGGATTGCCCGCACCTGCAACCAATCTTCAGGGGAGATAAAAAGGAGAGAGCCAGGAGGAAGGGTGAGCTACAACTCCATAACTTCTCTAGTGTTGATGCCCTGTCTCTCTCTTGTTTGTTTAAAGAGTCAAGCCCCTGAAGATTGGTGGGATCCTCACCCCGTTGGACCTTTCCCCTACAAGCACGAGCACTTACCCACTGGAATTGCCTGCACAGGAACGGACACCTACACGGGACATTACGGGAGAAACCACCTCTTCTAAAATTTACTATCACCTGCACGTGTGTTCTGAAATAAACCACCCTCCGGGGATTGTTTTCACCCACAACTGTGCCAGTCTCGTGTCTTGTACCCCACACTATGCATTAAGTAAAAGCTTGGCTGAAAGATGTGTCTTTAATCTAGATTTAAATTGGGAGAGTGTGTCGGACCCTCGAATAGTATTAGGAAGGCTATTCCAGTGTTTAGGTGCTACGTATGAGAAAGCTCGACCCCTTTAGGGGATTTCTAGGTGTTATCAAAAGTCCTGAGTTTTGAGATCTTAGAGAGTGTGATGGGTTGTAATTTGATAAAAGGTCTGTTATGTAGGTAGGGGCTAAACCGTTTAAGGCTTTGTAAGTAATTAAAAGAATTTTAAAATCAATTGTAAAATCAATACGATACTAAATGGCTAGCCATTGAAGTGATGATAAATGTGACTACCATTTATTTCAAAAACACTGGAACGGGCAGTCTTCAACCAGGTGTCTTCCTACCTATCCCAGAACAAACTGCTGGATGACAAACAGTCTGGCTTCAAAACAAACCACTCCACTGAGACTGCACTGCTATCGGTCACAGAAGCACTGCGGCTAGCCAAGGCGGAATCTAAATCCTCGGTCCTGATTCTGCTAGACTTATCTGCAGCGTTTGACACTGTCAATCTCCAGATACTGCTAGCAACCCTGTCATCGTTCGGAATCTCAGGCACTCCTCTCCGCTGGATCAAATCCTACGCCTGGAACAGATCCTTCAAGGTGTCATGGAGGGGCTCGCTGTCCACTGCTCACCACTTGATCACTGGGGTCCCTCAGGGATCTGTACTTGGACCGCTGATTTTTTCCATCTACATGACATCCTTGGGACCCATCATACAGGCTCATGGCTTCTCATATCACTGTTATGCCGACGACACCCAGACCTACATCTCGTTTCGACCAGACGATGCCACTGTAGGAGCTCGCATTACAGCTTGCCTCGAGGACATCTCAGCTTGGATGAAAGGGCATCACCTCAAGCTGAACCCTGCCAAGACTGAACTACTTGTGTTTCCGGCGCACCCTGCTGTGCAACACGAACTCAACATCCATCTTGGCAATACCACAATCACTCCTTCGAAAACAGCCAGGAACCTCGGAGACATATTTTATTTGACACATTGCAAAGACAACACGGTCATGCCGATATGCCTTATTCAACATTAGAAAGGTTAGACCTTATCTCACGGAGCATGCGGCACAACTCCTTGTCCAGGCCCTGGTAATCTCAAGGTTGGACTACTGCAATGCTCTCCTTGCTGGTCTTCCTTCAAAGGCTATCAAACCGCTCCAGTTGGTCCAGAACGCAGCAGCACGCCTCGTCTTCAACAGCCCAAAAGGGCTCATGTGACACCCCTTTTCATCTCTCTTCACTGGCTTCCCATCAAAGCCCGCATCAGATTCAAGTCACTAATGCTTGCCTACAGGACTTTCACTGGATCTGCACCGGGTTACTTTCAGACCCTCCTGCAACCCTACACCCCATCAAGATCCCTGCGTTCAGCAAACCAGCGGCTTCTTGTATTGCCTTCTCATAAGGACAGTAAAATGCTTTCCCGCTCATTCCGCTTCTCAACTCCTTCCTGGTGGAACATTCTTCCTCACTCTGTCCGGTCAACCACATCTCTCACAACATTCAAAAAACTACTCAAAACCCAACTCTTCTGTGAATATCTGACAGACAAATAAAAAAATAAAAAAACCTCACTAACTCTTTCTCTCAACAGGTAGTGGTCCAGCTTTTGTTGAAACTAGTAACTTTGTATTGGCACCTAATGTATTATGGCTCCTGTATGACATATTGCTTGTTGCTCCCTAACTCTTTGTAAGTCGCTTCGGATAAAAGCGTCTGCTGAATGACTAAATGCATGAATAAGCTTTTGTGCGTCAGCAACACATCAAATATTTCCTTAGCTTTCCTGTAGCTCAGTGGTAAGAGCGCAAGGTTGTGGGTTCGATCCCAGGGGATTGCAAATACCTATGTAAAATGTATAGGATAAAGCAATGTAAGTCGCTTTGGATAAAAGCGTCTGCCAAATGCGTAAATGTAAATGTAATTTGGCAACATTTCTAAGGTGGAAGAGGCTGTTTTTGTGATATTTGAGATGTGATTTTTAAATTACCGTCTAATATAACGCTTTAGGTCTTTAACTGTATTTGTTGGAGTAACAGTGCAGCCTTCAATTTGCAAGCTGTAATCGGAGATATTCTGTTTGACGTGTTTTTGGTGCTATAAGTAATATTTCCGTTTTGCTAGAGTTTAAAAGGAGGAAATTACAAGTCATCAAATGTTTTATATCATCGATGCACTCTGCCAGTTTAGATAGTTTGAAGGAATCATCTGGTCTTGATGAGATTTATAGCTGAGTTTCATCTGCATAACAGTGGAAGCTAATTCCATGTTTTCTAATATAGTTTTCCAAGGGGCAACATGTATATGGAGGGTCCTAAATCCGATCTCTGCGGTAATCCATAATTTACTTGCATGAGATTTATGGATTTCCAAGTTAAATGGACATATTGATATCTGTCTGTTAAGTAATATCTGAACCATTGTAGTGCCTGTCCCTGAATACCGGTATAATTGTATAAACGATCTAATAGTATTTTATGGTCTATAGTATCGAAAGCAGCACAAAGGTCAAGCAGGACTAAGAGTGAGATGTTACCTTTATCTAATGCAATAAGAATGTCATTTGTAATTCTAACGAGCACAGTTTCAGTGCGGTCGTATCCTGGCGGTCTGAAGCCAGACTGAAACTTTGCTTTATTTTGTAGGAAGGTACACAACTGAGTGGACACTACTTTTTCTAGTATTTTAGACAAGTACGGGAAATTTGAAATCGGTCTATAGCTTCCAAGTTCGGTGGGGTCTAAGTTTGGTTTTTTTGATAAGAGGCTTAATTACAGCCATCTTAAAGGGTCCTGGGACATGTCCTATATTAATTGACGAGTTGATTATGTTACAAATGGGCTCAATTGCAACAGGTAGTAGCTCTTTTAATAGGGTAGTCGAATGGGGTCTAATTAGCATGTTGTCGGTTTGGATGTTGCAATAAGTTTAATTAAATCTTCATGACTTACAGGAGAAAAACACTGTAGCTTTTCTTTTTGGGTGATGGTCGATACTAATTCTTCAGACACTCTTGGAGGTTTGGATTTAGCAAAAAATTCATGAATTCATTGCTACCAAGGTGCGGCGGAATAGCCAGGTCAGGTGAAGTCTGTTTGTTTGTTAAATTTAGCGATTGTACTAAATAAAAACCTTGGATTGTTTCTGTTATTTTCTATGAGGTTACGGAGGTACTCGGCTTTTGCTGCTTTTAGTGCCTTTTTGTAGCAGTTTGCACTCTCTTTCCATGCTATTTTAAAGACCTCTTATAGGGTTTGTTTCCATTTGTGCTCCAGTTTATCTGTTTCTCTTTTCAGGGCATGAGTGGTGTTATTGTACCATGGTGCTATGATCTTTTCATTAATCTTTTTAGACTTCATAGGTGCGACTGCTTCTAATGTATTAGAGAAAATAGTGTTGCTGGTCATGTCGTCGAGCGATTCTATATTTATTGGCAAGGTTATTAAAGGAGTCAGATCTGGCAAGTTCTTTACGAAACTATCTTTAGTAGTTGAGGTGATTGTTCTATCCTGTTGATAGCAAGCTATATGACTGATTTCTGCTATGCGCAGTGTACATATTATAAGATGGTGATCGGAAACATCGTCGCTTTGAGGTATAATATCGATATTGGTTAGATCGGCTCTGTGAGATATATGATTACGTCGATGAGTAGGTCTATTGATGTATTGTGTTACACCACATGAGAGTAGTAGTTCTTTAAACGCCACTGCTAATGGATCGTTAGCACTATCTAAGTGGATATTAAAATCTCCGACAATCAGTACTTTATCGACGTTAACCAATAGATCCGATAAGAAGTCTGCGAACTCTATCAGAAAATTAGTGTAAGGCCAAGGGGGTCTATACACAGTAGCCAATGTAAGAGAAAGCAATGTTTTTTTACTTTTGTTTGGAACTGTTATGTTCAACCCAAGGACTTCAAATGATTTAAATGTACGTTTTGTTGTCTGAGTTACGGTAAGAAAGTCTCTAAAGATTGTTGCGACACCACCACCTCGACCAACCGGACGTGGCTCATAACTGTATCTTGGTGTAGTAGACTCATTTAGACCGAAATAATCATTTGGTTTAAGACAGGTTTCAGTAAGGCAAGAGTATATCAAAACTGTTGTCTGTGATCATTTCATTTACAATAACTGGATTTGGATTTAGTGATCTAATATTAAGTAGCCCAAACTTTAGGCGTTGGTTTTGCTCATTAAACATATTGTCTTGTGGTTTTATCACATTAAGGTTTTTTATCTGACTTTTACATAAATTATTATTTGGTTGTATTATTCAGGGGACAGACACAGTCTCTATGCATTTGGAAGCAGTAACATTCTTAACAGTTGGGTGAGAGGAACACAGACTATGGTTAAAGTTTTTACTTACCAGTCAAATGGTGCGTAGAGTCTTTGAGATGTTGTCAGACAGAATTTCCGCTCCAATGCTGCTGGGGTGCAGCCCGTCGAGGCGGAAAAGCCTTGGTTGCTCCCAAAACAGATCAAAATTATTTACAAAGAGCAGCTTCTGTTCAATACACCATGAAATTAACCAATTATTAAGCATAAATAGTCTACTGAACTTTTCGTTCCCTCGTCAGTAAGTAGGAAGCGGCCCTGATACGTTGATCCTGGCCGTGGGCGATGCGTTGCAAACAGTATCGACAAGGCTCCTAAAGTCCCTCTTCAGGATCTCCGACTGCCGCATTCTCACATCATTCACCCCCGCATGCAGTACTATGGCTCCAATGCTTCCGTCGTCCTTCAGAATCGCAGTTACCTGCGCAGAGACATCTAGAACACGGGCGACAGGAAAACAGTTAGTGCGAACCTTACCTTGAATAAAGGAAGCGCGTACGGTCCGGACGATTGAGTCTCCAATGACCACAGCGTTGCATTTCGTCTAGCAGAGAGTGGGAGAGCGGTTACTGGTATGGATCTCGAAGACCGGTGGCGGCAGTGGGGGAGAGGTCATCACTCTGGTCCTGGATTTGCCTTTCGCCGTGTGGGTGCCAGTGCAGGAGTGAAGTTCATTTGGGCTCGTCATGTTCTTGAATCCTGGGCTCTGTGCACAGAAACACTCGGAGTAGAAGTGGTAGGTGTCTCATCTCTGGCTGACTTTTCCCTTTTGTTTGGGCAACGCTAGGTGTGAAGTCTCAGCCAGTCTCTTCTTTTGTTTGATTTTATGATTTCATTGCTCTGCTATTTTACTGTTTACTGTATTTGAGAATATTTATTATCTATTATTATATACAAACTATAATGATAATTAAAATTATTCCGTTGTTGTTTTGATTTTTCTTTACTTGAATCAGGGTTTCTTACATTCTCTCCCTTGCAGTTAGAATTGTATATGATAATACTTCACAAGTGAGTGGTGCAGCGAGATGTAACCTTCCAGTGAATAGTAGTGGAGCTACTGAGAGGCCTGTACTGACAGTCATCACGGACAGGGCATTCGCCTTGAAAGTGATGCGCCATCTGAAGCCGTCGCACTGGGAAAAACTCTGCTCTCCTCTTGGAGAGTGAGTTACAGAGACCACATCCTGCCGTTCGGGAGGTAACATGTGGAAAAATCTTTGCAGGTGGCAAAGAATTAATCGAATTTTGGAATATGTGGTTCATGGATGCATTTTTTGTGAAACCAATGAAAAATTATTCACAAATGTGGTCAACAGAGACTTCTGTTTCCCTGACTGTGAGCAGAGTTTTGAAAATGTAACTTTAATATTGACAATATATGTAAGCAAGACATAATGTAATTTATGTATTTATTTGTCTCTCAACAGACGGAGAAAAAAACTTTTGCGGTTGTGGAATTTGCCAATGACAATTCTATAGAAATTGTCAACCACATGGTTGTTGGAAGCCACTGAAGTATGCTTTTGTCTTTAAAAAACCTTAATGAAACATTAACTTACAATACTGAAATATATAACGATGGTGTTGTAGGGATCA
Organism: Triplophysa dalaica; assembly: GCF_015846415.1. NCBI lineage: Eukaryota > Metazoa > Chordata > Actinopteri > Cypriniformes > Nemacheilidae > Triplophysa > Triplophysa dalaica. The sequence goes on along the minus strand of NC_079563.1, from coordinate 3,910,407 downwards.
CCAATTAACCTACTATAATTATACAATTTAGTCTTCCAAAGCACATAAAAACACCCTTTAGCTTCACATCAGTTTCACCTCCCTGTTGTCAGAACCTATCCTTATGCCCTACCTTTGTGTAAAAGTCTAGAACCTGTGGAGATGCCATATATCCCTCCAGAATACCGCTCATTTCAGGATGTGTTCAGCAAGCAAGCCCCTTGAGGCTCCCACCACACTGACCATGGGACGGCTCAATTGACCTGCTGCCTCTATCTAAACTACCTAAGGGTGGAGTACATAGAGGAGTCTCTCCCTCAGGGTTTCATTTGACCATACATTTCCCCAGTTTGTTTGAAAGAAAGATGCAGGATTAAGACCCTGCATCGATTGCCCGACCAACAATTCACAAACTGTCAAATATCCCTATCCACTTCCACTCGTGCCGACAGCCATGGATGAACTACTTTTGGGTGGTCCAGCGCACCCTCTGGGCTTCATGGATGAGGTTTTCCAAGAATGTCTTCACCATTTTGTGATCATCCACATTTAATGACATCCTCATATATTCCTGGAATCTGGCTGAACATCACCGTCACGTGACACAGGTCCTACTGTAAACAAGCTCCGGAAATCGGAGAAATGTGAATTCCACCGAACCACCATTTTGTTCCTTTGCTATGTCATCAGTCCCCATGGCATCCACATTGGCTGTTCTACACTGACATTCCTGTTAATATACACCCTTGCACTTACCTGTTGTTCTCCTGTGGTCATCTTCTGTGTGCTTACACGTACCTTATTGCTTAAGTATTCTATATATTTCAGTATAGTATTCAATCACTCTTTATTTTGTGTTTAAGGGATGCAATCTCATGCCGGCTGGGTTGTGAATTTGGGCACGAAATTACCAGTCTATTCAGTCTATTTAAAGTTTGGATGCCAACTGGTTGTCTACAACAAACTGTGTAGTTTGTGTAATCATATACAAACTCACTAAACCTGTAATAAACAAACAACAAAAAGATATCTGAAGTGCATAAAAAACCTTCTGGACTTCCAATAACACCATCACCTAAAACCAATACAAAAAGTCAGATAAAAAAATGTAAGCATGATATTTTATTCAAAGCGACTAACATAGCATTATTCTATTCAATTGTTTCTAAGTATGTGCAATCCCCTGGGATCAAACCCACAAACTTGCATTGCCAATGCAATGCGCTTACCACTGAGCTACAGGAAAAGAATGTGTAATGACAATTGTTTAAAACTGCAGAGTATTTTTTTTTCAGCCTGAATGGTGTTGTCCTACCATGTTGTTAATAATTTTTCTGGTAATTGTTAAATTACTTTAATAAATGTAGTATTTTACAACAAGCTATATTTTTCAGACTCATTTGAAAAAGCCCTCCAGAAATGCCAGCGAGCCACAGAGACGTCCAATATTGAAACAGAGGACACATCCATTAAAAAGAGGCCACACAAAAAGCCAAGCAGATTTCACTTGGAAAATGATATCACCTCAGATGGTAAGTGTTTATATTATGTATGATAAATACTTTTTACACTTTTTGCAAATACTTTTGTAAATTAACAATTACATTATTTTAATTGCTTATGTGCTATTTTCATGAGCACAAACCTCATGCCTAGTGTCACGGTGCACAAAGGGACTCAGATGCAGGTAAGGTACAACACAGTTTATTAGACAGCTTCACAGAGAGAACAAAAGAAAGGCAAGGTACTCCTGACCAAATACTCAGGTACACAGCTGACTGAGAAAACCAAAAAATCCACAAATCCGGGAAAGGTAAACGGGAACCAAAAAGAACCGTAAGGAGAGAAAAATGATCCAAAACAGGCTCACGGGTTGCCACATTCCTACGAATAATAGGAAAATGTTAAACAACAAGCACAGCAAGAGCAACACAGTAACAAATAATTACATCGCCACAATGAGAGCTGGCACACCAAAGCTCAAATATAACGAAACGGCGATCAGGAACAGGTGAGGGTAATTAGCCAAAACAAGGAGGCTAACAGGGTACCAGACGTGCATAATGTGCAAGGACAAAAATACAGCAGAAAAATAACACAGACCAAAAAATAACATAAAACAAAAGGCAAAGCCTGACACCTAGGGTCTCTAGTAAATGCAGCCTAGTATAAAAGTAACCATATTTCTTAACATGAAATCAGTACAAGTTGGCAATGAAAATTGATTACTTTTTAAGTCTTACCATTACCGGTCGCTGCAACACTTTTAATTGTTCCTTCAACACGTTTACGTTCTATGAGTGACAGGGCTTCTTCCACTTTTGCTTACAAACTCTGGAATTCTCTTCCCGCTGAGATCAGACATGCTGACTCTTAAAATTTTAAATCTTCACTTAAAACTTATTTTTTAAGGCAAGCATTCAAGTGATATACTTTTCTTTTTGTATTTTATCCATATGTTTCTGTGAAGTGCTTTGAGATGCAACTTTTACATGCGCTATATAAAATAAAGTTTATTATTATGATTCATACTGTTAAAGCTGTCAGCAGAACAAGGAAAAAGACTTGTTATATTATATGCATTGATAAACACATAGACATCAAAATTTATCATAACCTTAACAATGGTGAAAATCAACAACCTCTTCAGATAAACAAAACTCTGAACATCACACAGCAAAATTCACAAAGTCCAACAAGTTGCACAGTTTATGCCCAAAAGCAAGTGCTGTACATTTTTAATCTCGCCACAACATGAATTTTGGCATTAATACATTTTAACATTTTTTTATGATTTTCTGATGTACTGATTCCTTGTGTCTAAATGATATACAGATTAATTGTTTCGTCGATAATATTTTACTGTCATAATACTGTTGGATTTCACGCAATAGTATCACAAGATTGGTATGACAAAATGAACATGACGATTGTCACCAGTAAACATCAGCAGGGGACCTATTGTACACCCACAGTTCTTATTTTACTGTCCTGCGCATTGTTTAAATAGCAAATGCATTTGCGCCTATTTGTGCGCCCGTGGGCGTGTTGGTCTTAAAAGAGGTGTGTTCAGGTGCATTATTGGGGGTTGCTATTTTGAGGAACTGAAAATAGACTGCGGCATAGAATTACTCAAACCTGGTCTAAAGTCAATGGCGCATTATTTGTTTTGTTATTTACCGCATCCACGAACAGATGCGTTTCCTCTCTGGAGAAGAGTCCAATCTTTGCCCCTGCAAAATTCGCCATGGCGCGAAGAAAAAAAAATCCTCTTAAATGGAATGGGAGATGATCCTCTGATTGGTTTACTGCACGTTTTGCCCATAACATGATTATTTAAGAATAGAGAAAACTCTTTAGACGATGTGCCTGCCGCGATAAGATAACAGTTTTTGGAAACGCCCACTTGTGCTCTTATTCCAGATCTACATTAACCCTGCATATTTTACCCAGACAAAAGATTAAATCTCTGAACATTGCATCACATTCTTCAACATTTTACTTTTTGTAAGGCTATTTTATGTTTAATTTAGATTTTTGAATGGTTTGACTTATGTGTTTGTCTTTCATGACTCTATGAACTAGAATTGGTCATATATATACTAATTTGTTCTTTAGATGACAGCAGAGATACTCCAATAAAGAAAAATAAAATATCAAAACCTGTTCCAGGTTTGTTGTTACATGTTGTTACATGAGTCACATCAATAACCTATTGAATTATCTTTTTGTCTTTCAAAAGTGCTAAAAATCAAAAGCATCCTATGGATGTCTTTTAATTGTCTGTTTTACACCTACTTTCAGATCAGCCATTGGCTAAAATATTCCCACAAGACATGGGTTAGCAAAATATAGATATTTACATATATATGTGCATTTACTGAGTGTATCAAAATGTAAGATATCTTTTAAAATAGATTTGGGTTGATATGTTTTCTGTCTCATCCACAGAGCGACAACAAATGACAAGATCACCAGATTTATTCTGTAAGAAGACGTCTTTAAATATTTTCGATGTTTATCCATACCAGCTCTATCTAAAATAACACATTTCCTAAAGCAGATGAATCATTACCGGAGTAATCACTGACAAATATGTCACAGCTCCATCAAGGTGTGTAACAAATTTTCACAGAGTTACAATTATAACTAGTGTTATGTGCCTATGAACACCCAGTTAAAGTCTTTTTAGATGTTTTTTACATAAAAACAATTCTACATAATATAAATAACATTTTGTGAAAACATTCAATTTATATTGTTGATATTGACAGTTTAATGCCATATTAAAAATTGAAAGCGGAGTAAAATAAAACGTTGAAATCAAACTTTGATGCCTGTTAATTTGCATTGTAGTTTGAAACTTAAGCCTGCTTTTCTATCACATATAACATTTTGTCTTCATTCCACAACAGTATCAGATCTTCTCTTGAATGAGCCACAGAACCCAACTGAGGAGGCCATAAAAAGTAAGCCTAAGTAGTTGTTTGAGGCAAACATCCATACGGGTTCACACAGGATTCTATTAGATTATTGTTAAGGAGTGGACCTCTGACCCTCAGGTGGGTCCATTGGCATGTTGTATCTGAAACTTTGTATTACTGGCACTTCTTATGAATATTGCTTTGCTTTGACAAATCTCTTGTTGTTTTTTTCTCAATATTAGTCGCTATGGATAAAAGCATCTGCCAAATAAATAAATGTAAATGTCCCCAGCCTCCCTTGGTGAAAATATGAATATTTTATAGTTAAATGAATCAATCATGTACTTTCAGAATTTGAAAAAGTCAACTAATCAAATTTAAATTTTCAAATGCAACTTTAAAAGCTACAGTATTTTCTTATATACACTGTCCACAGACTATCGCACAAAAGTCCTGCAGAAATGACAGGAGCTGGTTGAAAACCAACAGGACATCCTTGCAATGCAACGCACAACATTGGCTGCTCTGGCTCCTAGTAACATGGCAGATGAGGATATCCTTGATGGACCCTGCCAAACATTAGAGGATTTCACAAAGTTGGACAAAATCCTGGAAAACGGCGACAAAAGGACAAAGATGGTAATAAATACAGCAATTTAAATGTGACTATTTGAACATTAAAGACATTTACTTTACAATTTGAAATTTGACAGTCTTCTAAATAACTGCAGTATTCTAAATATGTTCACTACTCTAATATATAAGATACTGTGCAATGTAAACAATTCTGCTCTTCAGCATTTTTAGATAGTTATACTGTGCAAATGAATTATCACAGCATACAAGTCTGCCAAATGCACTGTAAAATATATGTACTGTAAATATATATATAGCCTTTAAACAGTTCAAAATTTGTTTACAATTAATTAATTATTGGATAGTCTTCATTGAAATTATAAAGTCTGGTATTTCCGTCACAAGCCAAAAACTTCAGTCATAATTACGATTTCACTTGTAAAACAAATCTCGACAGATTATTTCGAGAATTTGGATTCTTATTAATTTTGTAAACCTAAAATAGACTAAATTTATGAGAAAACTGTTCAGAAATTGTTTTAATGAATGTTTTGCCAGATAGAACCTTATAATTCCAAGCGTAAAGGGATTTTGGGGGGAATTTGTCTGCATTCAACCTGTTCCAAAAACCCCAATTACAATTTTGAGATTAGTTTGATATTCTAGAGATTTGTTCCCCATCTTTGCTATGAATGTCTAACTCAATATCTCAGAACAGCTCAAAATGCACATATTATAATTCTAAGGTGGCAAAGTGTTGTTTTTATTTTGTTGTTGTTGTTCTAGTTGAACTACCTACAGTCTCTTGGGGGAGCTGATGAAGGTGCCGCTGTCCGCAAAATGTTGCGTAAAGTGGCCTCGACTGAAGTGTTGAGTGCCTACAGCCTAAAGGGGAGGAAAGGCAAACTCGCCTTTCAAAGCCTCAGAATTTGCAATATTATAATAATTGTGTTCTTTCATCAGTTTACCTGAATCCTCTCATGTTCATATTGGTTAAAAATCATTTAGCTAAATTAATTTAACTGAGTTATTAGACGCACAGATGACTCAACACAGATTGTTCCTTTGTGCACACCACCCTGATGATACTACAAATTAGTGACCGAGAACTCCAGGGAATGGTAATCTAAAATGTCCTTTATTTGTACGATTTGTTGTGGTGCACCTTCCTAAATGTTTCCTTATTCAAAGGATGCATGTCCATCGGAAGCAAAGCACTTTAAGGAAATAGAAAATAAAGTGCAGGCTGCTCGCTGTTAAAAAAGTTATTAAGAGAGATAAAGGCCACAACATGCCACACTCTTCTGCATACACAAGGAAGAAGCATACAAACATGCCAAATAAAATAAATAAAAGGATTACATTGTAAAAGGTTAACCACAGCCCTAATAAGCCTGCGCCATGGACTTCAGACTATGTGTATATATCCACAGGTGTCAAACTCAGTTCTTGGAGGCCCGCAGATCTGCACATTTTAGCTCCATTAATGTTAATTGTTGATGGAAAATCTAATGTCTAACATTATATTAGATCATTGCATACAGTAGATCTTAAAGCTGTCTGTCTCAATGTCAATCAATTAAAGAAATAAAAAAGTTATATATATTTTCTACAGGTATTGGTTTTGACCTGGTGTGTGCCAAATCTATATTAGCCTACAATTTATTTAAATTCGACTCAGTTTTGCTAGGACATTTGCCATAAATGATAAAACTGTGCTGTTTCGTTGGAACACTTAAATCACCTAAATAACTTTCTTACAATAAATCGTTTTAAAATCACATGGTAGTAAAACTATTCAAAATCAAATGTGTTTTAATTCATCAGACTTTACATTTTAAGTATAATTTATTAGAGGCAACGCAAAAGAACTTCAAGACGTTGAAGGCGATTGATGTGGAAAACCTTATTGCATTAGTCCTGAAATTTGCCCCACACAGGAATTTAACACGGTAATCAAACTTTTTACAATACTTTGATATTGTCTAAGTAGGTTTTTAACTACGGGTTAAAAATTGTCCCGTGAAAGGAATGCATTTTTGTTTTATTTAAAGTTCTAAAAACCTTGTTCTGAATACCCTATTCCACAGCGACATCTAGCGGTAAATTAAAATATAAGTATGATTAGAATCTGTACTTATGCGCTATTATTATTAGGCTACTAAACTTTATTCAACTGATTCTTATTCTAAATTAAATCATTTGTGTAAAACGAAACAGCATGTTTATAAGAAAAGTGGAGTTATTAACATTTCCACTTGCTAAACGATATTTTAAATATTCTTTAGTCATTTTAAAGTATACTTCAAAAAGGTATTATATAATTTTGTACTTTTGTGCACTTTAATATACGTATTTGAATTCCCTACTTATTAAACAATCCGAATCTGTTGCATACATTTTTAAACTAAAATGTCAAATCAGTCGTTATCAACATCTGTTAATATTGTGACGCTGCACTTGAACCATGTAATATGCTTGTTTTTTTCACTAATGAAAGTACACAGAAATACACAAAACAGGTTTAATAATTTTGTCTACCATTAAAGAATTGAGTAAAAACATGGATTACACTCTAAAAATGGCTGGGTTAAAAACAACCCAATTGGCAACCCAGCACTGGGTAATTATTGGACAGAACACATGCTGGGTTAAAGTAACCCAGCACACTGGGTTACACATGTTAACCCAGCATGCTGGGTTATTGAAAAACCCCAAAATGTTGTCATTTTAACTATTCATGTGTTTAGTTCTGGGTTATTCTTAATTTCTTCTGTACTTCATTGTCAATCAAGAAAATTGAAAATTATTTTTAAAATAATTTTTTATTTGCCTGTTAAAATAATTGTTAATAAAAAAATATAATTGTACAGCCAACAGCAATATTTTTAGATTTGCAAAATTAAAAGAAAATAGTTTAATTATAATAAATAAAAGTTTAATATCAAACATTAACAAGCATTATAAATAACATTATAAATAACTAATAAACATTCTTCACAATATGTAGCAATAAATAAATGTAACTAAATACATATAAATATGGCGAATATCAAACATTAGCAATATAAATAACACAAGTCGATACAATACTGCACAATAACATGTTGATACAGACATATGTGACCCTGGACGACAATCTTATGGGTAAATTTTTCAAAATTGAGATTTATACACCACATGAAAGCTGACTAAATACACTATCTATTGATATATAGTTTGTTATGATATGACACTATTTGGCCGAGATATAACCATTTAAAATTCTGGAATCTGAGAGTGGAAAAAATCAAAATATTGAGAAAATCGCCTTTAAAGTTTTCCAGAAGTAGTCCTTAGCAACGCATATTACTAATGATGGGAAATAAATAAAACTTACACCATTGATTAACCACAGCTTAAACTTTATACACACAAAATTTCATAAAAATAATTTTCCAGGAACATATACAATTCTACACTTGAGCTGGCAACGAATCATCATTAACAGAGGCAGATCTACATGCTAAGATGATGTTTTGTTTACATTTTGTCAGAGCAAAATTGGCATAACTTTGACATAAACAACTTATGAAAACCACTACTTTGTAAAGAAGGTATTTAAGAACGTTTGTGACTGACTCATCTGAACTTTGAAGAATTTTCCCACTCAAGCGGGTTGAATTCTGAGTCCGCAGTGAACACTTTGTATTCCTTCATGTCACGGAGTCGAAGCGATCTAAACATTGATTGAATTCGTCGTCTTCCGGGGCATCCCCTTATGTCAAGCCGGTCTCTGGACATTCTGTATTATCTTCCCAATGATTTGCGAAACAATCATTTACTAGGTTCGTTAAATTATTGCTGTCATTAGCGTTTAGATTGAGCAAACGCGCTTCCATCAGAATCCATGTTTTGAAGCGCGATCATGACGGATTGTGTACGCTGCGCACGTGAGACGCTATAGCAGGCCGTTGCTAAGAGGAAACAGGTTTGTTTTAACACTCTCTATTGGCTTACCCTTGTAATGACATAGAGAGAGTAGATTAACTTGAAAGCGCAATCTCTTAACTTTACATAGATACCAAACTTGAATGTGTAGTTTTCATAGAGCGGACAGCAGCGAGTTAAGTTTGTAGGCATGTTTCTGACCATTTTTTGTTCGCGATATTAAGGGATCGACTCACAAAAATAAAGTTTTGATATATTTACGGTGCGAAATTTACAAAATATCTTCATGGAACATGATCTTTACCTAATATACTAAAGATTTTTGACATAAAATAAAAATTGATCATTTTGACCCTAACAATGTATTTTCGTCTTTTGTCAGAAATATACCCGTGCGGCTTACGACTGGTTTTGTGGTCCAGGGTCACATATGTCACAAGTAAATAGAAAAATTATTAGTGAATTATTAGAATCATTCATAAATCAGTCAAACTTAAATTCTGAATTAGAAAAAACATTACTGTAAATATATACTTTCACTGTAAAAAAATATAAGTTAAGTTATTCCTCCGCAAGCAAAGAGCAGCGAAGAAACGAATAGCAGATGATTCATTCCCCTCCATTTGAAAAACAACAGTCTGGAGAAATTCCCAGGTAGAAGCACATTGCCTGGGGAAGTTAACATCAAACACATAAAATGCTTTGAAACATACATCAACAGCTGAAAGCAGCGTGGTTTGTTCCAGAGCTTGTCCATTCAAAATAACAATAGCCTGAGATATATGCCGGATGTTTCCCATCGCGAGGACAAAAGGAAAGGGCTTTGTTAATTCTGTCCGGTGAAGAAATTCCACCACGTTTGTTCCAATCTATAAGGAATTAAAACACATGATAAAATATCAATAATCCCAAACACTTAGCACTGTGTCTTGATATCAGGTATATATGCAAGTTTAAATAAAAAAATTTAACTAGGTGACTTGACCAAATATGTAGTTACTGCACTTTGCCTTTGTAAGGCAGTATAGTGGAGATGCATTAATTTAGACCAAAAATTAACCCTCCGGAACTATATTTAGTGATATAATTGAAGAATCAGAAGTTGTAAGGATGATAGGCCAGTTGAATTACTGAAGAAAATGCAGGTCCATCATAGTCCATATTGACACAAAGTTTGCAAATTGCTTGTGTTATATCCTCAAACTTCTCTTACTGGCCTCCATTTTTTGAATCCCACGTGCATACATGCAAGTATAAGTTTTGAAATAGAAGTAGCTTAAATTTTTACTTACCGGCTGAAGTTCAATAAACGCCTTGCTAGCCTCGTCAATGGATGGCCGGAAGACCTTTTGACCAACTCTGTACACTGTGGGAGGAAGAAGAAGGGGAAGGACCAAAAGGGCAACATCTCCTCTCATTTCTGCAAAAAACAAACATACAGAAACAACAAACAAAATGCATACCTTGAAATTGCTGCCTTAACATTTCATAATTTTAAGTACTTTAAACATAATACATGACCTTGTGGAATATCTTCAAAGGCTGATTGAACCTTTCTTCTTTAACTGCAAGCCTTAATATCCTGGCAGCAAAGAAAGCAGCCCATGATTCAAACAACTTCATCCCAGTTTCTCCATGAACCTGATCAAAGTCTTGGGAAATCTAAATGGGAGCTGGGTGTTCTAGATAAGCTGTATATATGTGAAAAAACAGGGTAATGATGAAGACACTTTAATAACATCCACTAAACCCATACTATTCCAGGTGTGCTCAAGAAATGCGGGAACTCTGACAACCTCTGCAATGCTCTTTGTCCCATTCTTTCGGATCCACTTAGTTCTGTATAATGCAGTCTCCTTCATTTTCTCTACCACTTGGTAAAGTGGTGCATGGTTATTTTTCAGCCAGTTAACAAGGCTTTGGGCTCTCTCCATTTGTATAGTAGGTTCTGTTTTTTAAACAAGAAGTTTAACATTAAAAAAGTATTACACAAGCAATAGAGCTGTTTTTATTATTTTAGCATATCTTTGATTCAGTCAAAGGTGTTATGTAAAAGAGAAAGATGATGCTCATTTGGTATAGAAAGTTTATTAATTGTTATTTACATTATTAAAGAAGCTGCATGGATTTTTCAGTAAACTATTTAAATTCAAAAGACTTTGCCTTTGCATTCTTGTTTTAGTCACTTAAGCATTTATCTGTTTTTCACTTAAATGATAAGGAACAAACTGTGAGTCCAACTTCAATAAATGCCTCTGATACAGTGAGGGAAATAAGTATTTGATCCCCTGCTGATTTTGTAAATTTGCCTGCTTACAAATAAATGACGGGTCTATAATTTTTATGGTAGGTTTATTTTATGTGATAGAGACAGAATATGAAAAAATCAGAGACATTTTTTAAATATAAAGGTTATAAATTGATTTGCATTTCAGTCAGTGAATTAAGTATGTGATCCCCATACCATCAAGAATTCTGGCCACACATTGGTTATGTGCCTATATGGACCACAGATGAGTCCTGTCACTTTAAGACGTTAAAGACACAGTGTTGGTAACATTATGCTTTAGGGCTTTTTATCTCTGCTATGGGTACAGGATGACTTAACCGCATTGAGGGGCTAAGGGACGGGCCTGTGTACCGTAAAATCTTGGACGAGAATCTCCTCCCCCTAACTAGATCACTGAAGATGGGTCGTGGATGTGCCTATAAAATGACAAAGACCCAAAACATATTGCCAAGACAACCAAAGAGTGGGTTAAGGAGAAGCATACTAAATGTCCTAGCCGGTCTCTAGACCCTAGTCCCATAGAATATTATTATTATTTGCTGAGCCAAGAAACCTTAAAGATTTACAGAGGAGTTGACTAAAATGTATCCTTACACATGTGCAAACCTGGTGACCAGCTATCAGAAATGTTTTACCTCTGTGCTTGCCAACAAGGGTTTCTCCAACAAGTAAAAAGTAATCAAATACTTATTTCACTGACTGAAATGCAAATCAATTTATAACCTATATAACAAAAAAAATCCCAGATTTTTTTATATTCTGTCTGTGTCAGTTAAAATTCCTCTGACCTTAACCCAGGCTGGCAAAAACACTTCCGAGTGAGGTGGAACACCTTCCAAACCGTTTTGAATGTCCCTAAAATCACCCAAGGTTGCAAGAAAAGCACAGTGACCTGCTCCAACTTCAGCGTTTTGTGTGAAGACAGAATCTGACAGAAATGTGTAGCATTGCATCATTTGGTGGCGAAATGCCATAGTCTTGCAGATGTTCTTAAAGTTGCAAGTAACTTTGCTAACACTGAAAAACCCATGCTTAGATTCAAACCGCATTGCCCAAAAGTGAACTATCGGTCCCAGCTTCATGATCACCCTGGGGTAGTGTAGCATGAAGTGATGCTTGCGACGTAGGTGGAGATGTGGGTAAAGCTCCAAAAACAGACTATGATGCTCTTGGATTATGTATGATAGAAAGATCGTGGCTCCTGGTGTAATAGATGGAGAAAAGATGAACTCCATGCACTGTAAAAGCAGCAGCAGTAGATTCCAGTACTTGTTGCCAAGTGGAATAAGATCACCAATCATTAAAGGCAGCAATCTTAATAAGCACCACATCTGAGAGGCCGATTGGCGCATACCCCCGTCAGAGTTGCGTAGCTCACTTTTGCTGATAAGGGTTGGTTGATTGCGTTTATCGCTGAAGCCGTAATCAAAGCTGCTGATCCTGTCGTTTAGGGTATCAAGAGAGATGTTTTTCCTCAATCAGAGAATTAATAATGAGTTTAAATTCATGTGACCCCACTCCCTCCAAAATGTCATGCATGATGTCAGGTGCAACATTGTCAGTCACATGAAACAAGTGCAAGCTATTTAAGACACTTTCCTGTATCACACCCGTTCCTGAGGGATTGTTTTTATGGAGATCAGCTTGGTAATTGTCTGCATCACGAAGTAAAGACTGATCCTCCTTTGTCAGAACACGTAGCACATCCCTGTGTGCCCTGCACCATCGACATACATAGTTGCCTGAAAAACTTTTGGTGTAGCCAAGAATGTTATGTAATTCCAAATTGTCTCCACACACTTGTGCAATGGCAAACTTTACTGTTCCCTGAAAATGAGGCATTGCAATGGAGATTCCTTCCAGTTCTAGAAGCTTCAGCTCATCAATGATGGGGTTTAGGACTCCATTGAGACCATAGGTCTTGGCATCATCCGTCTTATAAACTGCCAACAGAAAGTGAGAATTCAAACTTGACTGTAATTCTAGAGGCAAGCTCTTGATTGTGAAATAAATGAAGCCAAGTTTATGTAGAACAGTTTTGGATCCTAAAGGATTGACTGTTTCACAATCATCGTTGTATAAAACTAAGGGAATGGTAAACTCTTGAGAAAAAGGGGCATGTTCACGCCAAAACTCCCCATCACAAAAATCTTGTAGGACATCTTTATTGTCCTTTTGCTGCCACTGAAGTACTGCCTGGAGTACAACAGGGCATTCAATTCATTCTTGTAGGTCTGTTACAATGTCGTGAATCAAAGAGGATGTTTCCTGAACAACATAATTGAGAGCACTAAAAGTCTGAGATGACCTTGCCCTCAAACAGGCCAAAAATGTAGCAACTCTGGTTATGACATCTTCAGGGTTAGGTTCATCCCAATCCTCACTTAAAGCGTCCTCCTTTGTTTATAAAACAGAGTGTTCAGCTGTATGCACAGCCGTAGTTCTGGGCAGTTCATTTTCATGAGTTCCAAGCCTGTCTTCGTCGCTGTGTGACTTGTGTCCCAAAAGATGGCGTTTATAAGACCTAATATAAAAAAATGTTCTTCTGCATCCATGCTCACAGCACTTAAAATGTGTACTGGCTGACGTTAAATTATGTACCGCTCTCAGGTGTGTGAAAATACTTTTTATATCACCCTGTATGAATACTTCACATTTAAAACATGTGTACCCCATGTCTTTTGACAAGTTCTTGGTGTTTCTTGGTGAACTTCAGCCGAAGACCAGTTTTTGGTATGAGGTTAATAATAGCAGGCTCATCCAGAAGACCAAAACTCTCCTCATCTAAAAATCACAATTAAAATGCATATTAAATGGGATTTTCCACAGTGTTGCTGTAAATATATAAGAATCTACTCACCCTTACATCGAACATAAAGTGTATAGAAGTGAGAAACATGAACATTGTTCCAAGCTATTACCGTGACCCAAAATTGTCAAGATTCATAAAAATATATAAGAAAGACGACTCCTGCTGTCTGAACTAGGAATTGCAGATTTGCCACAAATGAACTCTATGGGCAGACTTCCAGCTAGCCAAAAAAGCGTAGCGGCTAATGCTAACGCCCTGGCCTCAGCGGAACGCAGAAAAGGAGTCCAGATGCTAGATTTTAATGGATGTTAATGGGTTTTGTTTGTATTACAGTCTCTCCAATCTCCATATAATAAGGGTATCTCTGACTCGACTCTGTTATGAACGCGTGTTCAGTGAATACAGTTTAGAAAGTTAGAAAAATATTTTACCCAACAAAACCCGTCGTTCAAAAGAAATGTGCTACTCCACAGACCCATACAGATGACGTCGGGCCTATTTTATTGTGAACATTCAATAGTTCTATCTGACTCAATAAAGATATAACCTCAATAACTTGTTATGTGGTGTTACTTTTATGTTACGTGAGGGTGAGTTGATCATTGTAGTCAGTTTAAGAGTATTGAATAAACACAAACGTACCTTTAAACTTGTCAATTCCCTCACAAAAGCATCCATCTGATTTACTGACTAGTGAAAAAAAGAACATTATAAATTACACCAATTTATACATTAAGAAACCGCACAGGCTACCACACTCGTCTAACTTTATCATATGCACAAACCTTCGTTTAAAACAGAGGGAGCAATTTAATTTACTGGCCTCTTAATGTCCAGAGTGGACACCGAGAGAGGGGTTCCTATAAGGCGCCGTTTAGGGTGTAAATCAAACTGCGCTCATGAATACATATATAAAAGCGTCCATACACATATATACATTGCTATGAGGGGCCGTTTAGGCCATAATTATTGAAATGACTCTTACAAACACTATTGAAATAAAAACATCGATCCAACTTAGTGAAATTCATTCATACGTATTACTGAAATACCTCTTACAAACACTAGTGAAATAAAAACATTGATCGAACTTAGTGAAATTCATGACTCTTACAAACACTAGTGAAAAAAAAACATTGATCGAACTTAGTGAAATTCATGACTCTTACAAACACTAGTGAAAAAAAAACATTGATCGAACTTAGTGAAATTCATTCATACGTATTACTGAAATGACTCTTACAAACACTAGTGAAATAAAAACATTGATCGAACTTAGTGAAATTCATTCATACGTATTAATGAAATGCATCTTACAAACACAAGTGAAACCATACATATGTATTACTGTAATCTTTTTCAAACACTAGTGAAATGTATGCATATTCATACTAGAAAGCCTCTTATAAACAATGGTGCACTAATGAGGCAACATATTTCAGGTATAGTTGATGAAAGATTTCAGTGTAGTTGATGAGAGCATATTTCACTGGAAAAGGAAGCTGCATCCGCACTTCAGTTTTGGCGCGCGTTGATGACTTGCAGATATGCAGCGAACAGGAACCTGTCAGATGCAATTCATTTACGGAGTAATATTTTACAATCGCCCAAGCTACCTTCGGTTTTCCATATTTTCCATATTCCAGAAACAAAACTTGAAGTTTACGAAACAAAACTTGAAGTTCACTATAAAATCTATAAAGACAGCCTGCATGCCTTTAATATCGAATAGGCAAAGCTAGACAGAGTTATTTATATTGACTGCAACAACAGTCATAGGCTTTTTGCTACTGTAGAGAGACTAACAAACCCCCAAGTCAAGTCCCCTTCTAAATGCTTTCTGATGACAAGTTTGCAACTTTTTCCCTTGAGAAGATAAATAATTTCAGAATGGCAGTCAGCAAAGCCATACATGGCGCTCAGGTCAGTCTGACTTTATTACAACAATCTAAGAAATTAGCAACATTATCTGAATTTTAGACAATTGATCAGAAAACTATCAGTAAAGCAGTCCTAGAGTAAAAAAATAATACCTGTAGTTAAGGTGTACCTTTAGAGTCTTCGTATTGCGTTAAAAGACAACCTTATCGGAAAAAACACAGCCCTGAACTTATTTTGTATAGTCTACTAATAATAATTCTTAATATAACATTAAACTTCAAATACTAGGCCTACTCACCCTCCTGTCATTAATGCATCTCTTGCTGTACGACATAGGAAGTTTTTTTTAATGATAACGTTTTTAACATAATATATATATAATTATGTGATAGTTCACCCAAAATACTAAATTCTTATTCATTTACTTACCCTCTTATCATTTCAAACCTGTACGACTTTTTTGTACGGAACACAAAAAATGTTTGCTATTTTGAAGAATGTTGGGAACCATTATTCATTGACTTGACATTGGTTTTGTGTCCACACACTGGAAGTGAATGGATACGGCCATTGTTTGGTTACTAACATTCTTCAAAATATCTTCTTTTGTGTTCTGTAAAAGAAAGAATGTCATACAGTTTTCAAATGATAAGAGTGTGAGTAAATCATTATTATTATTTACTTAAAACGTGTTATAACTTAAAAAGAAACATCACTTTCTGTAATACAGCAAGAGATTATGGCTGCATTAGCAAGAACAGGTACACAATAATTTAAATCAAACAAAATCCAGCAACAATATGCAGCCCAGCCTTTGCATAGCCACAGTCTTTACTCTTTTGCATAATCGTAATCCACAAAAACCCAGATAACAGAACCTTTGGCAAAGACTTACAAATCTTTATGAATATTAAAAACACAAAAAGTAATAATTAATTCAACATCAATATACAACATCCTGATCAGTTTTGACTTAACATAACTTTTCCAAATAAGCACAAAGAACATACACTTGTATGTGAAGGGAATTTAACTTGTTTTGAGTAGATGGATAATTTACAGTTTATATTTACTGTATATTTACTGTTTTTTTTCCATTTTCTACCGCCTATCCGAACTACCTCGGGTCACGGGGAGCCTGCGCCTATCTCAGGAGTCATCGGGCATCAAGGCAGGATACACCCTGGATGGAGTGCCAACCCATCGCAGGGCACACACACACACACACACACACTCACTCATGCACTCACACCCTACGGACAATTTTTTCCAGAGATGCCAATCAACCTACCATGCATGTCTTTGGACCAGGGGAGGAAACCGGAGTATATTTACTGTTTATCACTGTTAAAATAAATCCCCATCTAAAAAATGCTTGTGTGTTTTTAACCCATGGCTGGGTCAATATTGGACTGAACACATGGTTGGGTTATTTCAACCCAAATGTTGGCTTGTTCTCACGGTTGGGTAACAACAACTCCGCATTTGGGTTAATATAACCCAACCATGTGTTCTGTGCAACATTGATCCAGCCATGGGTTAAAAACACACCAGCATTTTTTTTTGCTAAAACATTGTTTAGTGTTAATATGTACGCAAAGTAGGAAGAGTAAAAGTTATGTAGTGTTGTGTTAATGAGATAACAGGCACAATCAGTGATGAAAATGTGAACAGGTACAGAAAAAAACAACCACAACTGACTAAGAGTCAACTGCAACATATCTGGTAGACACATACAATCTGTCAAAATCTCACCATGCAGAGGAGGACTAAACAACTCCACAAACACTATTTCTGCCATACACATCTCTGTTTATTAGGCACATTAGTTTTACCAAGAAATGATTGTTAATTATGGATGATAGCGTAATCATCAAATATTATGTGGTAGCCTCATTCCATCCTATCCATTTTTGCTATCTAATTATGTATGTGATGTGATGTTTTATTTTGTTTTGTTTTTATTATATTAGGCCTGTAAAACTATTGCTTAAAGTCCAGCTGTGTTGTGGTTAGCATATTCCAAATGATTTTTTCACATTATGCACACGATTTAAACTACTGCATCCTTTAGACTAAATGACATCAAGAATCAATGAACACTTCTTAATGATGGTTCAAGACAAATGAAAAACTTTATACCACAATGCATGCTGGGTACCATAAAACAAAGCTCATCCATGGTTCCCAACATGTACTGCGCATGAACATGTTTTGCAGATAAACTGTCTTGCTTTTATTTGCTTTTATATTTGCTGTTTTTTGGGGGACTTTCGCAGCTTATTTTGTGATGTTGATTGATGTGTTTATTCACACAGCTTGTTAGTTCTGTCACAAATAAAAGTCAAAAGTCTTAAACACATTATAGAATTTTCATACCAACAAAATGTTTGAAGCAAGTTATTTATATCTTGCTGTAGTGTGTCATAAGGAAATTTAAGTTTACATTCCAAGCAATCCTTTTGTCATTATTTGTGATAAATCAGTGAGATTTTTGTACGTGTACCAGGAGTCTGAAAACAATAGATATGGTCATCATCTGGTCTGTTTATTACATTAAGAAGGAGAAAAGAATGAGACAGACTAAACCCTGTGACAATGTCTCAAAGACACTTGAAGGAGCACCTGCAAACATCCAGTACAATGAAGTTTTGGGCACTTTTTTCTGTAATCTGTAAAGTGGGGATGCTTAATAATAAAAATGTCATAAATCAATATTATTTATCAATTACCTTCTATTAACTAAATCAAATCAATATTTGCAGTGACTGCCTTATGGGTTTAAAGCCGCTTTTGTCCAAGATTCAGCTTTGCAGGTCGGTTTCGGAAAAGTGTCTTGGAGACATTGCCACAGGTCTTCTGGATTTAGTCTGTCTCATTTTTCACCTTCTTAATGTAATAATATCAGTCTAGATGATGACAAGGCAACATTTCTGTGTGGATCATTCATTGTTGTCAGACTCCCTGTACAGTACATACAGAAACTTCACTGGATTTTCAAAAATAATAACAAAATGAATGCTAGGAAATGTAGACTTACATTTCCTACAGACACACTACAGCAAAATATAAAAAACTGGCTTAAAACATTTTGTTGGGTAGGACTTTTGCACATTATTCGCACAGGGAATGTTGTTTAAGTTATTTATTTCTTGTTACTTTTTTGTTTATTTTGAACAAAATCAATGCACTGTCGATTTAATAAAGAGTTACCAGCTTGTAACTTGTAACAAAGTATAATACATAAAAAATAGGGTTGAAAGATAGGTATGTGGTTTCTTAATTTAGCAGTGTGCCATTTCCCGGCCAAAAATGGCTAACCTGCACCAGGTCTGGACTGGGACACAATGTTTCCTTTTTGCAATCTGTTAGTCTACAACCCTTTTGAGGTACCGATACAATGAGTTATCAATACATGTGTTCTTCTCTCCATCTTATTCTCCTTCTCATCCCCTGCTTCCTTCAGATGTATATATTCTTCAGATTCTACTATAATCTGATTCTTTAGCATTGCAGTGTATGGCAGTTAAGACTTGATAAGCAAATTTGAACTCACATGATCAAAAAATACAAACAGATCAATATTTATGAACGTTCTTTGAACACACTTCAATTTTTTAATTAAATTCCTTCAGTGCATTAATTATTTATCATATTTTATTACAGATGAACTACCTTCGATCCCTTGGGGGCTTAAATCCTGGTGCTGCGGTCTGCAAAATGTTGCGCAAGATTGCCCTAAATGAGGTCTTGGGGGCCTACAGTCTGAAAGGAAAGAAAAATAAAAAGGCCTTCCAAGACCTACAAATTTGCAACTTAGTAATAGGCAAGTTTTTTTTCCTAACTTGTGTCATTTTAGGCTCATTAAAAAGTTTTGTTTTACTGTGTGAACATAAAGGGAGTATTTATCTGATCAGAGATTGTCATTCTATTTTACAGGAGCGACACAAAAAAACTTTAAGCAGCTGAGGGCAACTGATGTGGAGGACGAAATTTCTCTAGTTTTAAAATATGCCCCACACAGGCATTTGAAATGGTAAACAATGTCATTTGTAAATTATCAGTATGATTCAATCAACTCTCTAACTTTTTATAAGACGGGCCAATAGGTTTAGAAAAGATTTGTAAATTAATTGCAGGCAGTATTAACGATCAACATTATTCATTGGAGACACTGCAATTAATAACTATTTCACATAATAAGTATTCACTTCAACTATAGTGTTTAAGATTCGTCTTATTCATTTCCTTTTTGTTTTGTTTTCAGATGATGCTGAAGTGAAGATAGTGGACTTGCTTCTGTATTTTAATTAATTGTAGACTATATATGTCATGATTCTCAATGTGAGACATGGCGTGAGAACCCAATTGCAGGCAGACACGGACGGTAGATGTGACAGGGATGTTTATTAACAAATAAACACAACAAAACAAGACAGGCAAAACAAAAACCCACGATGGGGGAAAACAATACAGGAATATATATACTTTAACAACAAACAAGGACACTGACTTACTAAACTAAAACTAAGAAAACAAACACTTGGAACAAACACTAAACTGACACTTACTATACAGGGAACAGGAGCAAGGTAACAACAGGTACAAGCATACAGCATACAGCAAACAATGCACGAGCACAGGACAATGAAACATGAGGACTCTTTATAGGAGACAAACACAGGATCATAACGAGCAACAGGTGCTGGGGATTAGCACTAAGGAGAGGCTGACGAGGAACGAGATGTAGGGAACAATGACAAGACACGAGAAAGAACTAGGTCTTTCCCACATAAAACCATCAGGCAATGCCATGGCTCCACTTGAGACAGGAATAAAACATGACATGGTAGTGGAACCATGACAATATATATCTCATTATACATTTAATAAATAGTAATTTTAATGTTATGTATACAATTTCATATTACCAATTAGTTTAACGTCTTAAAGTTATTATTTTCTTTCAAGTTGTTTTATTTGAATGTTGTTTAAGGTTTTTCATGTAGTTTCTATTATATTTCTCATTCTACATTTAATAAATAGTAATTAAACTATTATTTTACAATTCAATTTTACCAATTAGTTTAACGTTTTAAAGTTATTGTTATGTTCCTTGTATTTGTTTTATTTGTATGTTGTTTAAGGGTGTCCATACAGTTTAATTTAAAAATGTTGATTTATTTAACCCCGGTTCTTGTTCTTTAAGCAATAAACAAGCTATAACTCATGATTTCAGACTTATTTGCATTAATCATAACATTAAGGTTAGGGGAACGTTCCCGTAACGTTAGGTGATCGTTCCCGTAACGTTAGGGGAACGTTACCGTAACGTTAGGGGAAAGGTATGGGGACGTTCCCCTAACCTATAGGGAACGTTCTTATAACGTTAAGAAAACTTTCCTGGAAAACCAACAGGGAACGTTAGAATATCTGTTGCGGGAACGTTCTGGGAACCATGCGCTAACGTTCCCAGAACGTTCTGGGAACCATAAATTGTTTGCTGGGTATGACCATCTCAAATTAATCATCGTTATTATTAATCGCGTTGCAGCTTGTTGAGTTGCGCGCGCTGAATGAATAGGCCTACCGTTAAACTGGAGCACCTTGCTAGCGCGTTATTTAACTCAAAGAAACGCATCCTATATTAGATTAATCAGATTATATACAAAATAAACATAATATTACAAATTATATCTGCACAAAATGACGTGAATGCACAAGTGAACTTGAACTAACGTGCCATTCAGAATTACTCATGTTGTGGACGCACTCTTCCTGGAGCAACGAGACACGGCAAATAAACCCAAATAATTCACAATGTTTTATTACAATATTGTTCTCTTTATAATGTTATGTAACATGACAGTCCCAATAGTCATTATTAGTCGTGCAGTGTCGTTTGAGCTGCGCGCGCTGAAGCTGATCACGCTTTAGCGTTAATTCTTAACCAAATGCATCCAATATGAGATAAATCAGATATAGATAGGCGTACACAAAATAAACTATTACAACTTACATTTTCACAAAACAAAAGGGTGTGAATACACACGCAAATTTATAGTCACTCATGATGGTGTAAAATGGTCCCAAACATAACTCCGGCGCGCTCACTTGCGTGCTGCACATCACTCGGCGCGCGCATGAACCTGCTTAATCGATGATCGATAAGTGTGATCGATTAAATGCATCATAGACAATTAATCGATCATTGATTAATCGTTGACATCCCTAGTCACCATTCAAACCAAATGGGATGTTCTTTCTTCAGATTCGTATAATAAACGTGTCGAAAGCAGCAAAGAGTTGTAGTCCACAAAGTGTTCTCACACAAAAGAAATACGTCATCAAAAATTAAGTCCAGTGTGTGGGAGAAATTGTGAGTTATCTTAAGAAAAAATTGTCAGGTAATTGTAAATAATAATTGTCGTGTAAAAACCTCTGTATGGATTGGCAATAAACATTTTTGTAAGTGTGTCTATAATGTGATTGGCTAGACTGATTTTTATTTCCGGTGCGGGTCGGGTGTCGGTTCTGTTTTAAGCGGGTCAGGTCCGGTGCGGATTTTGATTAGTGCTGCTGTCGGAAAACGGGTCGGATGCGGTTCGAACGGGTCGAATGCGGGAACGGGCGGGTGCGTATTTACAAAATCGGACCTGTGCAGGGGCCCGTTTCAGAAAGCAGGGTAAGTGCAAACTCAGAGTAAGTCAACCCCAGAAAACGGAATACTCAAGGTTTTTGGTTTCCGAACGCGAGGTATGTCAAACCCGCGACCGCGGGGTAAGTCAAGCCCATTTCTGAAATCGAGGTATCTTATACTCCGAGTGAGTAACCAGAGTAACATACTCCGTGAACCTAACCTGGTCGGTAGCAGGTTTTATTCCGCAAACCCAGGGTTTGTTACAATCTCCGCCCCCTTTTCGAAGCGCAAGCGGTGTTGAAATTGCATACGTCATTTGTTTATTGATTTGTGTTCCTAATCGCGCTCAATTTAGTCACACAGACCTTAAAATGGCATGTTCGTTTATTCAGGAACCCATAGAGGAGGAATCTGCATTAATTCGCAGAGAATTACATTTATGTCGGGAGAGAATCGTGAGGCCCCGTTTGGACGTTTTACCCTTTAAAGCCAGTTTAAGAAGTATATTTAACATTTCCCAATCAGGCATCCTACTAGAAGGAGCATTTTATTTCTTTAAACTTTCCTGAATGAATGATGTTATTGTATTTCTACGACGGCGTTTTAGTGCCACGTTAAAAATAAAATAAATTCAAGATTACGAGATTAAAGTCGAAATGTTGCGAGAATAAAGTCGAAATGTTGCGAGATTAAAGTCGAAATGTTGCGAGATTAAAGACGAAATGTTACGTGAATAAAGTCGAAATGTTACGAAAATAAAGACGAAATGTTACGAGAATAAACTCGTCGTAATATGTATTTTATTTTTTTGAAAGTTGTAGTTTAAGAGTTGAAGTTATGTTTAAGCACGTCATCTGAATCAGTGAGTTAATTCTTAGTTCATGTCAGATTTTTTCTTCTGAATAAATTCAGTTTCCTAAATAACCGCTGCAGTGTCCTTTTACTAATTATAACTCCGTGATGATGCACCAAAAGACAAAGAATTTCCTTATTGCTAAATCCTAATCTAAAGTAGGATTCAACGAAATCCTCCACAGCCATTGTTTCTAGCAATTCTGTGATTTTTCTCAAATATGACGAGTTTCTCGTAACATTTCGACTTTATATTTCGACTTTATTCTCGTAACATTTCGACTTTATTCTCGTAACATTTCGACTTTATATTTCGGCTTTATTCTCGTAACATTTCGACTTTATTCTCGTAACATTTCGACTTTATTCTCGAAATCTTTTTTTTTTATGACGCCGTCGTATATTTCATATTCAGCTGCTGCCAAGATCTTTTTATTGCAGAAGGATTGCACCTACATGAGAGCGAGAGAGTTAAATATAATTCGCATTTTCACAGTTTCAACAAAATAAATATAAAGTGATTGACATATAAACTTGCGCATTAACACGTGAAGCACTTTTCTCCCATGCCAACTCTCTTTCTTTTGCTGCTGCGGCTGTGTTGCTCTTTTTTCTAAATATGTGCTCATATTCACTGTACGCTTGTAACACCTTCAATTCGATTGGCGAGAAATGAACGGAGCGCTTTTTGTCACGTGCCTTTGCCATGGTGAATCGTGCTATCTTCACTCAATTGATGATGGCTTTTCATCGCCATGCTGCACGCGCATAACCTTGAGTGAACTTACTCAGAGTGGATTGAACTAACTCAAATCAGCTGTTCTGAAACTGAAAACTCAGAGAAGCGATTCTCTGAGTAAATCAACTCAGAGTTCAGATTTTAACTCTGTGTTGGTTGAACTTCCTAATTGAAACGGGCCCCAGGACTCTGTCTTGCATCGCAAGAGTGCCATACAAAAACGGTGCTGTACAAAAACGTAAATTATAGTTCGCTTCAAAGTTTTTTATTTGTGTATTTATTTAATTTGTATTATTTCTTCCCCAAGCTCATAAAATAAGTTTGGGTCGCACATAAATTGACGGTCGGTCAGATACCGGAACCAAACAAAAAAAATTTTTAGGGCCCAGAAATGAGTCGGATACTGTCGGGGCAGTGCTCGGTGGCTCCTTTGCGTCACTGATCCCCTGCCCAATAAATCCTGCTCATGAAAATGGTGAAAAACTTTATAACTCCACCATCAAGTATTATGCATTTCACAGTCTTTGTAACATGTTTCAACAAAGCATTTCTAACATTTATGTGATTACAATTCTCAAAATTTACTTTACACAGACTTTAACTACAAGTGATTACATTTTAATCGACTGGTTTTTACCATCATTCCCACTGTGTCAATCAGCCCAAAATAATATATATATTTTTAGACAATTATCAAAATAGTTTTATCTGTGTCCTGTACTTTCTAGTTATGACATTTGAAGTTCATACTTTTTTTTATATATATATATATAGATGGCGTACCATAAAAAATGGAGACGGCAAAATGCAGAATTACTTGCAATGGCGCTTTCTAGTAATGACTTGGAGGATCATTCTTTTGTTTCTGCTCGGGCTGATGCAATCATCAATTCTGAGAACCTTCTGAGAGAAGATTGTGCAGGAAGTACTGCTGACAGTAATCTTGAGAATCTTGATCTGGATGACCAGCAGTACAGCAGTGAAAGTGATGACACTGAAACAGGCTCCTCTTCAGATGAAATCAGTGACTTAAGGAGTGATTTGGCGAAATGGGCGGTTCGGAACAGAACAACACGGACATCTGTAGATGAGCTCCCTTCTGTGTTGAGAAAACACGGACATCGGCTGCCTAAGGATGCCAGAACACTTTTGGGGACGCCTCGCCATGTAGATGCACAGAATTTGTGTGGTGGTCAATATATGTATTTTGGTCTTGAGTCTGGGCTTCTGAAAATATGTTCACAGTACCCAGAGAAAATCATGTCGAGAGAAAATCATGTCCTTCTCAATTTTAACATTGATGGTTTGCCGTTGTTCAAATCATCTAATGTCCATATTTGGCCAATTCTGCGTAGTGTGAAGAGGTTTCAGCCATTTGTTGTTGCCGTGTTTTGTGGAAATGGAAAACCCAATTCGCTGAGGGATTTCATGTCGGAATTTCTTGAAGAGCTCACTAGGCTTCAGCATGATGGAATTTCATTCAAAGGTGAAACCTTAAATGTTAAGGTCAATGCTTTCATCTGTGATGCTCAAGCGAGAGCTTTTTTAAAGTGCATAAAGGGGCACAATGCGTACAATAGTTGCGAGCGATGCACTATTGAAGGAAATAACGTGAGCCACAGATTGGTCTACAATTACCAACCACAAGAGAAGATTTTGTCAAGAACAGAAGAAGAATTCAGTAGTTTGTCCTACCCTTTTCCACCAAAATGGACTCTCACCCCTTGTAGATGCGGCTTGTCATGTATACAATCTTTTGTCTTGGATTACATGCATCTGGTCTGTCTAGGGGTGGTAAGACGCTTACTCGTTTTTTTGAAACAGGGTCCGAGAGAGTGCCAAATTTCGCAGAGGCAAATTCGAGAGATTTCATCCAAGCTTGACTCTCTCAACGGAAAACTCCCAAGGGAATTTGCCAGACAGCCACGTTCTCTTGCTTCTCTTGAAAGATGGAAAGCAACCGAATTCCGGCAATTCTTACTCTATACTGGACCTGTTGTTCTTCATGATGTGTTGCCTGACAGCTTCTACCACCACTTTCTAACACTGACCGTTGCCATGTCCATACTGTTGGACGCTGATGATGACACGAGGAAGGCATATACATCCTATGCTGAAGAACTGCTGATGCACTTTTATAAAACATCTACTAAACTCTACAGCCCTGTCTTTCCATCGTACAATGTGCATTCTCTTATCCACTTGGAAGAAGACGTTAGACATTTTGGAACGTCTTTAAACGAGATCTGTGCTTTTCCATTTGAAAACCATCTGCACAAACTAAAGAAGAGTGTCAGGAATGCAACAAATCCAATTTCACAGCTTTACAAGAGAATCACTGAGATGGGTAATGCCAAAGTTCATACTATACCACTACCCCACCGGGCAGCAAAATGAAGGACTCCTGTTTTATGGTTAAAGATGGCTTTGCATTTGTCAAGGAAAAGAGATCTGATCAAATGTGTGTGTGTGACTTGCTCCACCTTGACAGTTTAGAGAGTTTCTTTGACAGTCCGTGTGATTCCAAGCTCATGAACATAGCCCGTCTAAAGGATGAAAGAAGACCGGGGAAAAGAAAGCTCATTGAGCAGAAGGATCTGAATAAGAAAGTGGTTTGTCTTCCCTATGGGAATGGATTCGTTCTTATACCGATGCTTCATGGCAGTGAAAGACACTAAGAGCTGTCTGGGGACTCCAAATCTGTGTTAAAGACATGGTAATTGTTTTTTTTTTCACACAAATTAATTTAAATTGTAATTTATGTAAAATAAGTTCCCCTTTCAGAGGGAATGATTGTTGTCCAATATAGTCCAAGTGACTACAGTGGCTCAATCTTAAGTTTATCAATGGATGAGAATACTTTTTGTGCGCAAAAAAACACACAAAAATAATGACTTTATTCCACTATTCATTTCCTTCTCTCTGGGCCTCTGGTGAGTTTACTTAGTAAAACTGCGCAGCGCGTCTGTGTTGTACGTCACATGTGTAAGTCCCGGCTGATCGGCCCAACTCCGGTTTCCGGTCAGCGGGTGAAGGTCTCTGCGCGTTACCGCCTTTCCGCGTGGCAAAGTGTTTTAATTTCATTTAAGCTTTATCTGACTCCATTTATATCATAATTGTTTTATTATGACCTAATATTTAGGTTAGATTGTCCAATTTGTTATTGGTCAATTATATAGTTTAGCAATACATTTGATTATTCCTTTAACTCCTTAAATGAAAACAATGTCAGAGATTTAGGATGAAATCAATGTGTACAATTTATTATGTCAAGTAAATGTATCATGTCAATTCCATAGTCAATTCAAAGAAGATGTAATAACCTTGACGTTATGAAATACATGATGCGAAGTGTTTTGCTTACACTTCGCACCAAGGGCTAATCTGGGTTACAGAATGGCCACGGTCCTCGGGCTGCACTTCCCTAAATACAGGGTGTCCGCGGTGTTTTAAAAGTATTAAAAGGTAGTAAATCAAATTAGTAAAAATTAAGGCCATTAAAAGGTATAAAAGGTAATAATCGCCATTTTATGAGGTATTCATTTTTTAGAATTATAAACGGTTGTCTTTCAAATTCCGTCTGCACACGTCTGCAATAGTATGGCGCTATAACCAACCAGAGCAACAAAGACATTTGTTTCTGTCGGCAAAACTGTGGATGAAACATTTTGCGCGCTGAACTGGGTGACTTGGTGATGAACGTAGGGGTGTGGATGATTAAAATGTCTCCACGATCTGCTTTTAAAGGAATGTCGTCGTATCGTGCAGACTATCAGTTGCAGTTCTGGCGCCTCCATCTCAACATATACTGTACAACGCGACTTATATTCACATCAAAGGTTAACGCAGAGGAACGGGACACTGCAGTTCACAAAAGCTCATTATTTGCGGTTTAACGGTTAAACATGTCATTTGCGTGTTGATACGTGTTCTAACATGCGCTTTTCTGAGCACAAACACCCGCAGCGTATAAAAACCTGTATAACAGCGCCTGTTTACTGGACTAAGTCTTTCGAGTCTTATTGCGCCAACACTGGGAAATATACACAAAGGTTTACATAAGAAAAAGTTGGTTATGTTTAAACTGAAAGCAAACAGAGAAAATAGAGAGAGATCTGCTTGTTAAATGCGTGTTTTAGACGCGTCGCGTGCAGCTCTTAAAGAGACAGTAATATAATAGTAAACATGCAGCCGCTTGTCCTTAAAGAGATAGTTCACCCCAAAATAGAAATTCTGTCATTTACTTGCTGTAATTGTAGAAAGTATTCCCCCTAAAACATGGACTCTCCCGATCACCCCTATCCTTTGAACTGAAATGGACTGTACCAAAGTTTGTGTCGCGGTTTTCAGGTAACGGAGCGGGAAGAAAGTGAACGGTAGTACAGAGTTCAGCTGTGCTCTGTAAAGCTTAGATAAGAAATAGGTGGATCTAATTTTCAAAGTGTACATTGTTTGCATATGTGTGCTTGCATCATAATGTAAGTACCCGAATTACGCATACCTTTATCTGTTTGGTTGTTTGCATGTAATTGGTGCATTCGGTGCTATCATATTCATATGTTTACTTTAATACCGTTACGTGATTGCGCCATTGACTGTCAAATATTAGGTAGTTAACATTCATGTTAAGTGTGTATGTATAAATGTGTATATCTAAGTATGTCTTTTCTTGGCACAACCACTCGGTAGTAGTATAGCGTAATAGCATAAGTGTTCAGACCTATTGGCTAAATTAGCACCTGCGCACGTGGAGAAGCAGCCGCTTGCACGTGGGCAGCGCATGTATATAAGCGTTCAGAGTTGTTGCTTGTTTGTTAATCTATAGTATTTATAGTAGTTTAAAGTATTTACTAGTTGATTTGTTTGTGATATTTTTCTATATTTCATGTGTGTTTTATATTTATATGTTACAGAACCACACACAAGGTTTATGCATCAATAAACAAGATTTGGAAATCACTGGATTGAGACATTGTTGTCCTTACAAGCAACTATTAGCATTCAGCCTACCCGAACTAGCAATATAAACGAAGAAATTCTTCATGGTCCTTCGAGCCGGATGCTGATTTGCTAAAGAGACGTCTCAACCAGAGAAAGAATCACCTGTTGTGCGTCCACGACGACGTGTTCATCCCCCAGTTCATCTGCCTGATTACGAACTTGGTGCAACAGTCGTGCATCGACAGCTACTCCCTACCCTCCAACAAAGCAGACCGCGGTCCCCAAGCACTGAAGGGCCTACTAGATCAACTTCTCCTGTCAGTCAAGATTCGGAGCATGAGCAATGGCTTTTAAGAGATGAATGGCAGAATACATCTAAGAGACGAGAACAGCAAATAGAGCTTGAATCTATGCTGCAGGAGGTGCAACAAGAAAATGCAGAATTGCGCCGACAAACCAGTCAGCTCCCAGAGATCATCTCAACCCTACAGGAGATGAGGCAACAGAACGCCATGCTGCATTATGATCTACAAAGGCTTAAAGGAGGACGGGGAGATCGATCTAAACCTGCAGTCACAACTAGGTGGCTCTCAGAAACCAGTACTCCAGTGGTGAACGCTGAAGTTCTCGCAACTTACCGTCCCACGCCAGCTCCCCGGGTCAGAGTGCCACCACCTACTGCCATGAGAGAACTGCGACCACCAGTGGTAGATGAGTGCCCTGAGTTAACCGAGCAATTCAGGAGAATGGACATTCCTTCCTTCACTCACGAGACGGTAACGCCACAAGCACGTCACAGCAACTCACTGCAGTCCAAGTACCCTCCATTCTCCCACGGCCTCCCATCTCAGCAGATTGAGGCCTCAGTACACAAGCAGATACCGCTGGATCAACGACAAGCGTACTACCCGCCTTTACTCGCTCAGGAGAAAACCTACAGAGGGCCTGCTCCAAGTATTCCCTTCCTAACGTCCCCTGATCCTAGAGAATTCTCAAGACTGAGGATAGCTTTAGAGAACATCCTGCCTGAGGATGCTAGAGAGCATTTCAAATTCCAGATCCTTACTGACCACCTAAGGCTTGAGGAAGCACTTCTTGTGTCTGACTCGTACAGTAACTCAAGGCTTCCATTCACATACACCATGAGAGGACTCATCAAAATGTACGGGCAACCCCGCCAGTTGGCTTTACAACGTATTGCGGGTCTGATGGATGGACCAGGCATTTGTAGTGGAGATGTAAAGGCATTCCGTCTTTTTTGGCTCCATGTATGCTCCTTGGTCAGTATGCTGGAACAGTTAGGCCAGAAAGGAATGACTGAGCTGGAGTGTGGGTCACATGTTTCCAGACTTGTAAGCAAATTACCATATGACCTCCGATCTAGTTTTAAGAGGTACATACACCCTCTTGGGTGTAGGGATGGTGTTACCATCCCTACATTGCTGGACTTTGCAGAATGGCTTGAATATGAGCTCCAGGTCCAGGGAGACCACACTGAGTACACCCCTCAGAGCAAACAAGTGTCGTCAGACCAGAGAAAGGAAATGAGGAGAGATTTCAAACAAACTCGCAAACCCACAGCCGTCTTCCTGGGAACAGAGAAATCAAAGGCCACTTCAGTATTGCCAGTTTATCAACAGAAACCAGCAGCCGCTAAAGGAGAGCGGGTAAATGCTTACTGTCCATACTGTGACAGCAACAGACATTTCTTGAACAACTGTGAGAACTTTAAGCCACTCACCAAAGAACAGAAGGTCAACTGGATTAAAAGCCAAAACAGATGCTGGCACTGTGGACGTGGATATCAGGCAGCCCACTGCACCCTGAAAGCTCTATGTCAAACCTGTAACAGAAAGCACCTGGTAGCACTGCATGAGGTGAACGATCAAAGCAGAGCAATGGAAGAATCTGTTCTAGCCAGCGCGGTACTATATGTTGATCATCCCACCTGCGACAATAAGATTCTGTTGAAAGTGACCAAAGTTCTACTCAGAAATGGAAACAAAGCTTTGGAGGCATATGCTGTCCTTGATGACGGGTCAGAGCGGACCATCATTCTTAGCGATGCGGTTCAGAAGTTAAAACTAAAAGGACAACCAGAGGAATTGGCACTACGCACGGTTAGGCAAGAGACGCAGACCATTCACGGGGCGGCCGTGACCTTCACAGTGTCTTCAATGGATAACCCTCGTAAGGTGTTCAAGATACGGAGTGCATTCACAGCTAACAGCCTGGGTTTATCAGAACATACACACCCAGTTCAGGTACTCCAAAGAAGGTACAAGCACCTTGCGGGCTTGCCACTTCAGAACTTTCACAAAGTTAAACCGATGATTCTTATTGGCTCGGACTGCCCTCACCTCATAACGCCCAACGAACCCGTCCGACTAGGCCCACCTGGGGGCACAGCTGCTGTGAGAACTCGTCTGGGATGGACACTACAAGGTCCAGCACAGGATATAACCACTAGACTTTCCCCTCAGCAGTGCTTATTCACCAGTCTGCGAACCATTGACAGCCTGTATGCTGATGTGGAGAAATGATGGAAAATAGACATCCTCCCGTATCAGAGTGAGAAAGTGCTGACAAGGTCACGACTAGACCAGGAGTCCATCCAGCTTCTCCAAGAGAAAACGGTGAAAGTGGAAGTTGACGGAATTCTGCGCTATGCAACCCCTCTACTCTGGGCGAAGGATATGCCACGCCTTCACGCACCAAAAGAATCTGTGCTGCCACAGTTAAGGGGTATTGAAAATTGTCTTGAAAGAAAACCTGAGCAAGCAGCATCATACCAGGAAGAGATGAACAGGCTACAAGAAGCTGGCTACATCACAAAACTCACCCTTGAACAAGAGAAAGAATCAGAAGAAACCTGGTACATACCACATCATATGGTAGAGCATAACGGTAAAAACACACTCTAAAAAATGCTGGGTTATTTCTGTAAACACATTTTTGGGTTAATTGTGCTGGGTCATAATTTTGGGTTGTTTGAGGTACTGTAAACACACAGTTGGGTTGCTCATGCTGGGTCAAATGGACTGTAGGGGTTATTTCACCACTGAACAGCTGGGTTGGGTTATTTTGACCCAACCGGTTTGTTCATTTTACCACTTCATCGAACCTTCTGGATCCTTCACGCATCTCATTGTCAGAGGGCAACGCACATCACATCAAGCTGATTTCATAAGGTAAATAAATATGATAATATGATTATTTTTAATAACTTGTGGTAAGAGCACACTGATTTTACTGTTTAATGCATTGATCTGTCGCTGTGCGGAGGAAGTGTTTTATTCTGTGATTGATTAACGTTAAGTAATTTATCAGTTTAGCATGCTAATTAAAAAAAAGGCTTTAACAATCGCTTTATCCTAATGTTATATATATGTGTGTGTACGTGTGCATATTTTTACTTTAAAAGGTTTTTATCCTTCACGTTAAATCCTCATGGAAATGTATGAACTAGCCTTAGGTCAGAAATACATGGTATAGTTCGGTTACTGTTTGTCTACTGTATGGCTTTGTAATGTTTAGTCAGAATTAGATAATTTCATACAAAACTTAATCTAAGGGGGATATTTTTTCAAGTGTCTGTGACGTGCCGGATCCAACCAACTAGCAATAATTTACAATTTAGCATTTTCGCGCTTTTTTCCCTCAGGTAACGTTACCGTTAGCTGCATTAGCTAAAAGCTAAGCCTCTTAATCTCACTGATTATTACAATTAATGACAAAAATAATGTTTGGAAAATTAAACAGAAATTATCTTCTGACACACGACAGCAAACGATAGAAATAACTGACTTTTATACCATTTTCCAGCTGGTATAAAAATACTAGTGTTCTAATAATTTTGGCCATCACTGTATGTTATATCCTCAGAAGTAAATGATATACAATATGAATGTAGTGAATGAAGTAAAATACTAAAAGTGATTTTTGAAATTTTCTTCTAAAATTAGCGTTTTTATAAGGCCTCTGTGTTTGTTCATTAAATGCATTTTAACTTAATTTTAGTTATGTTTTAAGACTAACTGTCATATATTTAACAGGTGGTGACTGTCATGGTGGAATACTTGCAAAATGCAGATAACAGTGATGTATTCTGCACATTTTGTGCCTTTGGGACCAGGCAGCAATGACATCCCAGTACTTCGCCATTGTTTCGGGACATGCCATTGAAAAACTGACTTGTTGCTCAGTTGATCTAATTCAAGTCCTTTTCTGTGCTTGATGTTAACTAAGCATTCTTTTCCTACTTAGAAATTTCTCCAGCATGCAGTTTATCGTATTGATGGACATGAGTCTTCATGTGGGAAGTTTTTGAGGACAACAGTTTTTTCTGGGCACTTGTAACATGCTTTAAGTTGTCACATGTATTGTCTGTTGTTTGGAGTCTTTGTTTGGCTTAGTTTTAATGGCACACTGTTTGGACTGATTCTCATGTGCCAATAATATATTTTTGAGTGTTCTAATGCTGCAATGTTGACATATAGAATAGGAATCTACAGTGCCTAATTCACCCAGTTTTTTTTTTAAAGAAACTGATTTACAAAAACTTGTTTTTATGTGTCTGTCGGTGTTGGATGAGATGTATGACAATTGCACCCATTCAATAAATGTAAAGAAATAAATTTAATAAAAACGCATATTTACAATTGCATTTGTTTTGTGTAATTGTATTACAGAAAAATTATAATAATTTTACATTCCTTTCAGATTATTTATTTTTATTGGTAAATATAAAAGAAGCAAGGCAATGAGACAACACATAACCCAATGTTTAGGTTATGTTAACCCAGAAACACAGTTAACCCGACCCACTAGTTTGGTCAAACAAACAACCCAGCATTTTGGGTCAAATGGTTAAACCCAGCACTTGGGTCAAAATAACCCAGCGCGTGTTCTGTCCCATAGTTACCCAGCAGCTGGGTTAAGGTTGGGTTATTTTCTAACCCAGCAATTCTTAGTGTGCAGGGTCGTGTTTAAATGCTCATTTACATACAAAGGCCACAACTTGAACGAGTTCTTGCTACCTGGTCCAACACTCAGCCCCTCTCTCCTGGCAGTTCTACTACGCTTCAGAGAACATTCCATTGCAGTTAGCAGTGATATTCGCGCTATGTTCCATCAGGTGCGCCTTCTGCCTGAAAACAAACCTCTGCTGCGATTCTTATGGCGAGACTTACAGAAGGATAAACCACCAGAGATATTCGAATGGCAGGTGCTTCCCTTTGGAACCACAATGTGCCCCTGCTGTGCTACATTCGCTCTACAGAAACATATTCAGGAAAACACTGAGTCCATGGACGCACCTTTCTCCGTGGAAAAAGCATTCTATGTTGACAACTGCATTCAAAGTTTTACCTCAAGCGAAATGGCAAGAGACAATGTCAACAGACTCCATAGTCTCTTAAGCTCTGGAGGCTTCGACCTAAGACAATGGGCGAGCAATGATCCATCTGTCATCAGTCACTTGCCAACCGAGGCCAAGTCTCAAAGCAACATCCAATGGCTAAGCGATGGTAATCAAAGCGCTCAGGAGTCAACTCTCGGTTTACACTGGCACTGCCTATCTGACACCCTCTCCTATAAACCTCGCCTCACAGACAATCCACTGCCGACTATGCGAAGCATATGTCATGTCCTAGCCATGCAGTATGACCCCATTGGCTACATTGTGCCATTCACAACTCGTGCTAAAGTGATCGTCCAGAGGTTATGGGACAAGAAAAGAGAATGGGATGACCCTCGATTACATGAGGAACTGTTAAGCTCATGGAAAGCCTGGGAAAGCGAGCTAGAACACCTAAAGTGCATCAGCTGGCCAAGATGTTACACAAGCAAAGAGCTGGATCACTCCACCAATGTAAGGCAAGTACATGTTTTCTGCGATGCTTCTGAACAAGCCTACGGTTCAGTAGCATATTTGCGAACTGAAAATCCAGAGGGTAGAGTGGAAGTAGCTTTCATAACTGCCAGATCCCGGGTAGCTCCTAAAAAGCAGCAAAGCATCCCTCGCTTGGAGTTATGTGCTGCACTGACCGGTGCACAGCTTGCAAAGGTTTTGAGGACAGAGCTCACGTTACCCATCTATAGCATCACTCTGTGGTCCGACTCCACGACTGTGCTCAACTGGCTACTGTCTCAGTCATGTAGATTCAAGGTGTTTGTGGGTACCAGAGTGGCTGAAATACAAGAGCTCACAGAGACTGATACCTTGAGATATGTGCCATCACAGGACAACCCGACTGACGACATCACAAGGGGAAAATGCATCCTTGACATAAGAGGCGAAAGCAGATGGCACAACGGACCAGAATTTCTCAGCCAAACTTCAGATAGGTGGCCAGAGATGCTGTCACCAGCAACCACTGACCACGACAATGAGACGAGAAAGTCAGCCTTTTGTGGTTTAACAGCCTCCGCCCACCCCAGACCCGCTGCAGTACACAAACTTTGCAGATCTGCTGAAAGCCTGCATTCAGCATGATAACACACCAACAGCAGAAGAATACAAAGAAGCCGAGTTGGCAGCCTTGCACCAAGTCCAAACCGACTGCTTTGCAGAGGAACTACTGTCCTTAAGAACCAATAAACCCCTACCAAAACACAACAGATTGCTTGGTTTAGCACCCGAATTCGACACCCTTTTGAAACTCATTCGAGTTGGTGGCCGCCTTCGTCAATGCAGTGAGCTAGAGGAAGATGCTATACATCCTATTGTACTTGACCCGCATCACCCCATTACCAGGCTGATAATCAACGACTATGATCACCAGTTGCATCACCCAGGGCCAGAAAGGGTGTTTGCTGAGCTTCGGAGAAAGTACTGGGTGCTACGGGGACGGGCAGCGGTCAAAAGTCACCAACGACAATGCACAGAGTGTCAACGGTGGCGAGAACAACCACATCCACCCAGAATGGCGGACCTTCCCCCCTTCAGGCTTAGAATCCATCAACCAGTCTTCCACTCAACAGGCGTTGACTGTCTTGGACCCTACACCATAAAGGTGGGACGTAGGAACGAACAGAGATGGGGAATCATCTTTAAATGCATGACCACACGTGCAGCCAGAGAGAGATCCGTTAGTTTAAAGCTGCACTTCAAGTTACACTCGGCGCCCAGACGGTCACTGAAGAAGTACTGAGAACAGTCCTTATAGAAATAGAAGGTATTCTCAACTCCAAACCCATCGCTTACACCTCTTCAGACATCGCTGATCCCGACCCAGTAACTCCAAACATCTTGTTGATGGGGCGACGAGATGCCTCATTACCTCAAGTCATGTACCACAATTCCGATCTCTTGAGCCGTAGGAGATGGAAGCATAGTCAACTCTTAGCTGACCACTTCTGGAAGCACTTTATCCGTTGCTACTTACCAAACCTTCAGATTAGACAGAAATGGAAAACCGAAGGAATTGATCTGCAGATTGGCGATGCTGTTGTGATTGTAGACCAGCAACTACCACGTGCCTTGTGGCCAGTGGGCAAGGTTGTTAATGTCTTTCCGGGGACTGACAAGAGAATCAGATCAGCAGAGATTCAGGTGAAGGACAAAAGGTACATTCGATTTGTTGCCAAAATTGTATGTCTGCCCCCTCTGTTGGATTAGCTGTAAACCCTTATTCTGCACTACAAAACCGAATAATGGATCAAATTCACACCTATCCTTTGAACTGAAATGGACTTTACCAAAGTTTGTGCCGCGGTTTTCAGGTAACGGAGCGGGAAGAAAGTGAACGGTAGTACAGAGTTCAGCTGTGCTCTGTAAAGCTTAGATAAGAAATAGGTGGATCTAATTTTCAAAGTGTACATTGTTTGCATATGTGTGCTTGCATCATAATGTAAGTACCCGAATTACGCATACCTTTATCTGTTTGGTTGTTTGCATCTAATTGTTGCATTCGGTGCTATCATATTCATATGTTTACTTTAATACCTTTACGTGATTGCGCCATTGACTGTCAAATATTAGGTAGTTAACATTCATGTTAAGTGTGTATGTATAAATGTGTATATCTAAGTATGTCTTTTCTTGGCACAACCACTCGGTAGTAGTATAGCGTAATAGCATAAGTGTTCAGAGCTATTGGCTAAATTAACACCTGCGCACGTGGAGAAGCAGCCGCTTGCACGTGGGTAGCGCATGTATATAAGCGTTCAGAGTTGTTGCTTGTTTGTTAATCTATAGTATTTATAGTAGTTTAAAGTATTTACTAGTTGATTTGTTTGTGATATTTTTCTATATTTCATGTTTGTTTTATATTTATATGTTACAGAACCACACACAAGGTTTATGCATCAATAAACAAGATTTGGAAATCACTGGATTGAGACATTGTTGTCCTTACAAGCAACTTTTAGCCTTCAGCCTACCCGAACTAGCAATATAAACGAAGAAATTCTTCAGTAATGTTGTTCCAAACGTGTTCATTTCTGTCTTGTGCTGAACAGAATATATAAGGCTTTGTTTTTAAAATATGGACATTAGTTTGGCTGTAATTCTCATTCGCTTGCAAAATAGTAAAACCAACTTGAAAAAGAATCGTGATAAAATCGTGAATCGTGATTTTGCATTATTTTTCCTCCATTATTAATAAGTTTTAATAATGTCTGTACCCCCCACCCCGCCCTCCCTCCCTCCGGCAGATGATCTTCCTCCTCTTCCCCCTGTGCCTAAAAAGGTTCAGAAGAATGTAAATTCTGTTTGGGGTACGTTAAACAATTTTCTTGCAGAGATTAAATTAAATTCTTGTATTCATGTTTATTGTTAAATTTGCCTGCTTTATGTGCCAACTTTTTAGCTTAGTCAAAGTGTATTGTGTTTTTTTTTTTTTTTATTGTACCCCATGGCCAGGACACTTAGAAGATTAAGGTTAGGCTGGGAGATATATCGATATCGCAATAATTTTAGCGACGATGTAAATTTTGGAAATATCGAATATTTTTAATTGAAGCATACGTTCCCAAAAGAATGCACCAAACGTGAGGTAGCTTTCATTAGTGCGGTTGCGATATTTCATAATATAGACAGAGATTACTTCAGTTACATGTGTTCATTTAATAAAAATCTTCATTTTTTTTAATGCTTAAATTTAAACTATTTTGTATTTACTTTGTAACAATAGCTGTTCTACTTAAATTATTATTATTATTATTTTATGGGGCAAAATACTTATTTATTTCTCATAATTATTATTTAAAAAGAAAAGCAAACATAGAGATATGTATTGAATTAGCATAAAATTTAGTTTAAAATTTAGCCCTAGTTTGTAGTATTTGTTCATAATTGTCATCTTTTTTTTTTTATAAGTAGAAAATGGGGGTACTACTGCCTTCAATCCAAGCCAAAGCAGTCCTACACCATTCGCATACAGCCTTAAGAATACCTCGGAATTCCTTTCACAGGATAGAATGAGCCCTAGCATGCCCCTCTCACACGGCAGAAGAAGCCCAAGCAAAAAGTCCCTCTCATATGACAGAAGAAGCCCCAACAAGACTC
The DNA here is from genome assembly GCF_015846415.1 of Triplophysa dalaica. Lineage (NCBI taxonomy): Eukaryota > Metazoa > Chordata > Actinopteri > Cypriniformes > Nemacheilidae > Triplophysa > Triplophysa dalaica. The sequence continues at coordinate 3,871,832 of NC_079563.1, read as the reverse complement.
CCTCAAACGACGGAGGAAGCCCCAGCAAGAAGTCCCTCTCATGCGACAGAAGAAGCCCCCACAAGTCCCTCTCACACGGCAGAAGAAGCCCCCACAAGTCCCTCTCACACGACAGAGGAAGCACCAGCAAAAAGTCCCTCTCACACGACAGAGGAAGCACCAACAAGACTCTCTCACACGACAGAGGAAGCACCAGCAAAAAGTCACTCTCACACGGCAGAAGAAGCCCCAGTTGGTCGTCCACACATAGCAAGCGGCGAAGCCCCAGCCGGTCCCTCTCATCACATGGCAAGGAAATCCCCAGCCCCTCCCCATCATTCATTAAGAGAAGAAGCCCCAATAAGTCTCTCTCAACACATGGCAGGAGAAGCCTTAGCCAGTCTCTCTCGAATGACAGAAGAAGCCCCAGTAAGTCATTCTCACATGGCAAGCAGAGGAGAAGCCATAGCAAATCACTCTCACACAGCTGTATCTGGAGTCCATCTGAGTTCATGTCAGGTAGACAGTTGAGTTCCACAGACAGTGGGTCATGCAGCATGTCATCATCTCGTAATGAATTCCGCAAGGACAGTAAAGGGTAAGCCTATGACTAGGAACATTGTTTACAGCCTGCATGAAATTTTAAATTATTGATTCATACCATAGGTGTTTGTTTGAAGTTTTTCTGTGTTGTGTGAAGACACTTATACATTCTAATTTCATTCTAATTCGTGCTGTAATTAAAAGCCTTAAATAGGCATCAAATAGAGCATGAACACAAGCGTGGGAGCATTGGAAGTGAAAAAAAGTGACCAATTTGTCAGATATGGTGACCTATATCAGAGTTATACCTCTGCTTTTAACCCATCCAGAGAGTAGTGAACACACGCACAGCAAGTGGTGAACACACATACACCCAGAGCAGCGGGCAGCTATCGCTGCAGCGCCCGGGGAGCAAGTAGGGGTTAGGTGCCTTGCTCAAGGCCACCTCAATCGTTACCCGCCGGACCTGAGGATCGAACCGGCAACCTTCTGGTCACGAGTCCAACCATCTAACCATCAGGCCACGACTGCCCCCGTTGTGTGAAGTATCTGATGTTAACATAAGCAGTACATAGGTTGTGGCTACACTACACATGTGGCCAAAAATATTAAAAAATTGTTATATTGATGTTCCCCTCATAATTGACAGGAGAAAAGGGGGTTTACAGAGAAGCCACAGCCAGCATCTGAGTAGACGCCCACATAAGTCCAGCAAGAGAGTAAGGTCCATGTGTGCAGATGAGGACAGGGAGAGATCAGAGCCTGCTAACTCGAGTATTTTCCAAAATGCCTCAACACCAAAATTAAAGATGTCAAACTTTCCTCTGCCAGAGGAATGTAAGTAGTATTGAATACGGAAACTGCATTGCTTTTTTTCCCAGAATGCAGCCTTGTGGTTCTCTGCTTGTTGGATGGATCTATCTATCCATCTAAAACGGATCGCAAAACTCATGGTTCGGATCATTATGCATTAAAGTAATTAGGTCTAAACATAAAATAACATCATTGTGTTTATTCTACAGATTTGAACAGAAGTAGCTTGCACAGAAGAGGGCTTTTAAAGATGCTCTGTTGTTGTTTCTCATTTACACAATTGTGCCGTCGAACTGTTGTATGAGATATATATTTTAATGTGCTAAAATATATATTTTTTATTATTGCTGGGGGTGTGGATTGTGGACGTGGTCAGATGTTCCTTTTTGTCTCTAGCTGATCACATGCCTGAGGGACCCAAAAAAATGAAGCATGTCAGATTTCTTAACTTTTTACATTCACCTAACAGACATGCTTGACTGTGTGTATAAGAATACAAGATGGATATTTTGACCCGCGGCTGTACAGACATATGGATAACAGCCATGCCAATCCGTGAAACCTGATCCATATGGATCAGGGACCCAACTACAATCCGTTTATTTATCTATTGTTATTATTTTTTTTTTTTTATTAATGGAACCTTTTCACAGACATTTACACACTTTCATATCTTGGCAGTGAAAGACAAACGATTCAACACTATTAAAGAATATCAAAGAAAAAGAGAGATCGATGTCCCCATCACTGTGTTTGTGTGGGCTATGCCACCCAATTGAATCAGCAGTGGAGAGTATTTGCTGCCATGAGGTGAACGCGTTTTGGAGTTTAGTGGAACAGCTCGACCTGCGACTGGCTGATCTGACGCGCCTGAACCCGTTTGTTTTGCGAATAGCTTATTCTCATTTCAGGCAGGATCACGGTGCTCTTAAAGTAGCACACACGAGTATGTTTACAATTCAGTTATTTTATCCATAATTTTTTTATCAAATAATACAACCAACTTTTCTGTAGTTATGTAAGGCGAATATAGCTGCTAGTGTACTATTGACTCTGCGGGTAACTCTACTAGTGAGTTCCTCTTATGACGTCACGCCACATCTAGTGGAAGGGAGCGGGAGTGCTTAAAACCACTGTTAAAAGTGCCAACTTTTCATGTTATATTCAGCATTTTGGTATAAAAGACAATGGTAGTCGGTTCTTATCTTTATGTTTAATAAACACATTGCATTATCTTCGTGCAATTTACACTTTAAAGGTTGAAGTCATGTAACCCACACATTAATTTAACATGCATAAACGAGTTATTGTCCAACCCTAATAACATCTGCTCTCACTCCCCTTCATCCTACAATTCCAGAGGAAAGTTCTTCAAATGTTAATTATATAAGAGATTTGGTAAAAGTCGCAATCAGAACAACGGATGTTACTGCATTTACTCTAAAGCCAGCCAACAGCGTGAACGAATTGCAAGAATTGGAGTCTCGTTTGTAAGATAAAAATGAAAGAGCAGCCTTTGTGAGTTTTATATCAATGCAATCAAGCACAATTCTTAAAGGAACATGCCGACTTTTTGTGACTTTTGCTTATTCAGCGTATCGCCCAGAGTTAGATATGTCCATACATTAGGGCTGAACGATACATCGAATTTTCATCGTCATCGCGATATGAACTCGCGTGATGAACATATCACAACAGACAGCCTGACACGATGAATAATGCCTGGTTCAGATTACAAGATTTTTGTGTCTGTTACGATAATCACAGTGTCAGATTACACGATTTTGACTCTTAAAATCTTGTCGTGTCGTGGACAAGAAACATATCAGCCTACACGTTGCTTTCCGACCAGTCATCGCGTGCCGTCACTTGCAAACACAAACACACACACACACTGTCCCTTGCTCACTCGCGCGCACACACACACACTCACTCATACATGAAGGCCAATGTGAGCAATGTTTTTATATGAAATGTATCACCTTTTTCAGCCTTCTGAGTTTGCAGGTCTGATTCTAAAATAACGGTCGCCTAAAATATAATAAACTCACCAGTGAAAAGGTTAATGACGAGTTAGAAGCTGCTGCTTGTCATTTTCCTTCACTGAATTATGTGGCCGACGTTTGCTTGACGTGGGTGTGATATTCATGCGGTAAGAGTGATTTTGATAGTGTGGGCTCATGTTACAAAACATAGCAACACTACAGTGTCCAATGCACAATATATGCAGTAGTGTAACAGTGAACAAAGGAGGCAACACTGATAATATGATGAAACACTTATTAACGCAATACAGCATCTACCAATGCATTGTATTTACTATGTCAGTTTTTTATAATTATTCTTACAGACAATTTTTGTTATTATTTTTAGCAAGCATATTTGACAAGACTTGGAGGAGTTGATGACATCGACATGGTGAAAAAAACAGTGTCTGCGTAAGTACTTTTCTTTCCAGTCATTGCATTAATTCGTCGCCTTGGGATTATAAGGTTCTATCAGACTTTTTTTTTTATTCCTCATTTTGAGTTATGGAAGATGTGTTAAGTGAGACTACTAAGAGGTCCTGACTCTGTGGTCATAAAAAGTCCCAGGATGCCTTTTGAAAATTAGCAGGGGTATTACCCCAGCATCCTGGCCAAATCTACCCAATTGCCTCTTGTTAATCATGGTCTCCTAAACATCCCCATATGCCAATTGGCTGCTTCACTATCTCCTCTCCAACAATTACCTGGTGGGTGTTTTGGCTCAATAGGACGCTGCACGTCAGTGGTGTTTTTATTTTATTTTTTACATTTTAGGACTTTTTTTTTTTTTTAGAAAACAAAAATGTTCTGTCCATTAATCGGTATGGACTGCAATAACTCTGAAGCTCATTATCTCAAAACGGCTCAGAATGCAAATATAACCTTGTAATTCCAAGGTGATGATTTGTCAAATATTATTGGCCACTTGAAATCATATTTTACTATACTGATCTTTTTAAGGCGAGACACTACAGGTGAATATGGTAAAAAATGTAAATAATAGATATCACCATGAAACTTCCTCAGTTGATTACTTACACAAGTATATAAAAATGATGTTAAATTATGCAAATTATGCATTATATCATTAAATATGCGCAATTTTGCATATATTTTCGGTAGATAGATCTGAACATATGATAAAGCCTGGTGCAAAATTATTTTTTCATATTGTTTAGACAAGATGAAAAAAAAGGATTTTTGGATTCAATTTGGATTGGATTCAATTTATTGTCATTACACATATAACAAGTACAGTGTAACGAAATGGATTTAAGAAGAAGAATACAGCAAACATGAGGGAAGTGGAGAGAAAAACAGATACACATAATACACCATAGACAAGACTTGCAACAGGGTAAGATAATCCAGCTCAGGCAAGCAGCCATCCGGTCCTGCAGCCATTACGGCGCTTAACACAGACCCGCTTGCCAAGCTGGCGGGTCAAAGCTACGGAGGTTTGGAATTGGTCAGAGTCAGTGTTTGTGTGTGTGTCTGTATGAGCGATAAGCTCCAAAAGTCTGTGTGTGAGTGTATGATGGGGGAGGGAACGCAAGAGCGTCTCGCCACATTGCCCTTCAGGGTTGTTTCTCCAGTATCGCCTCGGCCAAGGCCAATCCTGGTTCAAGGGGGGCCGAAAAGATAAGATTGCAGTTGTTTCGTCTTGAGGCGAGTAAACCGCATTCCAATTCCACGGCTACTCTCTTTGTCCATTCTGGTCTCTAACATCATCAATTTTCCTTTCCATAGCCGTGAGCTTTTTCAAGATGTAATCCATATTGCGATTAATAGTCTCAGTCTCAGTGCTGACCGCTCTTCCCACGGCCTCCGTCAAAACGGGAAGCTTTGTGAGGCTTTGGACAGCTGTTCCCGTTTTAAGAATTTTTCGATAACCCAGGGCAAAGCATAATCCAATCAGCATAATACCTGTTATCATGGTTCCGAAAAGGTAGATATCTTCAATGTCCTCCACAGAAAGAGCCGCCAGACACACGAGCCGCCATCTCTCCCACGTGTCCATCGTGTAGCCAGCTGCGAACGTTCCATCAGGGCAATCAGGTTCACCCGAACCTTTGTTTCTCGTCGAGAAAATTGTGTCAATTGCGCTAAGTGACCAGTTGATCAGATCCATAATTTCCAAGTTTCGAGAGCAGTGCAGAGAGAGTCTCTCAATAGATGAGACGAGACAAGACAGGAGACAAAGCAGGGAAGATATGGGCAAGGACGGGGAGAGTGAAAATGCGACCGCCTCCGATGAGAGCCAAACGAGAAGGATATATGCTTTAATTACCGAGGAAATCAAAATATACTGTCCATAGCCTTAAATCAATTTTCGCCATATTGTTTTGATTAAAATGTCACATAAATCAGGCCAGGAATGATTTATTAACAAATGCCTCTGAAAATATCTTCAAAATACCTCCAGTGTATAACTGGAAAGTTTGGTGTACATACGTGCTACATAGGCTGAGATGTTTCTACTGGAGAATGACCAGTTTTTTTGAGAAAAAGGCATTTAAAGATTTGTAATGTAAAAATTCATACTTTTTTAGTGAAAAAAAAACTATTTACAGACACAACATCTTATCAAATGATTAGCAACAACAATACAAACTACCTAAATCACATTAAAACTTATAACACAGCATTTATGGCCTTCAAATGAACAGAAAAACAGTCAAAAACACTCTGGAAGTGTCAGAGCACGTCACGTGATGCATCTGAACGAATCACGTTGTCAGAAATTGACATCAGCCAATGAGATTTCGGTTTTAGAGTTAAATACCCATTGTACTTTCACTATTGGTCACTGATAAAAAGGAAATTACCATATTTGGATCCGACAACAATGTACATGAGAGAGAGAGAGAGAGCTTTCAAACGGTGTGTGTGATGACAGGGAGCAGACAGCGATCGCGGAGCAGCATGTTGATTTAGAACGCCAACTTTTGATGAATTTAGGCGAAATCTACAGGCGCAAATAGACAAAGTGTAGTAAAATAAAGACCTAAATGTGTATTTTGGGGGGTTTTTCACCACAAGTCTGAAAGAAGACATGTTATTGAAGACAAAAAGCCCAAAATCTCAAAATTGACCAGTGGAAAAAAAAAGATGTTTTTGCCTGCAATGTCTCGCCTTAACATTTGATTGGCTTGCATCTTTTTTCTTGAATGATTTTCTAATGTAATAATTCTTGATTTACAAGAAATGCTTTGTTTTTAAAGTACAGCAATGCACTGAGAACAGAAAATATCTTAATCTGAAAGTGTACAGCTCTAGATAAATGGTTACACAAAGGAAAGCATTGAGACAACTAAATATTTTGAAGGATATACTAAAGAACACTTGATTTTACTTTAAGGGGACATAACAGTTTCACCCAATCTCATATTGATCTTGAGTATTATAGAGTAGTACAGCATTGTTTGTAGCACTAAAGAGTCTTTAGTTTTAATATATTTGTAAAAGAAAGACAGCTTTCTTATTCTCTCCAAAAACAGCTGAGGTCCTTGAGGGGTGCCATGAGTGGAGCTAAAGAGTGACGAGCCAACGAAACGCAGACATTTGATGCCATTTTACTTAGCGTCTACAGTTCTGAATCATGACATAGATCTTTTATAGCTGGGATGGCTCCATTTTTCAGTATCAAAACTCCATAGCACCCTCTTTAAACACACTTTCTAGACCCCTTCAAAAAGACAGCAGCTTTGTCATAGCACTACCGACTGAATTAGCCTGTGGTTTAAAATATGCAAGTGGAGCTAGGTGAAACACTGGTAGTGTTATTGTTTCAGCTGCAGCAATAGCGTCTTGAAGGGAGAGGGATGTTTCAGATACCAGAGAGCATTTGACTGGTCAGAAGATTTAAAATGTTGAAGAATGGGGTGACGTATACTTATGACATTAATAAAATATTAAATTCATTTTGGCAGAAGTGACGAACTGCAAGTTTTGAACGCTTATATCTTCTAAATGCGAATTTTCTCACTGGCTTATAGATAGGGTTGGGCATCAAGAACCGGTTCCGTTCCAAAATAACAACTCCATCGTATAGAGAAAATTTAATTAAAAATTAAAAAATGTAATTCCAATCGTTAAGAAAATTTGTTTTCGATTCCGATCATCGGTTCCAAACGCGCAAGTTTCGGTTTCCGTAGTGGCCACTGGATTTCCGGAAGTGCTTGCCGCACCCGCTTGTTCTGTTGCAGCCATGGAGCATGGTAAGCGGCGCTCAAAAGTGTGGCTTTATTTCACCTTTTAAAAAGCCTGGTTCGGCACAGTGCAATACATGTGATGTGACACTTATTTCTTGCACGGGAGGAATGGACGCACTACAAACATGAGTAAACACCGACGCCTGCATGGTGTACAGAATTAACAAGGAGTGTATAGCGTGTTCAACGTGCTGCGCGGTCCACTGTCTCGTCCTTCTCGGGCAACCCTGCGCGACCAACGTTAGTAACGTTGCCAGGAGTGCAAAATAATTATTATATAACGGGTAGTTCCAGTCCTTGATTCTGTTTGGTAACGTTTGTTATTTTGAATAGAAATCATCACTAATAAATAGTGGTGGGCATAGATTAATTTTTTTAATTCACCATTTTAAAATGGTTTATCTGAATTCTGCCGAAGGCATTCAGAATATGTGTGCTACCCAAATAATGACTAAAAGTAAGTCTTTGAGAACGGGTTTCTCAACCCAGGTGGCGCATTAGACCAGGGGCTCATCTCCTGTTTCCAAAATGCATCACAAACTGCTTGAGAAAGCTGTTCTACTATGATAATTGGTGATGAAAATTAAATTATGTTCAATAAGATGAACTTGTGTTTACTTCCGCATTAGCTAAGGGATGATTTGCGTTTAGGTGGTACTTGAGATTGGAAGAGCTCCTACAGTACATTTACATTTAGTCATTTAGCAGACGCTTTTATCCAAAGCGACTTACAAACAGTGAGGGAGCAACAAGCGATATGTCATACAGGAGCCATAATACATTAGATCTCAATACAAAGTTACTGGTTTCAACTAAAGCTAGACCACTACCTGTTGAGAGAAAGTGTTTTTTTAAACCAATTCCGCATTGCACAAGGTACAAACAACCTTAGTCTTGTCGATGTTTCTATTGGGAAGCTTCTTAAAAATTAATGTTCCCTGAAGCAAACCCGGCGGCTTCATAGCTGCATCCATGTTAGCACGTCACGTTTGATGCGGTAATTTCACAGTAACGTTATGTTGTGTTCAGACCAAACGCGAATGGCGTGTCAAGCGCGAGTGATTTATATGTTAATGCAAAGAGCCAATAGACCTACTTGCTGCGCGAATCGGGCGAATGAAGCCCTGGTTATGAGATGATGAGGCGGCTTCTGCTTCCGCGAATCACGCGAGTTGAAAAATCTCGTTCTCGCCCCGTACAGTGCAGTTAAGCTGGTATACATCCGCGCTAAAATATCAAGGTGAAAGTCATCATAGCTTGCGTAGTATAGACCCAGCTCCCAACGCAACTTTGAGAATAGATTAACGGCGACATTTTTTTTATCGCGCGATAAGAGTCTCACTGCGTTAACGGCGTTAACGGCGTTAACGGCCCACCACTAATAAAGCATTCATTCACGTCTTCTCCGGTGTATTTGTGTTCAAATACGCAATAGCATCCGCCAGGGCTCTTACTTCCAATGGTGCGCATATTTGGAGAAATAATGATTTATCACATGTTTGTAAAATATTTCATAATTTTATCACATTTCTATTCATTATGCGATCTGAAGAGCTCAAACAGCAAACACAGCGAGCTCTGTCTCTGCTCTTCCTGATTCGCGTCAATGTATGATGATCAGCGCGCTTTTATTAGCTGTAGCCTACAGCTGTCAATCATTTCACGTGGACCAACGCGATTTGGGGTATTTTCATATGAATAGAGAAAGCAAGGTAGCTATTAGCTGCATATAAAATGCTCTATATATCATATTTTAACATCTTTTTTTTCAACTTAAAACCATTTTTCAAAAAAAATTATTGATTTCACAGGGACTATAGGCAAAAATGTATTTGGTTATATAATCGAATTTATTTATACATATTTTAGTCATTCTTTTTATTGTCTTGATATGTCATTAAATGGTTTTATTTTTGTTTTGCAGAACTCTCTCAAATGGCGTCATGTCTTTAATGAATTTGAAGGGAAAATGTGGGAAGCTCCCATTTTCTCAGACCCAGCTCTTCCAGATCATATGTGGCAAGTAAAAAATGCATGTGTGATGTGTTTTGGAAAAACTCATCACATGGTGAAATTTAACCAATTTCACATCTATTTTTCTTTCATAGCTTGTCTATAACAAAAGATTATCTGAAATCGATTGATAACTATTGTTTTCATTAATGGAATTAGGGATGTTAACCGATGACCGTTTGACCGATGGTTGAACATATCACCGTTAACCGATCAAAGTTGTTGGTTAAATTTTTTTTAGAGTGATCTCTAAATTAGGCTATTATAGGCAGTGGACTAAACGCTACTGATGTTACAGTTAGCCATCTCATTCCAAGATCTTTTTGTGTGAAGTGAACAAATCCCTCACACTCAATTTTTCATAACTCGCCTGGCGCGAGGTCACAGCGTTTGGGTTCATGCGCTCACAAGGTTTGCGAAAAGTAAAGGCTACAGTCTAAAACACTCGAGGTTAGAGCCAGGGCAGACGACAGGAATCATCATCTTTCTTTATTATTGTTAGAACTACCTCTTCGGAGCTGTCATTTTCTTAAATGAGCCGCGGCAATGCTTCAAATGAGCTTTTAATGCTAGACAAACGACTTTATTTTCAACGCGATCAACTTGTAAGTTGCCCAAACCATTTCGAAACTGAGGAGCCATTTGTCCGCCGCGTTTGCGGGACTCATGTTTCACGCTGTAGGGGATTTTAAAAAAGTGACGTGAGTGGAAGTAAGACGCCGGGGCAGTGTGTGTGTTAACGGGAGGCAAAGCGGCAGAGAGATGCGGCAGAGTTGCGAAATTGCAGGCTCGGCTCGAAATGGCTGTTTAATAATAAATAAATAGCGTAAAATATTTAGAAATAGCGTAAAATATTTCAAACTAAAACTAAACTAATCGTTTAACCGGTTTCAACCGACTAATGAGGCTGGGTGGTTAGTCTAGAAATTTATTTTTTAGCTTTTTGTCATTTAACTTTGTATTTTGAAGAAAAACAGTTTTAAAGACTGGCAATAAAACATAAGTAAAACAGTCAAGTTCACGGGTAAAAGTCACTTTACTATGGTAAATTACTTATCTTAGTCAGAGCAAATGAGCGGAGTGGAGTGGTGAGAATCTCAGCTCATCGCTCACAGAACCGTTCCCTGCTCAAAGATACATCAGGCCGCTCCGCTCATTATAGCTCAGCGCTACATGTATATAACTTTTAGCTTAGACCACAGCCTTACCTCCTAAAGAACTAATGAGCAACAACATTTTTCAAATAGAAATGTTTTATTTCAAATTACAAATTAGGCCTATGTAAGAAGGAATAATATAGCCTACACAAAAAGTCCTGTAAAATTAAACGAATAAATGGGCCTTATAATATAAATAAAAATTATATAAAACAAAAAATTAAAAGTTTTAAAAGTAAATTAAAGGTGCAGTGTGTGATTTTTAGCGGCATCTAGTGGTGACGTTTGCGAATTGCAAACAGTTAATCACTCATTGCTTATCCCTCTATTTTCAAACTGGAATGAAAAGCTACGGTGGCCGACGTAGGCGAGGGCGTCTTTTTCTGCTGCTTCTCATTCAAGTTAGTGAGGAAACGCACTCTGTAGCGCTGTGTGTTAGCTGTCGGCTACGGTAGAAATATGACGTCACGATATGTCGACCTTCATGGAAGGGGGTGCCCGCGGTTATGTAGATATGAATGACTCATTCTAAGGTATATAAAACATAACGGTTCATTAAGTAAGGTCTTTATACACCACTGAGAACATAGTTATGGATCTCATATTGCATTTATGTCAATAGATCCTCAGAACTATTACACCTTTAACTATTAGGCCAGAATTTTGATAAGTGAACTTTAGCGCACGATTATTTAAATTGGCTTATATCCATTGTACACACAAACTGCTACAAAATTAAACGAATAAATGGGCCTAATAATACAAATATTATTACGGACGACACAAATTAAATAAAATGAACCATTAGGCCTATTTGAATGACAAAACGAATTTGTATTGTCAAATTAATTCGAAAATGTACACTTTGTTACAAGTTACCGCATTCAATTTGCTAACCGTTTTCTTCCAGCGTGTTCACGTAGTACACTTTCATGTTTTCGAGAGATGTCTTTTTAGATTCGAAATACTGACTGAAACGATGTCTCCACATTCGTTTTCTTGTACCACATTATCATTGTTTGTTAGTTTTATATTAATAGTACATCTTGTTCTTGTATATGAAGTTATATATGAGAAAGATAGTGTTTTCAGCTTGCCACTGTAAATCTGTATTTTTCTGTAAAATATTTGTGCACATTTCTTTTTGTCAACTAATTGACCTGATGCACAGAACGTTCTGAGTATTGTACTTAAGTACACTTTTTTTGAGGATCTGTGCTTTACTTGAGTATTATTTTTTTTCCTGGAAACTTGACTTTTAACTTCACTAAATCTGAACGACAAATATTGTACTTTTCACTCCACTACATTTATATCAAAGTAGAAAGTCGTTCCTATGTAGCAGCTTTGAAAGTTAGTTGGTTAAATTATTATTATAGTTTTTTTGACAGAGCATATCAGTAATGACTCTAATCAGGTTACATAAAGTAATTTTCACAGTATTTTTTTTTAACACTGCTAAATGAATAAAATGTCAAATGTAAAAATGGTCAGACACTTTTATCCAAAGCGACTTACAAATGAGAACAATAGAAGCAGTTAAACTAACAGTAGGACAACAATTTTATGTAATTAATTTTTTTTTTAATAGAACAGAATAGAAGGGAAGAGAAAATTGGTATTACTGGATCAAGATGTTTGAATTGAAGCAGACATATATGATGTATAATGTGCGAGAATGACTGAGCTGGCTTATCGAAAACAGGGAAGCTACTGTGCATAAGGTCAATTGTGATCCTAATAACTTTGACATCCTTAAAAGTTTTTCCATAAATTAATAGCAATTTTGTTGATCTTGGCTGTTTTGATTTTTCCCTTTAGATGCAGTCGTCAATGCACACAACCCAACCAGTACAAAAGTAATGGAGACCATGTCCAAATATTTCAAATATGCACCAGAGAGGATGGATGGTGGTGGCCGTAAGAAGACTCTTCCTTGAAGACACCTTTTTTTCCTTCTTCTTTTTTAATGACTGTTTCTAGTAAAATGTTAAGTTCTACTTAAGACTTCTTGTTCTACAAACTTTCCTTACTTTTACTTGGATTCTTTTTCACTTCATTGTTGAGATTTTAGAATGTTACGAAATGAGTACATATGTTGGTCACGAAATGAGTACATATGTTTGTTATTATTTATATATAGGCTATTGTGTATATTTGCAGTGTGTATGAAATTAGAATTAAAAGCTTTTTCCCTCTGCATTCTGATATCATTAAACCCTAAAGAAAGTGCTTTGTTGTTGAATGAGAATTTTTTTCAATAAATTATTTGAAAGTGTAAATGTAGAATATAGATGTATATTTAAATTCTAAGAAAATTATTTTTCCATTTGGTTTAATTGTTCAAAACTTTTCCTTTAGAAAATGAAGCATCTCATCACTGCAGATTAATGAACATCTAATTGTTAGAAAGAGATTTTTTTTTATGCCGTCCAATTGCAAATCATGTACAGCAAGTTTTATTAGTTGCTGAAAACACTATGTGTACCGAAAATCATAGTTTACATCTCAGTGTTGACGTTTAAGCAAAATTACAGGTACGCCGGTGAAACAGGGTTACAATATCAACGTTGATTCAATTTGCAAAATCGAAAGGGATTCAACGTCGACAGAAGACCATAACCCGAAAGGCAAGAGTGAAAGGACGTCGCGATTTCAACGGTGAATCAACGTTGTTTCTTCCGCGGTGAACGACTTCACAATATCAACGTTGATCCGTTTTGCAAAATCGAAAGGTAATTCACCGTTGATTCAACCATGGTACCTGAAGTGTTTCAACGGTGAATCAACGTTGAAATGCCGGCTGGGTTATAAATCAAGCATCGCGTTAGTTCAGGCAGGTCACGTGAGTTTAGATTGCTCCAGTTGACGTTCAGCTGTTCTGACATGCACCAATCCTAATTTCGACACACACCACAGCGCAGCATTTAAATTCCCATTCATTTCAGCATCACAGTCTCTGCAGTAAATCGCCGGATCCCATCACTGTTAAACTCATCAACAGGGCTCTCAAATTAACGCGAGTCATTTCAGCAGTTCAGATCAACCGAAACTCATTTATCACACTGAGAAGTAAGGTTATACATTTCTCATGGAGTTCATGGATGTCGCGAGTTATACATATTTAAGTGTGTGTTCAGGTTAATTGTGCGATCCTTCAGCAAGCACATGGTAACCCAGATAGCAGGGGACTCCGAGCCGGATCCGTTTTCAAACCGGCAAATCCGCGTTACAGTCGCATCCGTTTCACTGCTTTAGTACAGATCCAGACTGAGCCCGGTTTCAGTGGGGTTAAAGACAGTAGTTCAGCAGATGCGGCCCGTATCTGTGTAACCGAACGCGAAAAGTTTTCTGAAGTGAAGTGGAGGCAGCCCGCAGCGGAAACGTTATTCCTCATAAACTTCAGTTAGGTAAGTCACACAGCGTGTTGTCAAACTGTTATGTTAATTAATTAATTGTTCATTTATAACGTTATATAACATTACTGCTTAACTTAAAATTGTTGTGAGTTTTCCTGCGTTAGTCCGGTATAACTCGGATGCTAACTCGTATGTTATCGAAGCTTGCTAACATGAAGATGGCCCAGGTCTGTAAGAATATTATTGACAAATTTGAACAACTTCTATCACATTTCACTGCTAAAGTTGAGATAACACTTCACTGTAATTGTAAACTGTAAATGATATACAAGTTCGCGAGCCATTTACTCAATTAATGTCTAAAAGAATATTTAATGCGCTGTTGAATGTGTGTGCATGCTTGAGGCAGAATTTATAATGTGGATAATATGTTGATCATTAAAAGTAACGTTAATGAAAAGAGATTTATGTTCCGTGTTTTGATTGCAGCGCTGAGTATTACAACACCTGAGAGACAGCGCTTGAGGTAATGACCAATCAGAAGTTTAACAACAGAGACCAGACCTAAGATGTAAGTATGACTCGTTTCTTATAATGGATACAAGTCTTTGTAATGAGCCAAAACAGATTCAACTTCTGCAGTGTAAAGATGGCTTTTTTGATAATATTTTACTGTCTATACTACTTCATTATTCTTATTTGCTGAATTAATTGATTAAATATACGTATTTGACATAAAATACAGATGTCAATTTAGGTTTAATAAGGATATTAACATATTGACCTTATGAAGAAGACATGTTTCTAGATATCACTTCCAATCGCGAATTTTTGTCCTTTAATAGAAAAGTTAATTTCATTCCCCAATTACAGTCTTATGTTTGATTTAGTTTCATTATTCTTAAAATACAAACTCACAAATGTCTGTTCTCCTGACCACTACTTCAAGTTAATTGAATAAATGAATTGAGAAATTGTCTAGGAACATTATATAACATGAATATCTGTGTTCACTTCAGGTTCCACAAGAGCGCCGGCAAAGGGTGAGTTTCTTTGTTGTAGTTGTGTTATTATTCTCTTTTTGTTAGGGCTAATTGTGGCTTGTAGGTTTCTGGAGAAATTGATATTCAAACATTTTCACACTTTTGAGTAGTATGCCTCTTATGTGTGTACCCTAAACACTAAAACAAATACATACATAATATATGGATGTAATGTAACCATTTAGTTTGTGCATTCACACGCCAGCAACTTTGATTTGTGTCGTTTCTTTCTTTGATGTTGTTAGAAGGTGATATTTCTGGTTTTTCTTCGTGACAGTTATGAACATCACTGTAGTTTCATGTCATTTCATATAGACCTTGAATTAGCTTTCAATCATTTAAAATGTCATATACTAATAACACTATTTCATAATAAGTTATGAAAACTACGTATGGATGACATGAACTCCACTGACTTTACTGTTACAGTCTCTGTTGCTGGTTGTGTAATTGCAGGACCACTCTCTTGTACATGCCACTCATTACAAAAGATTTTCATTAAACATAGGCAATATGAATGTACTTGTTTTCAATTATTAGTATTTTATCTAGCAAGTTTAGCCTCCAATCTAAGAATGTTTTGCTTTCACACTTTGGTTTAGAACTAGAGGGATTTCTTCAAATTGGGTCTCTTATTTTTTATATTTTAGGCATTTGAGTGTGTAATAACTTTACCTCATATTTACAGGGGACACAATAGTGCTTTCTCTACTGTATATTAAACAATTTAATGCCGAAAACAGTTTGTTTTGGTGATTGTCAAGAAAAAATAAAATACTGTAAGGATTTTTTTTCTCACAATTGTTTTTTAGAGACGAGGAATCACCTTTACTGAGTTCTGGAGTCAGACGGAGGGCTTGCATTACACTTGGAAAACAACTACTTGAATTTTCAAAAGACTCAGAACCAACTAAAGCCAACAAAGTTTACACATTTTCCATCACCAATGAAGCAGCAATGATGGTTGACGTAAGCACTTTGAGTGTTTTGGAGCTGAGGAGGGCAACACCTGTATTAACATCCATTCTTCTAACTAGTAAGTCCATCAGGTTCAGTATTCACAGGGACAGTAGAGATGTCCAGACCTCTAGCTGCAGTTTTCTGTATATGATTTTAGCTGCCAATCAGTTTTGGGCCTTGTTGGTCAAGCTTTGTTTCATAATTCTTTTAAATATACAGTACTGGTTCAAATATGCAAACGCTTATGTTTTTTCACCTTTTATAGTAATAGTTAACTCATTAAAACCATGGAACTACACATTTGTAACCATCAATTATGTTGTGACTAAAAGCATCTAAAATAAATCAACACTACCTTATATCTTATATTTTAGCATAGTGTATGTGTATATGTATATAAATACAATTTTTGTTTTCTAATGAAAGAAATTGATATGTTGGCACAATTATATTTTTATCTGGATAAGTTATTTCAAACATTTTTTAAGATATTTAAAATCATTTCAGTCATGTGTTTCCAAACTTTTGACTGGAACTGTATATTGAAAGTTCTGATTGTTAAAAGATTGTTCTGAGAACTGTTTTTCTTTTTTGAAGTACCCAAGAGTTTTTTTTATCTATGTCCCGTATATTTTTTAAATGTTGCTGGCATCAAAATTAAAATGAGAAGTTTAAAATCCTATTTACTGTAGAGTTGTCGTCAAAAGTTTACACAACCCTTGCTGAGAAAATGTTGAAAAGTTCGTTTTTGTATTATTACTGCCCTGTTATTTCACGTAACAGACATTTTCATAAAGTTTTTAACACATAATTATCTACATTTATAAAAGTAAGCCAGTTCAAGACTTAACATACCTGCACGCCTGGTTCCTAATACTGTACAACGTTACCTGAACCATCAGTGAAATTTATTATGTCTTGTAATAGTTGTTGATCAAACTGTGGACAGTTTAGTGGTGTAGCTCCTTCACAATCTTTGCTTTTTCAGCATCTTCTGCATTATTGACCCTTTTTCATCAGAGAATAAAAAGATGAATCTCATCATTCAGTCAAAGGAGAATTGAGAGACTCATACACAACTGTTTCAAAATATACAAACATTCCATGATACTCAATAAGTCAACACTACATTCAAAAGTCGGGTGCATGTAAACCTCTAGGTAGGGTGACCAGTTTCAATTGTTTTTTTTTTAAAATAATTAAAAATATATATATTTAGTAACGCCTTCCAAAAGCTATAAAGTCTTTGCGGAAGGACAAAATTCAATTGACAAAAAGTTTGACGAATGATCATTTTTAGAGATTTACACCCACCTAACTTTAAATATATTGTGTGGACTTCTTGAGCGTCAGGGAATGTTTGTATCTTTTGTAATAGTTGTGTATTAGTCTCTCAATATTCCTCAGTGTGAAAAGATTAATCTAAACATCATACAGTCATTATTGGGCAGAGATCAAATATGTAGAAGACACTGAAAAACAAAGGTTGTTGAGGATCTGCAGGATTTCTCAGAAGACCAGTGGACAATTCATTAGCTCAGATCAAACAACTCTTCAACAGCTATCACAAAAGGTTTCATTAATTGTTAAGATAACACCAAACTGTATTAAGAATCAGGTCTATGTAAACTTTAAAACTGGCTAACTTTTATGAATTTAGTTATAATTCATTATAAAATACTTTGTAAACATATGTTATCTGAAATAACCAGGCCCAATTTCTTCAATAGATTCAATCTTTAACAGTTTCCAGATTCTGCAAAGTAAATTTAAACTCTGGACCACACGAACAGTATGCATGTGTGTTTATATGGGATTTGAATAGTTTGCAAGTCATTTCTTTGGTTTTTAATTTACAGTTTGAACGGCAAGATTTGGGTAAATGGTACTGTAAATATTGTTTTATTATGTTTTATTAGAATGAAATATACTGACAATAACATATCATTGAAACATTGCTAAAACAGTTTCCAAATGTTCTCCTTGTAAACTTAGTCAATAGTAAGACATGAGTGTTTAACTTATTTGACTTTTTTTTCAGAAACTATCCAAATGAAAGACAAGATTGACAATGCCACTGTTTTCTGTATTGTTTTCTGTATTAAATTAATGTAATTGTTTTAATATGCTAAATAAATGAAAGAAGGATCAACAGACAAAGCCCTTGAATAAATCAATTTACTGTAATGTGCAATTTAATTATGAATGTATGTTTACATTAAAGTAGTGGATAACACTGAATTATGATGTGGTGTTTTATTGTGAATATTTTTAAGTACAATCATTTCCTAAACAATTCATAAGTTCTGGGCCCGATGTGTAAAACGAACCTGGGCCAGTGTCTTTTAGCACAACGGGCCAATAGCGGCACAGATCTGTTTTCCTCATCTGGGCCAGCTCCAGACCAGCTCTGTTCCGCATCTGGACCAGATCTGTCCCACATTTGGACCAGATCTGTCCCGCATTTGGACCGAAATACTATAGAAAAACCAGAGCTGTTCCAGAGTTGGCCCAGTGCTGGCCCAGACGAGGAAAACGGATCTGTGCCGCTATTGGTCCGTTGTGCTAAAAGACACCGGTCCAGGTTCGTTTTACACATCTAGCCCAGAACTTACGAAGGGTCTGGGCCAGATCTGGTCCAGATGATTTTTGCTATCTGGGTTTCCTTACATGTTATAAATATTAATAAAGGCAGGCATATTAAAAGTGAAAGAGCAATCCGTTCTATCCAATGTTGGTCAATTAGATTTGAAATATTTCTTATGCTAGTTTTGGCCAGAAGACTATTATTAAATGAGGGATCTGAAGGTATCTAGAGAGAATGACTAGATCCGTGGTGGATCAGCTGCTTTATAAACGGGTCCTGAACGGGTCTGCCCCAGATCTGGTCTGGATCCGCCATCCTCATCTGTTCTGGATCCGCTGCGCTGTGCAAGTGGATTTCATTCCGGATCCGTTTTGCACATCCGTTCCGGATCTTGTGGTACTTCCGGGGCGGATCCGTTCCGGGGTCAATTTGCTATCTGTGTTGTTTGTGATAATTCTCTACATGACTAATGGAAAAAAAGAAAAAAAACTTTTTATTTTTTTATTTATGGGTACCAAACTGAAAAAACGAATGGACTCAAAATACCAACAAGGTTTTTTTGTAAATACCAAAAAAAGATTTCGAGAATAAAGTCGAAAAGTTACGAGAATAAAGTCGAAATGTTTCGAGAATAAACTTGTCGTAAAACGTATTTTGTTTACGTGAATGTTGTATTTGAAGATTTTAAGTTATGTTTAAGCACGTCATCTGAACCAGTGAGTTAGTTCGGAAGGCCTTGCAAACACCAGCAGTCATTTTTAAAACCTCTTTAGTTCACATTTGTACATTTTTATAAATCCTTAAGGATTGTGGCTTTTATAAGCTTGATGCAACCAGACTTTTGTACATTAGGTAATCAAGCATTGTTCTAATATTTCAATGTTTGTATTCTATTTCAATGTTTGCTTCGGATTATCATATGAATCCATATGCCACAACGCGTTGGGACCCCCGCTGAAGTACTTTAACTAAATCCTCCACATCCATTGTTTCTAGCAATTCTGTTATTTTTCTCAAAATATTACGAGTTTATTCTCGTAACATTTCGACTTTATTCTCGTAACATTTCGACTTTATTCTCGTAACATTTCGACTTTATTCTCGAAATCTTTTTTTTTTTTTTTTTTACGTGGCACTAAAACGCCGTCGTAGTGTTTCAGCCACCATTAACTAATAGAGCGAACAAACTTTTTTACAGAGACTGATGAGAGTCTGACAGCTTCATTTGGATTGTGTTTGATGTACGGGCTTCGGCTTTCCTGAGGAAATCACAGTAACATATTTCTAAAATCTGGAGGTGAGACACTCTTCTGAATAGAGATTTGTGTAGTAGGCCTATTTATTGTTTCTTCTGTAGTTTTATGATGATTTTATCTTGCAAATACAATTTACTATGGGCTGTAATAGTTTTATAACGAGAAAGTTTAATATACATTTACTGTATATACATATATTTAATATTTATGTTCAGTAGCCTATGTTCTACCCCAATATTGTTTACTGAAATAATTCACTGTTTGTTTTATTTACAGTCAGATATATCCAATAGAATAATGTATTGACTTGTTATTGATATTTAATCTCAGCAGAAATGGCGTCCTCCATTCATCACGGCCGACGCAACAGCATGGACAGACCTCCTGAAATGTGAGAGAACATTGACTATGTTTACATGTGCACCAAAAATGTGATTCTTTTCAAGAATCAGAGTAAGGATTTAATAATGTGTTTACATGACACTAGCAAACCTTTTCATTCCCATTTATATGCCATATTCATAAACACCATAATTTGTTAAGAAGTGTGAAGAATATAATCAAAGTTATAAACGGTTTCAAAGTGACCAAAATACAGTAAACAAACATTACTATGCATGCAGTACGGGCTAAAGTTAACTTCAGGTACACATTTGCAAACAGATTGCATGTAGATTATTTCTGAGAACAAGGACCAATTCAATATGTTGTTTATCCAATAAAATCATTGAAGTTGCATGTAACACACAGAAACCATGAACGTCTTAGCACATGAACACTTAGGTCAGAGTGCTAGTAATGTGATTAAGGTGTATCGGCGTAAACTACATAGTTTAATGTGAGGTTGTTTACTACTCTTATGAGCTAACGGAAAAGTTCACCTCAAAATAAGAATTGTGTGATTATTGCACAATTCGCCTCTCGGCGTCTTCGGAACACAAATAAAGACATTTGGGTGTCATTTGAGAGATTTCCAGGCCTCCTCATAGACATCAAGGTTATAGTTGTTGTCAAGGTCAGAAAAGGTACTAAAGACATCCGTTCATCCGTTCATAGTGGCTTAATTGAATTATTTTGAATGGGACAAGAATACTTTGTGTAAGAAGTAAACCAAAATAACGACTTTAATCGATATAAAGTTTTCCAAAAGGCTTGTTCAGATGGCCAAATTCAGCGCAGACCCGATCACCGGTGATCATCGCAGGATGCATGCCGGTTAGAGATGTGTCCAAGTTACTTCCACCTGGCTCTGATGTCATGCTGACGGGTACCAAAAACTTTTGCGATGGCAAGTCGGAAAACTTAAATCAGCACGGGAACACAGTTGCTTCCCCCTGACTGCGTTTATGAAAAGCACGATGGGAAACGACTTTCTGACGACAAAGCTTAAATGCTCACTAAACTTCAGTGTTCCCTTCCATTAACTCGGTAGTTTGTATTTTTGTTATTTATATGTGGGAAAGACACACTGATGTGAAATGTATTGTAGGCTACTCATAACCACTTTCATGTACAGCTTTCCTGTAGCTCAGTGGTAAGAGCATTTTGTAAACAACACAAGGTTGTGGGTTCAATCCCAGGGGATTGCAAAACCTATGTAAAATTTATAGGATAAAAGCAATGTAAGTCACTTTGGATAAAAGCGTCTGCAGGATGCCTTAATGTAAATGTATATGGAAATGGAAATGTAAAAGCAGTGGCAATTCAATTGCATCGATTTCATTCGCTATTAAAAAAGTTTGTATGCAGTTTACATTGAGGGGCTGTAAAGAAAAAATGATAAACAATCATATAATCACAGAAGACAAAATAGAAGTAAAAAAATCTATCCAGGTAAATAAATACAAATCAAGAAATGTAATTTATATTGTCCAATACGTTTAGCAAAATTCAATCATTTTAATTGCTTTTGACAACGTTTTTTGAATATTTAAATAATAATATTATAATTACCTATAAACAAGCCAATTAAAAAATATATAAGTTGAGGATAAAATTCTTGGCTAACAAAAGTAAATTATAAAAAAAAAAAACTTTTCACCTTTCTCACATTTTCCATATTATTATTTTTATAAAAACGTCATTTTAAATTAAACCACATTTTTTTTCGGGAATGAAGCAAAAAGATACTCAAAGAAAATATGCACAGAGTTATATACTTTACAAAATGTAGGAACTCTGCAGAAGGATAATTAGCACAAACAATATTCAAATGCATTTATTTGACTTTTGGGATAAACTGGAAACTTTAAATAGGACGTTCTATTATGTTTAAGTATTATTTAGTCAATTAAAAGATCTAAATGCTTTCTCACAGAATTGACATGGTTGAGAGTTTGTCCAATATAAGTTTTAGAACATTTCTCACATTAAACTCAGGTAGCCCAAGTAAAATGCAGTTAAAAATGCGAACGCGATTTATTCCTTTGTAGACATTTCCAGTCTATCGACAGCGCGATTTGGGAAGTGTCCATTTTTCCTGCAATGTATTCACTCCTCCACTTACTACAGCCGCCTTCTCTCATCTTCTTTTCAGATGAGGCAACTTGCATATCAAACAAGCCTAATGTTTCCCAAAGGATTTTAGGACTTGTGGCGATGATCACGTCACCGACTAATTAGCATATTTATGACGTTGTCACATTTAAATACAATAGAATGCTATTCTCACATTATTTTTGTTCTGTTGTCAGACATGAAACGATTTTAAAATACTGACTGAATGCGACCCAATAATGTTTAAATAATGTTTAAAACCATCTGGAGATGGTGGTCTAGTGGGTTAAACCGCTGAACCGGTAAATCAAAGGTTGCTGGCTCGATCCCAGCAGCCACCACCAGTGTAACCTTGAGCAAGACACTTTACTCCATGTTGCTCCAGGGGGATTGTCCCTGTAATAAGTGCACTGTAAGTCGCTTTGGATAAAAGCGTCTGCCAAATGACTAAATGTAATACAGCCAGCAGTCACTTTAACTGCTTCTAAAATCATGATTTATAAACAGAGGTGTCAAGTAACAATGTACAAATACTTTGTTACCTTACTTTAGTAGAAATTTTGGGTATCTATGGGTAGCCGAATTTCACTTCTGCTCCTTACATTTTGACGCAGTTATCTGTACTTTCTACTCCTTCTTTTTAAAAATTGAAGGAGCAACCGTTCTAACTGACCTTAGAACAGTTGTTCTAAGGTCAGTTCGTGGGAGAAGCAGTTTTGTTGCAGCTTAAGAATCAACTGGTACTCATAAGTGTAATCGATCATTAGTGTTTTATTGAGTCTAACGGAGTTTCGTTTCCTTTGTTTGCGTCCGCTGAGTCACGCGCTGTTAGTTTGCATTTGATTGCGTGTTAATATTGGGAGATTTGGAAGGCGTGTCCTGCTGAATTCAATTGCGTGATTGAATAGGGTATTTAAATGGGATTGACCACCGCGTGCTGCGGTCGCGTGCAGCCCTCATTGCGTGAAGACCGAAGAGAGTAAAGACCATCGACTCTACCTGTGCGACTCCACCGAGCAACGACACAGACAAGGCACTTGAGTATTACTGTTTTGCACTTATATTATTGCACTTTATCCATTATCTTTATTCAATTTTCTTTATTTGTCTTGTACATTCCTTGATTTTTCACTATGTGTTTTCTAATCCACACTGTCATTACATCTCGTAAACCAACAGTAACTCGCAATAGGCCACGCATGGTTAATGCTAACAACCTACGTACTCTTTCATCATCCAACACTACCTCTATTACATTTCCTATTGGTTTATGGAATTGCAAATCCGCTGTAAACAAGGCAGATTTCATCACAGCTATAGCAAAACATTCTGGTCTTTCTCTTTTAGCACTTACTGAAACCTGGATCAAACCAGAGGACACTGCCACACCGGCTGCCCTCTCTAATAACTACACTTTCTCCCACAGCACACGCATATCAGGGAGGGGCGGAGGAACCGGTCTTCTTATTCCTAACGACTGGAAATTTAAACAGCTGGCACCCTCATGCAACAACACCGCCTTTGAGTTTCATGCTGTCACTGTCATTCACCCGGTTAAAACGCATGTTGTAGTTATCTACCCCCCCCCCAGGGCACCTTGGACTCTTCTTGGAGGAATTGGATACACTTCTGTCATCATTCCCAGAGGATGGTACTCCTCTGGTGGTACTTGGAGACTTCAACATCCACCTAGAAAAACCACAGGCTGCTGACTTCAACAACCTGACTGAGTCGTTTGACCTCAAGCGAGTTTTCCTCCAACTCATCTGTTCTCATCCTACTGGATCTATCTGCCGCCTTCGACACTGTTAACCATCACATCCTCCTGTCCACTCTCAAGGCTATGGGGGTCTCCGGAATGGTGCTACAATGGTTCAGGTCTTACCTCTCAGGTAGGTCATTTAGTGTATCTTGGAGGGGTGAGGTGTCCGAGTCCCAACATCTCGACACAGGTGTTCCTCAGGGCTCAGTGCTTGGTCCGTTGCTATTCTCGGTATACATGACATCCCTTGGCTCTGTCATTAGGAAACATGGCTTTTCCTATCACTGCTATGCGGATGATACACAACTCTACCTGTCTTTTCACCCTGACGATCCGATTGTCGCTGCACGCATCTCAGCTTGCCTAGCCGACATCTCACTCTGGATGAACGGCCATCACCTGCAACTGAACCTTTCAAAAACAGAACTGCTTGTAATCCTGGCTGATATAAAGACTTCTCACAACCTTTCCATTCAACTGGGCTCATCAACCATCACACCTTCCAGAAAGGCAAGAAACCTGGGAGTGGTGATCGATGATCAGCTCAACTTCACAGATCAAGTTGCCACCACCGCCCGGTCCTGTAGATTCATCCTCTACAATATCAGGAAAATTAGACCCTTCCTATCAGAGCATGCTATGCAAGTCCTAGTACAGGCTCTGGTCCTGTCCAAACTGGACTACTGCAATGCACTACTGGGAGGACTTCCAGCTTGCACAACCAAACCTCTACAGATGATCCAGAATGCTGCGGCAAGAGTTATCTTTAATGAACCGAAGAGGGCACACGTCACTCCTCTACTCATTAAGCTACATTGGCTCCCTATAGTCGCTCGCATTAAATTCAAGACTCTGCTCCTGGCCTACAAGACCACCACTGGTTTGGCACCACCTTATCTTCACTCACTAATGCAGACATATGTACTCGCCAGATCCCTACGCTCTGCAAACGAACGGCGTCTTGTGGTGCCATCCCATAAAGGAAAAAAATCTCTCTCGCGCACCTTCTCCGGGTCTGTTCCACCTATGTGGAATGATCTGCCTGCTGCTACAAGATCTGCAGATTCTGTAGCCATCTTTAAGAAACGCTTGAAAACACATCTCTTCCCCCAACATCTGACTGATCTGATCTGACTCAACTTTCTTCTCTACTCTTTTCTTCTCTACTCTAAAAAAAAAAAAAAATGTATGAATGATTCTGTATACTGTGTTAGGCTATATGAACCTTCTTTTTGATTGCACTTATGCTTTTGTTGTACTTATGCTGTCCTAATTGCTTCCATTACCTACCCCACTTGTAAGTCGCTTTGGATAAAAGCGTCTGCTAAATGACTAAATGTAAATGTAAAATAGCCTCGTTACTCCTATTTAATTTCGGCTTGTTTTCATAGCGGCTCGTCATTGTTTAAAAAACATATCCAGACAAATCGCACCATTCGGATAAAGGGAATTTTTATTGTGGTTGAATGAGAAGTATAAACATACTATTCCGACACTCTATTGGTTCGTACGCGATCCCTCGCACCTGCACATGACATGACACAAATCCCGTCACACTCCAGTGCTGGGGTCGTTACTCAAAATAAATTATTTCTTAAGTTATTATTTCTCCACTACTGGCTCATTTATCAAACGGGTGCTTTCTCTTTGTCCTCCGCAAATTAAGCTACAGCAGGTAGTTCGGTAGAGACGTTTGAATATATTAGCGTTTGCGATTGACCATGTTGTGATAAGTAGGCCGTACTAACTTTGTAACTCGTTACCCCCCGACACACTGGAGATAGCAGACGTATGTAGCCAAGTACAAAGATGTCCGTGGCAGAGACTCGAGAAGAGAACTCGAGCGAAATATCTCAACTGAGCACCAGTGAGGAGTTGTACTCAAATGCATTAATTTTCAATTGGCATATACAGTATGCGGCTTTATGTTGAAATATTTAAACATGAACTCTTTCCCTGCCATTGACAAGTTATCTCGTCATTTAAAAATCAACCGTTCCCTGCCAAAGACGAGTTATTACGGCAATTGGTGTTTGTACTGTTGTACAGCAAGTGACGCTGTTACACACCTTTGGAAAAAGTACAGTTCCCTTTCTGTCGGTCTCTCCACAGATGGGGTTCGCCCTTGATCAACTCTGTTGATAGGAGAGGCTAATGAAATTTGCATGCTGGTCTCCGCCCCCGGACATCCGGTGTAAAAGGAAGACGTCTTGCAGCATTCATTAACCTTTTGTTCTTCAAAGCCAGCAGTCATGACCAGTGATGCCGGTAACGCGTTTCTTAGTAACACGTAAGTCTAATTTGACCACATTTTTCAGTAACGAGTAATCTAACAAGAATGAATCAAGTACTGGGTATGTAATATGCAACGACTGTGAGACATGTACATCATGTGTGTGCTAAATCGAAATATTAGATTTAAGTATTTATAGACAAAGAAAGTGCTAGAAAATTTACTAAGCAATTTAAATGACGTTCTGGTCTGGTGCGGATATCTATGTCAGAGAAATTTATACGTGCGGGGGGTGGATAGTTTATTTGAAACAGCGGATGCGGGTGAAATTTTAGCTTATCCGCGCCTCTCTATCGGGCAGTATGTTGTAGAGGAAATGCTGCCCTTAAACACGGTTGACTCGCTCTCGTTTCGTGCGATTTACACTTGTTTTGTAAAACCATTCCTTGCTGCTCTAATGCTGTGAACAACAGGTTCAATGTTCATAAAACATGTTAAAAAGAAATTAATAGTTACATTTATAAATAATGTAGATTATAAATAGTTTGTTTTGCCGTTATTAAAGTGTTAACAGTTAAATGTGTCAGGTCAAGAAACACTGATTTGACCGTTAAGTGAAATCAAGAAAATCAGTCTTCATATTATTTTTAACATTTTTAAGGAAATAGTCTTTAAGTTCAACTTAAAATGTCAGGAGATACATTGTTGACCTCACTTTTAAAAATACACTTCCAATAAAGTGAGTGTTGGAAAAATCGATTGTAGTTTTTATGTTGAGGTAGTGAGGGTATTGGCGGCAGCTGCTGAATGTAACGGATAAAGTAACGAGTAATCTAACTTATTTACTTTTAAAATCCAGTAATCTGTACAGTAACTAAGTTACTTTTTAGAGGTATAATCAGTAATCAGATTACTTCTTCAAAGTAACTGTGGCAACACTGGTCATGACTATAGAACGTAAACTTAAAAACTTCAAGCAAATTGCGGGATCTACGACGTGGAGCAACGGATCGTCCCTATCCTGCAGCCACCTTCTCCTGGGCGTCTCGGCGGTTCCAGAGGTGTTCAGAGATTTTTTCAAAAAAGTCCTTTCAAGGACTGAGCATTTCTCCAGCCCGGCATGTCCCGCTGTTCTCTTGGGTGTGGCACCCTCATCGAGGAGGGGGATGGACACGATAGCTGCATCAAGTGTATGGGCGTCCAGCACACTGAGGCAGCTTTCGTAGACACATCTTGCCCGCACTGCGGTTCGAAGTTGCGGTCACAGGTGGCTATCTTCCTCCGGGAACCAGCCACCACTTCGTTTGCTGCCCGGGCTGTGACGTCGGTGGCTAAGGCCCCAATGTCCGCTAGTGCTAGCAGCGTTAGTGATATGGGGACCTCTGCGAGCGTAAACCCACCAGCCAAGCGTTCACGGGCCGCTCGCTCTCCAACTCGCTCTTCTGACCGTTCCCCAACCGACAGTGGCAAACCGTATTTGAAATTCGAAAACGATGCATGACGATGACGAGATGTTGCTTGCAGCATCGGAGTGAGACTTTTTGGCATGCCCCCCTCAACGGGGGTCGAGCTCAGGAGGAAGCAGATGTTGAGATGTCAACCATGATAACCTGGACAGCCGCAAGCATTTGGTTGCAGTGTACACCACTGCCTCCTCCCCAGTGCTCGCGACTTGATATGTGGTTCCTGGGGTCGGAGTGCGGTGCCAAACCGTGCCCACCCCCGGTGCCATTCTTCTTGGAGGTGCATGAAGAGCTGTGTGAGACTTGGAGTGCCCCACTCACGGCTCGCTCCAGTCAGACCAGTTCTAGCTCCATTTACCTCCCTCGATGATGGTGCAGCCAATGGCTACGTCGATATCCCCCAGGTGGAACATGCGGTCGCGGTGCACCTTTGCCCTCAGAATGGCTGCCACCTAGAGGAATCTGCCACGCCTACCGCTCAAAGTGTTTAAAAACTCTATATTGTTTGACAAAATCACCATACATCTACATTATAGAGCGGATATATGCAGTGATTTTGTCTGTCACTTATTTGTTTCATAGAGCGCATGGCCTTTACTGGTGTTGCGCTTTCTCCTCAATGTGGTGCTGCGTATCATATTATATCATATCATATATGCATATTAGCACTTCTTTGATTTTTAATGCAAGTGATAGTTTTAATATGTCTCACACACACACAATGAGCTCATCAAGAAAAGACAGAGCATTTGAACTTACTCGCCACTCTTATCAAACAGGTCAGGAAAGAGCTGTTTAGAAGAGCTGTTTATCAGCTAAATTGATTGCTGGTGCAGTACAGTCATTATACGGATGGATATAAAATGACAAAATGTGATGCTAAATAAAGTCAATATATGGGCAACAAACAATCTTATGTGCTTGTTAGATCACAGAGTTTGAACTCGTGAGTACGGGCGGACGTAGACCGGTTATATTAGAATTGATAATTCACTCAGTCAGATACATCCAATAATATTTCACCTAATAGCATATTTATTTGAATGTAGCTGTAGGTTTAAACAAAGTAAAATTAAATGATAAGACAAAAAACATAAAGTATTGCTGTGTTTTATTTAAAAAAATATGAATTTCACGAGTTTGCCTGGCAGATAATAAGTACAGATGATACGGGACGGATGATACGGAACGGATATTATGCGTAATTGGCATGCTGTCCTGGAGAGAGGGCTTTGAGCTTGCTAGTTCCTCCAAACTCGACTTGACTCTCGCCCCTTGTCCGGGTAGAGGGCCCGGGCCGGGTATGTGCCTGCACTGGGGTCTTTCCCACCCGTTATGCTGCCGTAAATAGGCTGATGGTGAGGAGTTGTGGTGGAGGAGCGATTATGCGAAAATGTAGAGAGAATAACGATGAGGATGTTGAGTCTATTTGTGTGGATCTCCTCCCAAGATAAAAGATGATTGGTGAGATTGGTTATAGGAAGGAAGCCGGGTTAATTATCTGATTGTAAGATTGGTCATAGCAAGCCAGCTGGGTTAGTTATCTGCACATACTCTTCCCAAACTTTGTTAATAAAACATCACATGTGATTCTGGTAAAATGACTGCAATGATTTTGTTAACAATTTAAAGAAATAGGATGAAAAACACAATGCTTTTTAAAGTATAATGGGTTTTTTACAATAGGGAATATAAAAAGCAATTCATTTTGCAGTTGCTGCAGAGTGCCTGTCGACAAGTCACCTCCCAATGCATCCTCGATAAAAGGGTGAGGAGACCTTTGATCAAGGCATCGATCCCCCAACTAATCCCAGGGCGCCGCAGCAATGGCTGCTCAATGCTCCGAGTGTGTGTTACTCACTGCTGTGTGTTTTTACTTGGATGGGTTACATGCAAAGCACAAATTCAGAGTATTGTAAACCCTACTTGACAACACGTGACGTCACTCACTCACTCACTCAAAAACATTCAAATAAAATAAGTGTTTGTTCAGATACTTGCCCTTACATAACAGTTCCTTTATTTAAAACAAAGCATCCAGCATGATTCAACACTGATGAATAATTACAGATGCATAAATATTACAAAAATCACTTAAATAATATTTACTCAATGTGATTGTTGGTGAGTAATATGTCTTCCTCAGGCGCTGTGTAGGCCTTATTTACTGTTGCCGTGGTTGCAGTCTGTGTCATTATATGTTATATAAGAAGTCTCTAAAATAGTTATGGGCAAATATGGACAAGTTAAATTGGTTGTACTGCACAACTTTCGATCCTCCTGTCAGATGCAGCTCAGCTGGACTCACTGTTCTGAACTTGAGCGGGCAGGAAGAGCTCACTGTTAAATTCCCACACAGCAGAAAGCCGCCTGTATGTAGTGTATTAAATATTTCTTTGCTTATTTAATCAACAGATTTACAATGTCCTGACTACAAACGTTTTAAACATACATATTTAAATAGTTTAAAAAATGTTATTTGTAATGAAACAATGTGCCACTTACGTTACCCACAGGTCATGTTATTATCATAATAGTATGAATATAGTAAGTAACTGGACCGTCAGTAGGTTATCTTGTAACGTCATGAGTTCGTGCAGGCGATTTCATGAATTGGTCATTAAAGTGCCAGCTACGTTGCCATATGGTAAGTTATGAAATTTCTGAAAGTGACCAATACATCAGCCTTCTTCTGTCAGTAACTCTATGACTGTTGATGTTCACATGGAAATGCAAATTCACTGAGTAACGCATATTAAAAATACTGCAACCTTTTAATTCAACACACTGCGTGCAGCTCTGCAGTGAATTAAGCTGTGTGAATTAAAACAATTAAGAGGAATCGTGTAAAATCTATTTTTTATTGCCAGCGTTGATAGGAATAAATGAATGTTTGGGAAACACTGTTTTCTCATCTGTCTTGTCAGTCTATGGTGCGCGTTCACGAGAGCACTTCGATGCATCAGGTTTGAGAATATATCAATTAAAGTTATTATTTTGTTGTGTTTTTGGCACATAAAGTATTCTTGTCACTTCAAAAAATATTAATATGAGGAGACTTGGAAAGCTCTCAGATGTCGCCTAAATATCTTAATTTGTGCTCTGAAGACTTTGTGCTCTAATAATAAAAATTTAACGTCGTGTGGGTGAGTAAAAAGAACACGATTTAGATTTTGAGGTGAACTTGTCCTTTAAATGTGCTGTCAGGAAATATAAGCAGCATCTACTGGTGAGATTTGCGACTATCTGGATTACTCCACAGCTCACCCCTCCCTTTCAAAGCACCACGGTGGCTGACACAAGGACAAAGATGTTGTTGTGATAGCAATATTTCATAAAATTATATTTTGAACTAGTGTTCACATGTATAGAATAAATAATCAATATGAACTCAAGACATCTGCACATCAACTAAAATAGTTATCATTTGCCTTTTTTTCTCTAGAGCTGATCTTCTGATTCTCAAAAATGAATTTATTAAACTTTATGAGAGAGATCATCCTGAACTCCAGCAGTGCATCCAGAATCTACATCGTATCATGAGAACATTTGAAGAAGACTTCAGAGGTTCTACTGAAGGCTCAAGAAATGCAGGAGTTGTGGGAATAGTAGGAGGAAGTGCTGTGATTACAGGAATATTAGGAGTGGCTTTAGCTCCATTCACTTTTGGGGCATCTTTTATGGCTGCTGGTGCTGTTGGTGTTGTGGGAGGAGCAGCGACGGTCGGAGCGGCTGTAATTAAAGGTGGAGACAGTAGCTCTACGAAAAATAAACAACTGACAGAGTTTAAACAAAACATTGAAACCGAAGTGAGGAAATTTGAAGAGAAAATCAAGCCTATGGCTGAGAAGATGACAGACCTTAATGAGCAAACTGAGAAATAATGAGATACTTTGAAAAACTACAGCAAGACTTCAATGATTTTCTAATATTTGTTGACCCCACCAGTAACAAACACAACATATGGATAGAAGACTTTAAAGAATTAACAAAAGAAATGTCTGAAAGTATATATTTGATTACAAACATAGCAAAAATTGTTGGCATTTTACATTTACATTTACATTTAGTCATTTGGCAGACGCTTTTATCCAAAGCGACTTACAGTGCACTTATTACAGGGACAATCCCCCTGGAGCAACATGGAGTAAAGAGTCTTGCTCAAGGACACACTGGTGGTGGCTGCTGGGATCGAACCAGCAACCTTTGATTTACCAGTTCAGTGGTTTAACCCACTAGACCACCATCTTACACGGCAGTGTAAGGCTTTTGCTTGATATGATTACAGTTTTTGAAAATACCAGGGCTCTCAATGACATGAAAGAACTAGCTGAAAGACCCAGAGATGAAGAAGTAGATGAAGGGGAGATGACGTCACAGGCTGGGGAATTTATTGCAGGAATGAGGAATGCAATTCATCAGTTACAAAATATCACTGATAACCTTAAGAAAACAAAAGACAAAATGGAAGATTTTGAGGACACAGCCTGACAAACAAAATAATATAAACAGCTGAGGGACAGACAAGACCCCAACTACTGATCAACATAGATTTGAATGATTTGATCGTGTCATTTTTTCCTACAGTGTCTAGTCCTTGTATTGTCATCAGTTATTAAGTATAGACCGATCATTTTATCAAGTGACTGTAAATAGGACATTGTCAATATGTATATAGGATAAGAACGTGGGTCATGGAGAGCCACAGGTTCAACTTTCATCAAATACACCCGAACAAGCTCATGAAGGTCTGAAGACTTACTAGAAACCACAAGATTTAATCAGTCTACTGTGTACTGTTTATAGTACTTTGGCTGTCCAAGATGTTGGTCGCCCATGATTTATAGGGGTTAAAGGACTTTCTTATATAATTCAAATGTAAGATAATTTGTTGATGAGCA
This sequence comes from Triplophysa dalaica, assembly GCF_015846415.1. Taxonomy (NCBI): domain Eukaryota; kingdom Metazoa; phylum Chordata; class Actinopteri; order Cypriniformes; family Nemacheilidae; genus Triplophysa; species Triplophysa dalaica. The sequence continues at coordinate 3,839,026 of NC_079563.1, read as the reverse complement.
TTGTTGCTCAAACGTTGTGTGTATATACTCTTCGCATTTCAGCATGTATTTCATGTAAAAATGTATGTAATTAGAATGTGAAGAGGGGTTTTCATTCATACGTTTCTGCATAAGAGATTCACATGAAACTGCTGATTCTTTATTCTTTGTATTCGGTTGAGATTATTCATCCAACTCAGACCCAAGAGTGGACAGTTCACTTGACCAAAGGAGATCATAGAATGTTTTGCAATTGTTTGTCCCTCGACATGTGTGCAGTGAACTCGACCGCATATTACAGTTGCTTTTTTGAGCAAATCGTGTCTGTTATGTTGTTGATGTGGATTCAGTCTATTTCTCTAAAAGCACTAGAGTTTGATAGATCTAACTATGAGATATGGCTTGCAGATCTTATAGATCTAAGATTTAAGTCCAGTTTCATCAAATCTCTCTATGTCAGGAACTTGTTAAATCCAGAAATATCAACTCTGTTGTGAGTCAATACTTTAACCCAACCACCAGGGACATACAGAGCTGAAGGGAAGAACAGCTGGCAGGAGACGAAGTGATGTTTAGATAACTGAAAAAAATCTTTATTGAATAATCTCAGTTGTGCTTTAATGCTCAGTCTCTGTCAAGCTCCATCTGACTAGAAACAGATTCAATAGGTGTTAGTAGTATAATCATATACTGTGTGTCAAAAAGTTTGATTGATTTATGATCCCCTGTCAAATTTTATGTCCACCGATCACTCAAACTGAGACTTTTATGGCGTGACAGCCCTGATTTTTGGGGAGATCCTCTGACCCCATACCCTTCCTTCGGGGATCTAACTACCTTCACCCCCCTTTACTACTTCCTTATCAAAAAAGACTGTTTTCATCCTGTTTTACTTTTACTGCAGGATATTAGTGAATGACATTTGTAAACTAGTAGGATAATATAAGTGTAGTATGAGTGTTTTTCCTCTAAGAGTGTTGTTTCCTTTGCTTAGTGGTTTTTATCATGCAAATGAGTGAGTTGAGCTTTGTTGTTTGAAATCTTCTGAATGTGTGTGTGTGTCTCCCTACTTTCCCCCTAAGTAAGTAATTTAATCAGTAATTCAAAGTTAGTTAGTTTTAATGATCTGACAGTCCTGTTTGATAGTTTATATTTATTGCTGTGTTAATGTGCCCCATGTAGTTGTCTTCATCCTGCTGACCTGACATCCTGATGGTCAGGCAATGATTGATCTCTCGTTAAACGGGTGAAAACAGGGGGTATGTTAGAGTAGAGCCCTAATGTTTCATCTAAGAATGATTGGTACCAATAGATTAAGATTGTATATGATAAATGATTTAAATTATTGGGTTCTGATTATCATCAATACGTCATACAATACATATGCTTCAAGGATATGTCTCTGAACTGTTTCTTTTAATGTGTGTTATTAAACATATAACAAAAGTATTCTGACAAAAGTTTTATAAGAAATGTCAACGATAGTCAGTTACGTTTTAACAGGTCTTTGGTATCGTTCGACATGGATGTGTATTTTCATATATTAAACAGGGTAGTGTTCTCTAACAAAATTTGTAATGTTTGAGAGTTAAGGCAATGATCCAATTTAATCAAAAATGTATTCTGAGTCGTGTCATGGCTTACCGAATGAGTGGTGAGACGGCAATTTGTCTATGTGAACCAAACTGTTTTAAAGAGTATTCTTTGAAATGTCCGTCACCTGTACGTTGATTAAAATTAAGTACTTCCTTATGCCTGAGAGGATGTCAAGGGTCTACGATGATTCATTATGATAAAGAGTTTTGTGGTCTTGTTAGAGACAGTGTGAATGGTCATTTATGTTTATTACAGGTAGTCTAGTGTGTGTGTGTGTGTGTGTGTGTTTGAATATGTTAATGCCGTCCCCCACTACCTTTTTTTACGCCATGCCCTGTAAGTCTTTATAAGGTTTGAAAAAAAGTTAGTTCATTCGTACAGAATCCTGTGTGTCAAGACGGTCGGACAGCGGCGTTGTGGTAAACAGACATTCAGCTCTTTTTCGTTTTGTAAAACTACCCATTCTTCTAAAAAGGCAAGATTCATTAAAGGTATGTGACTTTCATTTCTCTTTGAAACAAATAAAAACAAAAGTATATGTAGTCAAGCTATTGGTGCCTTGTTTAAAAAAGGTTGTGTGTAATGAAATAGGTGCTTTAAACCACCCCAGATATTACTGGCTTATAGAAGAAATTAACAAACTAAATGCTTCAAGCGGTATGTAAATATACAAATATTACATTTATAAGGGTCACAGCATTTAGTAAAATATATAATGAATAATTGCTTTCAATTTTATCTAGAGGTATGACACCCCGTTGTAACAACACATCACCGCAAAACACTGGATGTTTAAGAAGAGTCGTCGGTACTAGGCCTGTGTGTGTGTGTGTGTGTGTGTGTAGGTGTGTTTGTGTGTAGGTGTGAGTGTAGGTGTGTGTGAAGGTGTGTGTAGGTGTAGGTGTGTGTGTGTGTTTGTGTTTGTGTGTAGGTGTGAGTGTAGGTGTGTGTGTAGGTGTGTGTGTTTGTGTGTAGGTGTGTGTGTAGGTGTGTGTAGGTGTAGGTGTGTGTGTGTGTGTGTGTGTGTGTGTGTGTGTGTGTGTGCGTGCGTGTGTAGGTGTATGTGTAGGTGTGTTTGAGATAGTAGTGATTATTCAATAATCATGTAATAAAATCTTATACTGCCTGCTGGCATGACACCCTGATGTTCTCACATCACAGTTTGAAACCTGACGGTTGTGTTTTTAAATTTGAGAGAGATAATGGTTATGTGTTAGTTGGTTCAAGGTTTAATATTTTTATCTGATAAGTGATTAAAGTTTTGGGTCACAATTTTATCATTGTGTCATACCAGGGGCGATTTTAGGTTTTCAATAAAAGGGGGGCTGAGCCTCGAATTAATATACGTGTAAATACATATATATATATATATATATATATTTCGATATATTAATAATATGTAGTCATATAGCAGATGCTTTTATCCAAACAACTTACAGATGAGGTCAACAATGGAAGCAATTGGAAAAACATAAGGATAACAAAAAGCATAAGTGCTATAAAAAACTGGTCTGATTATAGCCTACCACGGTATACAAAACTAAATTGGAAGTTTTCTTTAAGAGTAAGAGATCAGTTGATGAAGGAAGAGACGTGTTTTCAGATGAATCTCTAAGCACCACATACTGTATACATTACTAAAATAACTGATTAAGAAAGAATATGCAGAATAGCATACAAGATATTATATATCACATTAATCCATTAATCTGCAACATTTATAATTCCAAGTGACAAATCCATATAATAAATGTCACAATCAACTGCGGAGTCATTATTCAGTAGTAGGAATAACTTGATATGTTTCCCTGCCATTCACTCTAAGTAGTGCTCATCTATCACATCCACAATATGTTTTAAATTCATAATAAAAACACTGAAGCGTCTAAAAAACGACAAAGAGCTTAAACGTTTGTTTCATCAGAACATAGAACAATGAATAACACAGAAGCCCTACCAGGCTGAAGTAAGGTAACATAACTCTATCTGCCCGTCGTCTTTCTGGGGCTCTCAAAACTACCGTCAGCTCTCATAACTAGGTGCAGAAAATGAATGACACATTTCTGTGCACTACAACATCATCATGGTGCTGTTCTAAAGTATTCCGTCATTGGAGGGAAGTGCTTTTATTTTGCTGGAGGTAACGTAAACAACCAACGTAAGTTTACAAGTGTTGAACGCAGACATTAAGAGGCATTTATAACAAAGAATAGCTACGATCCAGATGTCGTGTTCATTTACACACATTGTAACTTTACTGTGCTTATGACGTTCACTCCACTTTGTGCTGTTGTGAACTGAAGAATGCGCTCGCTAAATAACAGCCGTTTTCATAATAAGAGTTTTAAGGGGCACTAAAAAAAGCGATCTCGAATTATTGTACACATTACATTATTACTCACAATATTTTAGGGGGGCTAGGCTGGAACTTTAGGAGGGCTTTAACTCCCCTAAAAATGGCCTAGCAACGCCACTGGTCACAACTATATCTTTTTTATTCAATGACATGCCCTGCCATGTTCTTCCTGGTCATGGAGGAATGGGGGATTGTTCTTTGTTAGCACCTCTAAGGGGTGTCTTTCTGACAAATGGTAGAGTCTTAAGACAATGACCTCCAAAAAAGTTTGGGTTTCCGTCCTGACTGATTTTCTGGAGATGTCTGTGTGTCTACGATCTGGTGTGACAGAAAATCTTTCATGTATGTGTAAGTGACTCTTTTTGATATTTTTGGCATAAAAAAATCAAGCATGTACTACATATGGTTTAGGGTTAAACTTTTAAAACCAGGAATAACAAAAAAATCTAGTCAATATCTTCATCTACAATTGTCATAGCTCTACAATGTTTTATTTAATAAATGTTGAGTTTCAGATGGTGCCTTAAGATCTTCAAGAAGGATGGTGCTATCCCCTATAGCTCTAACCATGGGTTAAAATACAATTGTTTAGCGCTCCTTTCAAAATGAAAGATCTATTATTGTATTCTTTAAAAAATGTGGAATAGTCCTGTAACTACTTTGTATCATGTTGAGTAAAGACTGAGTCACATCAGTGGGGTTTTAAATGTAGCTTCTGTTAATGGAGTTGTAGGTAAGGATGTGTTTATGGTAATAGGTCGATGCATTTTTGGGGATCTCAAACACCCCTACATCCACTTTCCACAGCTTAACTCATGAGACTGCATCAGTCTGAGACTACAGTAGTTTCTCTTTCATTTCAACCCTCTTCATCGCTAGTATTTCATGTTGTACATCTAAAGGCAAATAAGTCTAAACAGATAGTGTTTCCATTTCACATTGTTTTAAGGGCATATATTGGTAAGTGTTAAGTAAATGACTAAATGTTTTTTTAACGGTTCTCTTCAGATCTAAACTTTACACAAACAAAGTAAAAGTTGACTCAACTGGGCAAGTTTTATGTAATTGTCATCCTTTTCTTGTGTTGCATGCTTTTCACTGAATATAATTCCCTTTCTGACAGCAACCATCTGAGCGTATTAAAAATAATATTAAAAGAAGCCCACTGTAAGTTTTTTAAAGGTTTAAAAAACATATCGAGCTACAGAGATAGATTTAGTTTTCCGCTTTACAAGTTCTTCCTTTTAAAAGATTGGATGATACCTCTATTTTTTGCCTAGTTTTGTCTTATTAAGATAAATGTTTTGGTCTTTTCATCTTCTTTTCTCGATTGCTCAACAAGCACTGGCAAACATGTCTATCAGTAGAATTTTATTTGACCTTCACCATAGGTCTTTCAGTGGTGAAGACAAATGGGAAGTCCATGGCCACCAATGGTCCCAATCTCACGCGTAACTTAAGTTAAAGATGGGTTTATTCATATAGAGACACTATTAACATTGCAAAAATATCTCTATAAACCAGTGCGTCAGTAAATGAATCAGTTGATAAATAACTAATTACTTGAAGGCTGAACACACGTTTTGTGTTACCATGTTGCCCCATTAAATCGATTTGCTTTAAGAAATGAGTTTGTGATGTAATCCATATACTGTACCCTCAAATACACATCATGCACTCAACGTGGTTCTCTCACTATATATCTGCAGTGTTGATCAAAACTTTCGACCTGTTTTACTACACAAGTTTGTGCCCTCACCATGTGAATGTCAAGAACATTTTTACATTTCTTAAATTGTTCATCTTTTGTAAACCTTTTGTACGGTTTCAACATTTGCATTTAGTCAGTACAAAGTTGTCAGGCATTTACACTTAAGGTTTCAGAAGTTGTTTTGTTTGTCACTGTTTTGTTAATATTTACACATGACGAATTTGATGTGATGTGTCAGTGACGTTTGTTAGCTTCATTACATGTTTTACCAAATCTAACGAATGAATCCGATGGTCGGCTTTTCAACTGAAAGCCAGTAAATGTACACTCTTAATACGAATGTGTAGAAAAATTACACAAATTATATGTAGCACTCCACTATACTCCTTTTGTGTCAATATTAATTAAAATTGTTTTGGAAGGGTTTATCTGTTTCGCACAGTAGTTATGTGTAGGTTACAATTTACACATCTTATTAATTTGTCACACCATTCAACACACTTTGTGTAGACTGATCTGCTTAACACAGATTCAGTGTAGCTTTTTCAGATATTTAATTTTGGTAAATGTTCCTGAACAGCAGGCCTCTCATCCTGTAATATTCACATCATAATCAAACTGTTATAAAAGGTCAAATTATATTTTTGTGTGAATCGTTAACTTAATGCGCGTCCCCTTTAAATCGCTGGTGCTCTGCTCGTTAAAAAACGCCTAACAAAAACGCAGACGGGGAAAGATTTGAACGCAGACTTGTTGGAAAAAGGAAGCAAAGCATCTTGAATTTTTTCTTTTCTATTTATGGTTTAAAACGGTGCATTCATTTATTAGTTGCAGGCGTAAATGTAACCAACAGTTACAAATTACTCTTATGCTCTTCCACATTAAATAGATGATGTGGAAGAGCATAAGATGGTGCTACACCATGCTGCAGGTCCTGACACACTTGCTCCCACCAACTGCAGGAAGAGGTGCAGTCTCAAGCCGGTGCAGTGTCGGATCTGCCATTTCATATTTGCTGGACTTTGTACCGGTAAAAACATTTTTTATTTAGTATGATTCTCTTGAAGAAACAAACAAAAGTTATTTCCTTGTCCTTAAATTCTCTTTCTTTCCTAATATTAATCTATATTTCTATACAGTGTGGAACCAGGATCTGCTCTCTGTGTGGTGACAATGCCACAAGAGGCCAGCAACCACAACTGATCTGCATTGGAAACCTGACCAGTGAAGCCTGTCAGTTTGTCATTGTTGCCAAACATGACAAAGTTGTTATTCCGCTGGAAGATGAGAGCCTAACCTGTGCCTTGGATAAGCTGTTTAAGGTCTACTGGGTCTACAATCTTGAGTATCCTCCCCAGCTTGCTTCAGTTTTTATCTTTCTGGAGCATGTATATGACTTGCCAGTGTCTAAAGCTGCAAGAAGATCCAAAGTCTTGGAGCTGATTGGCAAACTTCAGGCTTTAGCCTAAATCAGCCAGTCATGTACTGTTGTCCAATATGTAAAAAGCCAGTTAGCTTTCAAATCAGAGGACTTTTTGGATGGTAATATCTACATTAATCCAAGATACAAAGTGTTATAATAAGTTTTTTTTTGTCCACGTAAGTAGGGGGGGGAATTTTTGGGTCATGTTGCCTAATGAAAATGTACGGTGGCCGCTGGGTGTCACTGCGCTGCAACAGAAGAAAACACATGCAAACACAAAAAAACACAAGCAAATTCAGAAAGCATTCGCGTTAGTTTGACGACACATGCCCTGCAAATTCTCGCAACACAAACAAACACAGAAACGCGCTGCAAATTCTCGCAACACAAACAAACACAGAAACGCGCTGCAAATTCTCGCAACACAAAGAAACACAGAAACGCGCTGCAAACTGCACACACGACAACGGAAGTGTTTCCGGGGGACCGCAAAAACTGATGCACCTGATTGGGACGCGCTTCACTTGGACTGTTCAAATTCGTTAGTGGAGTTGTCAGCCACATTGAAGGTAGTTGCTTTATAACTTTATTTTAACTTTCTTAACGTACGTCCGTAGGATATTATTAGCCTGTCGATTTGAACAGTTTAACAAAAACTATGAGACATAGTAACTGCTCGACTTACTTAAACAAGTGTCACGTTAAAAAAGTTTAATGGTTTAATGATTAATGATTAAAAATGTATTGTAGTCGACATAGTCAGTGTGGCTGACAACTCCACTAACGAATTTGAACAGTCAAAATGAAGCGCATGAAGTGCATCAGTTTTTGCGGTCCCCCGGAAACACTTCCGTTGTCGTACGTGCAGTTTGCAGCGCATTTCTGTGTTTGTTTGTGTTGCGAGAATTTGCAGCGCGTTTCTGTGTTTGTTTGTGTTGCGAGAATTTGCACCGCGTTTCTGTGTTTGTTTGTGCTTCGAGTATTTGCAGGGCATGTGTCGCCAAATTAATGAAGATGCTTTCTGAATTTGCTTTTGTTTTTTTTGTTTGCATGTGTTTTCTTCTGTTGCAGCGCATTGACACCTAGCGGCCACGGTAAAAATGTGTCTAAAAACACATTTTATACCACTTTAAATGGTCTTTAAATGTATATGTTGTTATAAATTGACTTGTTATAAATTTTATTGTAAAGGATTGATGTTAATAAATGTATTGAAGTCAATTTTTTTATTGTCATGATTTTTGTGTCAAATAAAAAGAATTGTTCTGTGTAAGAATTTAGATGTATTCTTAACACAATGTGTGTAGCCAAGGCCAGCACATAATGTGTAAATTTAACACATGTTTACACATCTTTGTGTTAACCTTCCAGACACATTTACTGTGTTATAAATCATTAACACAGTAAATGTGTAAAAAATAGCTCAACACGCGTTGTCCCAGAACTCACCCAAAGATGTGTCAGAATTTAACACGGTTTGTGTCTGTTTTAACACATCCTTTCTAAGAGTGTAGGACAGCTCTTTCATATTCTGATATAATCTACAGAAGGTGATAAAACAGACATGTAAGGCTAAGGATTTGTATTAATTTTATTATGTAAAGTTTCTCATTCGAACTTTTTCAAAATGTTTCATTAGTTTTTCTGCGTTTTTTCTTAATTTAACACTTCTTCGTTATAACTAGTTGCATGCTTACTTCTTTGTGATTTAATTGCTCAGATAGCCTTTTGTAGTAGAGTAGGCGGGGCGAGACCGTGGTTCGAGTCCGGTGAGTAATTGTGAATTAGCGCCAGCTGTGCGCACACTGGGCTCGAATCACGTAGGAGATAGGGAGCATATAAAAGGAACGAGCGACCGGACTGTCGAAGAGAGAGGACCGTGCCCGAACTTGTGTTTGTATTTATGTTTATGTTATTTCGCCGGCGGTCGTCCGTGAGGGGCCGCCGGCTGTTTTTATTTATGTTAATAAATGTTTAAATGTTTGCCGGTTCCCGCCTCCTTCCTTCCCTTTTATTGAATCTTATTACACCTTTGTTATAAATTGTAATTTGACTTCGACTTCGCTCATTCTTACATTTTGACCAGTTCATTGTTTTGAGATCTTGTTCAATTGTCTTATTTTCCTCACTAATTTATCCAAAATGTCTCACTTTAATGCTGGTAAGATCAGCTGTTCTAAGTTTTCTCATTTTTCGAGTTTTTAGGGTTGGTATGCTTTGATTTAATAAAAAACAATTATTAGCATCTTGTACCTTCTTTATCTTAATGCCTCTATTTTATTACACATCAAGTATTTTAGCTATTGAGTATGTATGTTTTTATTTCATACATCGGCACCAATATTTGGCACAAAATATGCATGCAGTCCTTATAATCTAAATATAAGATTACTATGATGTAGCTCAGTTGTATTTTACTAAAGAAAACATCTTGATTTAGATTCGTTTTTCTTTGAAAGGAGGAAAGGAAAGTTGTTTAAGGTGTCAATTAGAAAACCTGTTTCCATGGAAAGTGCATACATACTTGTTTGGTTACAAGATTTATGGCACAACCAGTGTTTGTGTGTGTCAACACAACACTTTTTACATTATTCATGATGGTCTGATTATTTATTGCTTTATAGTCTGTATGCCGTTTTTATGGCAATTATAATAGCAAATAAAGGAAATATAAATATTTGTCCTGAAGCCAGAAACTATTCAAAGGGAACTATCTTCCAATGCAATGGGCATTTTCCATACCGTCTTTCAGATTCAGGATTGGTAAACTTTAAATTAATTCCTGAAAAAAATCTAATTAGATCATAATATTGCTGTTTCATTAACCGAGCAAAAACTAATTAGAATTTTTACAGACCAAATTGACCCCCGTCTATCCAAAATCATACAGTTTTAGCTCAAGCTCATCCATATTAAAAAACCTTTAATAATAATTTTTAGTGTACCTTTGAACAATCACCTACATATTGAACAGTGACACTCATTTGTGAAGGGTCAACGAGGTGCTGACAAGCACTGGTGAGGTAAAAGAATTGTTGTTGTTTTGATCTTTGGAGGCATTGTAAGTTCTGGTTTGTGTCTGTTTTTTCATCTGTCTATTAATTTGTTGATGTCCCAATCTTAAAAATACAATAAAAGTTTGTTTTTAAGCAATATTTAGAAATGTTACTATCCTTCCATACCGAATGTGCTACACTAGCTTTTAAGTAGTACGTCTTAGTAGTAAGTAAATTACAAACATTTGTTTCTCTTTTGGTAGTCTTCTGCAGTTGTAACAATAGCTCTTGTCTTCAGATTTTACAATTTTGCACTATTTTCACAAACATTTCATTATTTCAATTTTTATTAATTTCAAAACGGATGATAGAAAATGAATATGTGCCTCCCACTTGTTAAGGGACAAAAAGTAATGGGACAATTTGCTTCTCAGCTGTTCCATGGCCAGGTGTGTGTTATTCCCTCACTATCCATATAACATTGAGCAGATAAAAGGTCCAGAGTTCATTTCAAGTGTGCTATTTTCATTTGGAATCTGTTGCTGTCAACTGTCAAGATGAGATCCTAAGAACTGTCACTATCAGTGAAGCAAGCCATCATTAGGCTGAAAAAACAAAACAAACCCATCACAGAAAAACATTAGGCGTGGCCAAAACAACTGTTTGGAATATTCTTAAAAAGAAGGAATGCACCGGTGAGCTCAGCAACACCAAAAGACCCGGAAGACCACAGAGAACAACTGTGGTGGATGACCGAAGAATTCTTTCCCTGGTGAAGAAAACACCCTTCACAATAGTTGGCCAGATCAAGAACACTCTCCAGGAGGAAGGTGTATGTGTGTCTAAGTCAACAATCAAGAGAAGACTTCACCAGAGTGAATACAGAGGGTTCACCACAAGATGTAAACCATTGGTGAGCTTCAAAAACAGGAAGGCCAGATAAGAGTTTGGCAAACGACATCTAAAAAAGCCTTAACAGTTCTGGAACAGCATCCTATGGACAGATGAGACCAAGATCAGGAGAAGGAAAGGAACTGCTCATGATCCTAAGCATACCACCTCATCAGTGAAGCATGGTGGTGGTAGTGTCATGGCGTGGGCATGTATGGCGGCCAGTGGAACTGGTTCTCTTGTATTTATTGATGAAGTGACTGCTGACAAAAGCAGCAGGATGAATTCTGAAGTGTTTCGGGCAATATTATCTGCTCATATTCAGCCAAATGCTTCAGAACTCATTGGACGGCGCTTCACAGTGCTTTTGTTTAAGTAACTTAACTTGCATTTTTGGCATAAAAATGACGTCATGAGATGTGTTGTGGCGAATCGGCCTTCCATCGCAGAAAGAAATCTCAGAGACAAGGGTGCCAGATGCCAAGATTTTAAACTTAATTTGCCCGGACAAGCAAAGTGGGATATTCAGAGTTCATCTGAAGTGATCCAACGAATACACATCTGACTCCATATTTTATACATTGTTCTCAAGTTTTTATCACAGTTTAAACCAATCATGTGTGCCTGACATCACCTTCTACCAATCAGGTTTCATAAGATATCACCTTTTCATTAGCCTGTCCCTCTGTGCTCGCTACCGTTATATTTCCGGCCTACCATATTAGGATTTAATCATAGCGAGCACCTTTCAAAAACACATACGTATATCAAGTGCCCTTTGTCTTGACACCGTTCCGGGGCTTTTGGACGATACATGATTTAACATTGGTTTTATTAAAAATTAGCTCGTGGTTTAGCGTAATAGTGAGCTACCCAGCGTTCTTGGCTGTATGCGTTAAATTAAACTTCTTTACAAAAGTGTGTGGTGTACATGCAGTTCCTGTCTTCGTGTGATAAGATATTTGGTGTCTCTGCAGGTGTTCAAACTCATTCATGAGGCCTATAGCTCATATTATTTCAGAAGAATACATGAATCCTATAACTTACTAAATGTATCATTTTATATAAGAAAACTCAATACTATAATTAGAGATCTTAAATGTATTCTTTTATATAAGAAAACTCATTAATGTATTTACAAAAAACATCATAGATGTCGCGATCACGAGAAAACAACTTTTGCTATGGCGAGAAAATTATGTTGTGATCACGAGAAAAAACACCTCTTTGTTATTTCAAGATCACAAGAAAATTAAGTTGTGATCAAGAGAAACCAAGAAAGAAAGAATAGTATAACGCATGGCAGAACTTCTGTATGTTCACGTGTGTATTAAGCTGACTTCTGTGACATCATTGACTGCCATAATAGGAAAAATGAAATGTTAGTCAAAGGGGCCCTAACTAAAATATCTCACTTTGTGTTCAACAGAACAAAATAATGAAACAATATTTTTTTCCTTGCTGGCGGGGCTTGTGCTTATGAACGCTCTTAAAGAAGAGTCCTCTTACCACTGAGCCACAGGAAAGCTGTGAATAAACAACAACAATAAAAGCCTTTTAATTATAAAGGTTACCTATATTAAGATATCAAACCCTTTATGATACTATAAATAATGATAACATCATCTGATCATATGAAAGAAACTTGTCAATGGTGAAGAGCTATTCAATATTCTGGTGACTTCAAATAAATATTAACATCTAAATCTCTAGTTATTCTCATTATGAACTAGACGTGTGACTGAAATCTGCTTAGTAAGAAGAGTGTGATGAATGTTTAACAAAGACAAGAGACATGACGTGGTTGGCTGCCAAAAAACAGCTTTTAATCTTTTAAGTTCTATACATTTAGATCTGATATATTTGTTTATATTTTTAGAACATTTTATGGGCTACCATATAAAATATACCTGAACTGCCCCACAACCAGTGCTATTCTGTCCTGTCCAGTGTGTTAAGAAACTACTCCCATAAACATTTGTGTGTTTCGTTTAAAAAGAAAAAAATTGGTACAGAAATAAAATATATAATATTGTATTATATAAATGTGTGGTCCTTTTACGTAAATACAATGATTGACATTATGTTAATGTTTCACTGGCACTGATGACAGACGAATCCACAGGTGAGTGAATTTTAATAAAAAAAAGAGTCAAACAGGAACAAAAACGTCTCGGTTACGTCTGTAACCTTCGTTCCCTGATGGAGGGAACGAGACGTTGTTGAGAGACAGACTGGGGTTTGATTCTGAGAACCTATCATCTCCGAGATAAAACTAAAACGCCAATGGGGATTGGCCAATGGCCGCCCACGCCAGTCTACGCCCCGTACATACGGGTATAAAAGGAAGATGGCGGCGGTCATTCATCACCCTTTGTGCTGAGGAACCTTAGAGGTGCTCCTTGCAGCGGATCGGCAAAGCGTTGTGGCATGAAGACAACCCTCCATGAGGGAACGAAGGTTACAGACGTGACCGAGACGTTCCCCTTCAGTCGATCTCTCGACGTTGTTGAGAGACAGACTGGGGATATATCTTAACACGCCACGGCGCTGAGCCGTATTACGACCTCGAGCTGAGCGACACTGACTAGGCTAGCGAGTCACAGGTGAGCGGTGCAGCGAGATGTAACCTTCCAGTGAATAGTAGTCGACATACTGCGAAGCCTGAATAGACATACTGCGATGCCTGTACTGACAGTCATCACGGACAGGGCGTTCGCCTTGTAAGTGAGGCGCCGTCCGGATCTGTCGCACTGGGAAAGAACACTGCTCTCCTCTGGAGAGTATGTTACGGAGACCACATCCTGCCGTACGGGAGGTAACATGTGGAAAACTGACATGGTCTCCCGAAGGAGATCCCATGCAAAAATTCCCGGCCGTAGGGGGTCAGCCAAGGTGGGTGTGCCACCGGAGGGGAGGTCACAGATTCGCCAACAGGGGAATCTGGAGTGAAGAAATCAACATACGGGACTACCCAACGGGGGAGTTACTACGTATGGGGAAATAGTCCTAGTATAGGGGTCCACCTTAGTAGGGGCAACACTGCCAGTACTGGACTAGGTTCACACAGACCGCTCCGCCCGGTCCGTTACCAGATTGCTAGTGATTGATGGAATGCCTATACTTCACCCAATGGGGGGGTAGTAGGGAGACTACATAGCGCACTGTACTTACCTAAAGAGGGAAGAAGGCGCTTTCGCAGGCGTACGCCCAGGCCAGATGCCTGTCCTACATATTAGGGTGTAGGACACTGGTTCCTTTCGGAGGTTGTAAAGCCCCACGAAGGTACTGGGTGTAGCCCAACCTGTAGCTAAACATTTCTGCCAGAGGGGCGCCTTGGGCCGGTGTCCACGAGGAGGCCCTTTTCCGGTGGAGTGGGCTGTCACTGTGAGTGGGCACGGGTGATCCAGGGATTGGTACGCCGTGGCGCCCACAATCCAATGCGCCAGCCTCTGTCTGAGACAGCCCTCCCCTGGTGCTGTTTTCTGAACAGACAAAAGCTACTCAGAGTTAATAGCTCTGTATGCGGTCCATGTAGAGGCGCAGTGCGCTGGACACAACACGTAGGAGGTTGGGTCTTCTCTCCCGAGGGGAGCGCCTGCAGGTTCACCACCTGAACCCAGAACGGAGTGTGGGAACCTTGGGCAAGTAGCCAGGCCGGTATCTCAGAAGACTACTGCCCAATTTTCAAGCAACCATGGGACACAAAGAATACTGGAGGTCCCTACCCTCTTGTAGGGGTACACGCCAAGTGGTGGGGCTTCGGCAGGATGGTATGACCGTCACTGCAAGCCACTCCAGGCCTCCTCGTCCCATCCGGAGGTCAGGCATGGAGATTCCAGAGGCCTGGCCTGGGGTGGCAACCGTGCCCTTCCCCTGTGGATGGCTTCATTAGGGGGATGGCCAGAAGGGGCTGTATCAGAACTGAGAAGTCTGAGAGTCAAGTCTGGTTGGGCCAGTAAGGTGCAACAACAGTACGTGAAGCCACTCTTCTCTGACTTTGCACAGGCCCTGTGCAAGGAGGCTCCTGGGGGAAGTCGTACTTCCGCTTGTCCCGCGGCCAGCTGTGCACTAAGGTACCCGTCAGGAGGTACAAAAGCGGGAAAAAGGGGATTTTGGGGGGCAACAGGATCTAATCCTGGCCACACCGGTCGCCAGAGAGCTGGACTGCGCGAGGACCGAGTGGCCACTCTCCGAGGCGTTCGATGACGAGAGAGCGCAACGGCTGACTGGTTTAGTTTGCCAAGGATAACCTGGCCCACAAGACCATCCTGCTGACTCCATAAGAGGAGGCATCGGGCGAGTTTTGGCATCTGTTGTGAGCGTATGCGGTTGATGTACGCCACGGCAGTTGTGCTGCCCGACCGGACTAGCACGTTTTGTCCAGCACTAGAGGTCTAGTGCCAAGGGGACTGCCAAAAAAAAAACTCTAGGCAGTAGGGAACCCGTCAGTGCCCGATACTGCGTGCCCGTTGCACACTACACCCCACCCCGCAGGGAGGCGCTTGACGCGCCTCTGACCTGCCCGAGCGGGCCGAGCTCTTAGAAGGGTCCGATCTGACCAGGGTCTGGGGTGCATAGACACTGAGGCGTAGCCCTAATCCACCTGGTGCCAGTGTGCCTGCCATCCCAGGAACCTGACTCTGAAGCCAGTGCTGAAGTGGCTGTGCGTTCGTCAACTCAAGCGGATTATCCGTGGAGGACGACACGTGCCCAGGAGCCTCTGAAGTGATCAGCGGGACCCGGAGTCCGGCTGACCAGATTCATCCAGTTCAACACCGACTGCAGAAACTCGTTTGGCGAGCATGCTGCATAAGGGCAGAGTCTAGTTCCACACCGAGATAAGAGGAGCTCTCGCTCTTTTGGGGAGAGCTTGCTCTTCCCCAGTTAACCCGTAGGCCTGAAGGTCTAGGTGCCGAAGCACAAGGTCTCCATGACCGAGAGTGAGACAGGGACCGACCTAGTATGGATACGTTCTTCCTTCAAACGAATATCGCAGAAGGAAGTAGACGTAAGAGTAAGGGTCCTACGGGTCGATTGCCACAACCAATCTTGTCACCAAGATGCGCTTCTGTATCAGCTCGATACTGAGAGGGGCGCAGCCTCCCCCCCCTTAAAGGCACAATGAAGTCCGGCCCGGAAGACATCTCGGTTAGAGGCACAGGTTCGACCGCACTTCCCGCCAGAAGCAGCAACCTCGGCCTGAGCACGGGAGCATCCCCCTTAGGAGAATGCCCCGAACTTGGCGGGTGCCTGGCGAAAATGGATCGCATAACCGAGATGGATCGTCCTCTAGCTTGCGTAACGGCAGGTGCCGTGATTGCGAAACCGGAGGATGATCTGCTTCACCGTGCCATGTAGGCTGGTTAGTGGCTGACAGAGCGGTCACCTTACACAGGGTGGGACCCTGGAGAGGTTGACTGCTCTGACTACTTACCTGATTAGTGTTACCACAGGCCGACGCAACGTCACGTGGAGATTGCGGAAGGCAGCGATATCACTGGGGGGAAGCCTGGAGAGAGAGTGTACTCTCCATCCCCACGGCTCTCCTGTCAGGGCCGCTCTGAGGCGGTTACCCAACAGGGTAGAGGCCTCCTCCTGCGTGGCTCCGCACCTCTGACGGGCCATCCTTGGAGGGCCCAGCATCAGAGGGGCCACTGCGGGGAGGTGGGGCTGATGGAGGGCAGGCTGTGCGCAGGACCTCAGCAATCCATCGATGGTCGGGTCACGGAACAGTCTGCTTCTTCACCATAGAATATCTCCACAGTGTCACCATCCAGCCCATCGCGCAAGGTTGAGCTACAGATCCTTGGACCACTATGGTGGACATCGTCCAGCCCAGGGCACACACCCTGACCTTCGTCACTCGAGGCGCGAGGCCTGTGGTAGTGCGCAGCCGGGTCGACCTTCCCATCAACCAGTTCCAAACGCCCTGGCATATGACCCAATGGGTCGCCATAACGTTTTGGACCCTATTGACCGCCATAGCGTGGAGGGTGAAAGCAGCTTGGGAGACTTTGTCGACTCCTCCAAGTGGCAGCATCCGTGGTGGACCACGGCCGCTAGACCACCTGGGTGGTCAACATAGCCCTTAGCTACCTCACTGTCCAGGAAAGTAATAGCTCCCTGAGCCCTTCAGACAGGAGCACGCCGCGGACGGCATACCCCACGTCTAATGAGCTCCACGTGGATCTCCGGGGAAGTCCGGGGAAGCACGGCCCTCACTCTTTGCGTTACCTCCTGAGCTCGACCGCCCAGAGGCGGGAGCTCTAAGGGGCTTCGCATCAGACAGGAGCAAGCCGCGAACGGCATACTCCACGTCTAGTGAGCTCAACGTGCATCTCTGGCCCGGGAAGCACGGCCGTCATCTCTGCGTTGCCTCCTCTTGGGCTCGACCTCCCGAAGGCGGGGGCTCCAAGGGGCATCGCATATGATGACTGGAGGTAGCTATCAGATGTTATGACAGAGCACGTTGTCGAGTATTACCCGATATGGGACGGTCACCACCGCCCATCGGGGACGAGCCAGGTGAGCGTGTTGGGGCATGAATGACCCGCGAGCCGAGGCTGGCGGAGTAACAAACACGGGAATCCCATATCACCCCCCGACGTTCGCTGTAGCGGCAACCTCGCCGTGGCGGCGGTCACTCACAGAGAACAGACGGGGTTGCGGCAACATTCCGGAGAACGTAGCGGCTGTGACCTCCACACCTGAGGACAAACCATACGTGCAGTACAGGTGTCGTGCCCGTCAGACTCGAAGATGGGTCTGTCATACCCAGGAACACAGCTTGCAGCATCTCATCATCACCACACACCGTTTCCAGCACGTGGTGTAGGAACAAGACGGTGGGACCGTCTCTTGGGGAACGGTCAGACGAGGCGAGGTGCGAACGATCCGCCAGCCAGTGGCTGACGAAAGTCGTTCACATGCTCACATCACCCTCGCCCCTCCCCGCCGCGGACGGCAGGGCCGTAGCCAATGCCGTCACGAAACGGGAAGCAGCGAGTTGGCGGCTGAGTCCCGTGGGAACACAGCCGCCCGTGACGCAACGTCTGAATCATACACCGCCCGCAGTGCGGACAGAACTGATCCACAACGGCCGCCCCAGCGTGCTGGAAACCCAACACCCGGGGCAGCCGCTGTGTCCGTCCTCCCTCCTGGATGAGAGTGGAAACTGTGAGAATATTGGTCGTGAAAAGGACCTGTTCTTTTAGATCTGCAGCTCGCTGCCGAGACGTGCAGGTGAAGTCTGCGCTCCGGAGGAGAAATCTGCCGTCGACAGGAAAGAGATCGCTCGCCGAGGGGGATCCGCCGTCCGAAGGGAGAAGTCCGCTGCTCTGTGATATAAATCCAGCAGGAACTCGAAGAGATAAACTCGACATCATACGCCGAGAAGGTTCCGAAGAACAAAGGATGATGAATGACAGCCGCCATCTTCCTTTTATACGGGGCGGAGACTGGCGTGGGCAGCCATTGGCCAATCCCCATTGGCGTTTTAGTTTTATCTCGGAGATGATAGGTTCTCAGAATCAAGCCCCAGTCTGTCTCTCAACAACGTCGAGAGACCGACTGAAGGGGAACCTGTGATCACTGATGAGGGACAGATGTAGATAAAAACACCAAGGGACAGGTGAGGGAGCGTAGCAAATAACATCCTTGAGCAAAAACGGGAAAACAGGGACAGACAGGCATGTCACAGTTAACCATAGCACAGGACATAAACATGTCAAAATGAAACATTTTTTCTGTTAATATTTTTGAGATTCTACACCAATTCTTTTGTGAATGACCTTAAATGTCTCCCTTGTACACATACATCTGTACTTTACTGTAGAGAACTCTCACTAATTTCACAATCACCCTCAGTGTTTTATTCTGCTCAGGTCACGCGCTTCGCCTCTGTCATGATAACACTGCATGTGCTGCTGCCAATATCTATTATTAGTCTGTTGGTAACAAGCACATCTTGACACAAATAAAAGCTTAGAGGGAGCTGTCTTAAGCTGTCTTAAAACAAATACACAATAATAATATTTTGTTTTACATCAATTTACAGAAAGCAGCCGTTGGAACCCATATCACAGTCTTCAGGCGTTTGAAGAACAAGCTTCAAGTTCTTTTCTTGATAATCACAACAGAAATAACGGTGAGTTGGAGAAGGTTAAACGTAGCCACTGGAGTTTAGTAGAGTCATTACTCGTGTTTAAAAGGAACCTTGGGTATAGAGAGATGTACGGCTTAATATATTAACAATGGCATTGACTTTATAAATGTGAAATTAAAAAACAGTGTAACTGTCACAGTATTCATAAACTTTAAAAACAATATTTTCACTCAGAGGGCGCCATCTTTTTTCCGTGACGTCGAATGGCTCAACCTAAACCTGTTCTCTTTTGCTACAGCGCAGCACACACATATCTAACAGTAAAATATGAGATGTCAAACATAAGATCAGATATATAAATACACAGGGACAGTTGTTACGGTTTGTCCTCTCGATACAAGCCATTCAGTATCATTAAGCGTCTGTTCAAGATAAAAGCCTTTAAGACATTTAAGACTATTGAAGACATTGGCATCCACCATAATCTTATACTTTATACTTTATGAGAATATACTGATAAACACAATAATAATATGATTGTGGTTTGGTTATTTCTTCTGTATTAGAGCACTCATATTAGCCCCACGTCAGCTAATGACAGAAAGAGAAAAGACAATAATGCATTAGACTACTGTGAAAATCTTTATTTTCTTTCATTGTTATGTTAGCATTATATATACAGTATATATTTAACTTGGGGCACATTATATTTACTGAAGAACTGATCAGTGTGTCTGTGTTCAGTTTGACTCCCTAGCTGTATGTGCAACCATTTTACGTCATTGAAAAAGAACATGGCGGCCTCCTTGGGTTAAAATTACGTATTATATTTAGTTTTTTTTTAAGAATTGAAAATATTTTGTGTGTTTCTAATGGCAAATGCTAGTAGTGTAAGGTAAACCAATGTATTAAGCCATACATGTCTCATTTTTTTGTACGTTAAACATGCCTGCGTTGCTAGCGACTGTGTTTCAGCGGGGTCACTCAAAGACTGAGGGAAGTTCACTGCCATGTAACAATGCAAATGAATAAAACCACCTCATTTTTTTGTTCTTTTTACAATTACTGCCAAGAGATATTACTTATTAACTTTGTAAAAGATAATGCTGGGCCACATTTGCTTCAAAATATGTACGCTACTGTAAATACAACCTTCACCAATTCATTTGACTGGACTGAATTTGAGTGAAGCAGGTTATTAGGTCTAAATTACATTGTTGTCTAAAAACTCTAAAGACTACATTCATGTTAGACACTAATAGTGCCACTGGAAAAAATACTGAACCGCAATTTTTATAGTGTAGTATGTGTAAAATGACAGTGAGTTTGTTTCTCTGGCATTGACGCTCACAGTGAGACCCTACAAGTTTTTGCTATAAGACTCCTCTCCAAATATTCAGTGCTGGTATTGGGAACATTAAAAAGGTTTTCTTGATGTCAGTGACAAATGTGTTTTAAAAGTATGTTTCTGAAACGTTGTTTCAACTTTTTTATGAATAACTTAAGTCATAACTATATTAACTATGTAGTCAGTCAACAGTAAAGAATTTGGTTTATATAGAAATGACATTTTGTTCATTAACTGAATGATTTCACCCCTTTGAAAGGTTTCCAATGTCTCAGTATAAAACCAGAGAGAAATTGGAGAAAAGGGAGGCAGATATGACTATTCATCGCCAGTCTGGTTCTTCTGTGAAAAGCAAATGTGGAAGTGAAGAAAGGAGAGAAAAGGAAGCTCTCATCACATCCTCAAGTCTTAAGAGACACGTTCGAGAAAAAAAATCCATCACCCCTCCAACTCCTTCCACTTCATCCTTTTCTCAGCCCACTTTCAAAACGCCTCCAATAGAACCCCTCCTTGACTCAGAGCTCCGCCCCTTTGTGCTCTCCACACACTGCGACGCCCTCTTCACTTCACTACGAGGACTCAAGGAGGAGGGGCTGCTACTGGACTGCAGTCTTAAGCTCCTAGATGACTCACACAAAGCTCATCGACTGGTGCTCGCTGCTGTCAGTCAAAAAGCAGAGGTGTGGCTGTTGTCTGGAGAGGCGGGGCTTAGGGAACTGGAACTGGATGGAGGACGGATGACTCCTGCAGGACTTAAAGCTGTACTGGACTTCAGCTACAGTGGAGAAGTGGACAGGGCAGAAACAGATGAAGTGCTGGAAGCCTGTAAAGAGCTGGATGCCCAAAGACTGGAGCAACTGTGTGCTGGAGATGTTCCGCTAAGCGGGAGCAGAGAAAGGGAAAGAAGCCTACAGGTCATAAGAACACTGTGGGAGAGGAACGTCGGCTGTGATGTCATAATACAAACAGACAGTGGAGATTGTTTCCCTGGTAACTATGACATCTCAGGGTCTTTATGAATGACATTAATTTACATGTTATGTTTCATCTTTATTGCTCTCTTCTAGCTCATCGTGTCATATTAGCAGCAGGTGCAGACTACTTCCGGGCTCTCTTCTGTGGAGGGTTACGTGAATCCGGAGAGGATGTTGTGTTCCTGCGCAGCGTGGCGTCCTGGGTACTGCACCACCTGCTGGACTTCATTTACTCTGGCCAGCTGAAACTGAGCTGCAGGAACGTGTGGGATCTGACAGAAGCCTGTTCACAATTTCAGCTGGAGGGGGCGCTGTCGCTGTGCTTAAACTTCCTTCAGGACAACATGGATGAGACATCTTGCCTGGATGTTCTGGCTTTGGCTGAAGCCTTCAGTCTGGTGGATCTGGGCAAAAGGGCAGAGGAATATTTTTTAACTAACTTTCAGAGGGTGGCAGAGGAGGAGAAGTTCAGGGATTTGCCTTGTGACCATCTGACGCGTCTGCTGGAGAGAGATAAACTGAATGCAGAAAGTGAGGTAAGATTGGACTATAAAAATAGAAAAAACAGCTTTTTCTATGCGGTTTGGCCGTTTGTCCACATGCAAAGCAGGTCACAGAAACCGAACTTTTATCAATTTGATTTCACTTTTATGATTTACAGAAACTTCATTTGCCGTGTTGTCGTATAGTCAGTGAAACCCAAGTAGAGCTTGAAAAGAGCAAAACGTTATCAGACGTTAACGTTAACCTCTGATCCGCCTGTCAGTTCTTGCGGTGCTGCATAAAGTCAAACACACCTTTTATGTCCTCTGTTGTTAGCCTAAAGGGATCTATCATAACCTTTTCTCAGCCTTATGATTGGCCGACATGGCTTCATGGTTAGGTTTACATTGCCACCTGTTGGTGTGGCATGCTCTTGTTAGAGCTTTATAGCATGTTTTTGTGTTTTTATGTTGACGGATTTTTTAACGAAGGAGGGAAAATTATGTTGTTTAAAAATTGTGTGGACTAGGCCCAAGAAACCACTTTGTAACCTCAGGGCAACACATGCAAACAACTCACAACATTGTTTTGCCAAGTGTTGCAAAGGCCGGCACAACCTTTTTTAATTGATAAAAAATCTACTTTTAAATGGAAGTTAAAATTTGTTAAGTTAAAATGAAATTTGATTAAATTTGCATCATAGGAGATAAACAGTATAAGGCATAAACTAATTCAAAAATGTATTTAAAAAAATATGAAAATATGAAAACAATAGGCAGAAAATTAAGCCTGCATTTTAAATAAATAAATATTATTAATTTATTGTATTAATGTATTAACTGTATTAAATTAACTGTATTAATTTATAGATTGAGCTGATCAAAAAAGATATTTTAAAGAATGTGGCTAACCAAACAGTTTCTGGTCCTTAATGGCTTGAATAGTCTTCTTTCCCTATACCATAGTATAGATGTTAAAAGGGACCAGCAACCGTTTGGTTACAAACGGTCTATAAAATATCTTAACAGAAGAAAGAGCTTCATACAGGTTTTAACAACTTGAGAATGTTAAATCTGTTTCCGTCACCTCTTTACCTTTCTGAACAAACCCTTTGCATTGCTGCAAGCATTTATGTTATTCTCTGTTAACGTTTTGCTCATTTCTGGAGAAGCATCTGCTAATTGTGAACATCTTGACCAAAGCATCAGCATGAAAATACAGCAGTAGGGGGCAGTATCAAATTCAAACACATTCTCTCTCTCTCGGCAGATGGATGTGTTCAGAGCCGTGGTCAACTGGATCGAGGAAGATAATGAGCAGAGATCGACTCATCTCTCACGACTGATGCAGTGTGTTCGTTTCCCTCTCATGAGACCCGAGGAGCTGAAGGAGGTAGAAAGAAGCACCTCCTGCCTTGACCATCCCATCATCAGTTTCTTACAGTTTAATGTTCTGCACAGTTTTGCTTTATCTCTTCCAGGTGCAGAACTGTAAACTGCTAGTCAGGAGTTCAGGAGGGAAAACAGCTTTGAGAGTTGTAAATAATCTTCTGCATGGTGATCGAAGAACATCGGACTGCAAGCCGCGCACTCCAAACCAGGTACAACCTACTGATAAAGCAATAGAAGGACAAATGATACAATTTTATTATGGTTTAAATAAAACAAAATGCATTAAAAATACTTACTTGAAAGAAAACAAA
This sequence comes from Triplophysa dalaica, assembly GCF_015846415.1. NCBI lineage: Eukaryota > Metazoa > Chordata > Actinopteri > Cypriniformes > Nemacheilidae > Triplophysa > Triplophysa dalaica. The sequence continues at coordinate 3,815,460 of NC_079563.1, read as the reverse complement.
TGTTAACTGAAATAATTGCATTTATCCATGTACCTGTCTGTATTAGGTTTTGGTGCTTGTTGGTGGAGATTGTGTGAATGAGAATTTTGAGCGTCGAGAGCCCAACCTGTGCTTGTGGTTTGCACATCGTTTTGTGCGCGGAGAGGGACTCATCCGCACAATCGATTGGAGACCTATGGCCTCCCTTCACGAGCCGCCGCGCTTCCGCCACTGTGTTTGCGTCCTCAATAACACGCTCTATATCTTGGGAGGCAGGAAGTACTATGGTGCCCTGGACATACTGAAGACTGCACTGAGGTGAGACTCTTTGGATCGTCTTGTGTTTAGTGATGGGAAAAAGTCATCTTTCTTAATCAACCGAACCGAGTGCTTTACAGTTTGCTCCATAGTTTGGCACAGCACATGTTGATGCCGCCCGAAGGTCAGAAAAGTGTTAATGCAAGAAGCACATAACACCACTAAGGCTCTATCATACCACCTGCTCTACCAGGCAATGACAGAGCAAATGTTACAGTACCCCCTCCTCCATGTAACGCTCCTAAGGGCTTTTTCACGAGGACGGGATGACGGTCGGTCAGGGATGAGAGATGTGGAATTGTCTGAGCAGCTCAAGATCTAGGATGTCTTCGGGCCTCGGGCCACCCATGACTGTTCTTCCGGTCTGTACCCCTCCCAGTCTATGAGATATTCTAAGTGGCTGCCCTGCCTCCTGGAGTCCAGAATGGCTTCCACTTGGTAGATTAGTTGGAACTCATCGATGGGTGGTGTAGGAGGCAGCTCGGGCCCCGCACCAGGCTCTGTGGATGGAACAGAAACTGGTTCATAGTAAGGTTTGAGAAGTGACGCATGGAAGGAGGGTGAGATTCTGTAGTACGCAGGTAATTGAAGTTGGGATGTTACTGGATTGATCTGGTGAAGAATTACAAAGGGGCATATGTATTTGGGGCTACGCTTTTTTCAGGGAGATCTCGGGTGGATGACCACACATTTTGGCCTGGTTGGTAATGCGGGGCAGGTGCTCTGCGGGTGTCGTCATTTGCCTTTGAACTGCTTGTTGTTGTAGATGATGATGAGCGGAGTCCCATACTCTATCACTCTCTCGAAACCAGTGGTCCACTGCTGGCACCGCAGAGGGATCTCCCGACCAGGGGAACATTGGGGATTGGTAGCCGAGTGTGCATTGAAAGGGGGTTATTCCAGTGGATGACTGTGTGAGAAAGTTTTGAGCATACTCAGCCCAGGGTAGGTAGTGGTGCCAGCTGTGTTGTTGATAATGGCAGTATGTCCTCAGGTATCTCCCAGGGTCTTGAATTCTCCTATAGGCCTTACTGTTGGATTGAGGGTGATAACCGGAAGTGAGAATAATGGTAACATTGAACTGTTGAAAGAAGGCCTTACACACAAGGGAAATGAACTGGGGGCCTCTGTCCAACACGATGTCATCCGCTATCCCGAAGTTGCGGATGACATGGTTGAAGGGGGCTTTGGCAGTTTCGAAGGCTGCCCGTAGTCGTGGTAAGGGTATGAATTTACAAGCCTTTGAGAATCGGTCTATGGCCTCCAGAATGCAAGTTTAGTTGTCGGACAGATGTAAATCTGTTAGCAAATCGACCATGACGTGGGACCAGGGATTTTGAGGTAAGGGGAAAGCCATAAATTTGTCTACAGGTAGGTGACGGGGGGTTTTGAGATTGCACAGGGTGAACATCCACTGACAAACTGTGTTCCAGGGGTACGAACATCCTCTCTTCAGGAACCACTTTCATGCGTGTCTTGACATTGATTTCCCACAGAATGGGTCTCATGAATAGGCCTGGAGGGAGAATGGGCTTGGGTTCTATGGGATCAGTTTCACTGCTGTACTGACGGGAACGAGCACCCGCTTTGGTATTTTTGGAGCCCGGTCGATAGGTTACCATAAAGTTAAATCTTTTGAAGAATAGGGCCCAGCGTGCTTGCCTGGGAGCGGAACTGGGATTGTGCTCCGTCCAGCCAATGCCGCCATTCCTCCAGGGGCCAGTTTGATTGACAACGGTTCCCTGTTTCCGATGTCACAATTTCGCTCCGCCTGGGACAGTTTCCGAGAGAAGAATGCCAGAGGTGGAGGTGCGATGGCATCCCCTTCCGCTGAGATAGTACAGTATCCAGTCCAGTGGTGGAGGCATCTACTTCCACCAGTAAGGGAAGAGTAGGGTCAGGTAGGCAGAGGGTGGTTGCTGAATAGAAAGACTTTCTTGAGTCGTTGAAAAGCCTTCAAGGCTTCGAATTTTCAGGACAGGGATTTAGACCGTTTCTGAGTCAAAGAGGTGAGGAAATGGAGCTGAAATGTGCAATGAACCTACGGTAAAAGTTTGCCAACCCCAGAAAGAGTTGTAATTCTCATACAGTCTTGGGTTGAGGCCAGTCCCTCACAGCTTCTACCTTGATGGTGTTGTTAGAGATAATATATCCCAGGAAATGGATACAGGTTTGGTGAATGTAGTCACTTGGCGAAATTGTTCCAGAGCTACGTGTACCAGGGAAGGAGGGTATGAGAACTTCTTGGTGTGTGTTTTAAGTATCCGATAGTCTATGCATGGTCTTAACCCTACGAAAAAACTCGAAGCGGCAGGGGAGATCGATGGTCGGATAAACTTCTATGTTTGCGCCTCCGAAAAATACTCTTTCATGGCTTTATGCTCCGGGATGGATAGAGGATATATGCATCCTTTGGGATTTTGAACTCCAGGCAGCAGATCCTTTGCATAGTCTCATGGTCGTTGAGGGGGAAGTTTTGTTTTGTTGTTCTAGTTGCTTAGAAAAGACATCCTGGAATGCCCCATACTGCTTCATGATTTTGACTGAGCACGTGGTATCTGGATTTTCAACCGAAGTGGAGTTTATAAGGTGGGACCGGATCGAACATCCTTGGAGGAGTCACAGAGTAGGCATCGGGTTTGGTAAGCTTCACTCCATTGAACTAACTGACTTGAACACCATTCAATGTGTGGTTAATGTAATCTTAATCAGGGGTGTCCCTGGACAATATCTGTACTAAAACCCTCCAGAACCTAGAAGGAGATCCGACTTGTAGGGTTACTGTGGGGGTGTGGTAGCAGATCTGACCTTGGCTCAGCGGTTTCCGGAGGATGTTGTGAATTTTAAGATTGTTAAAAGCCCTACATCTAACCAGAAGATGTAACTCTCACAGAGTATGAGAGATTAAATTTCCTGCTGCCCCTGTAGCTGGAACAGGGGTGAAATGGGAAGTTACACTTGCATAAAGTAATGATAATTCAAACAAATCTAACAGGGATTGATTAGTACTCAACGCTGGGCATGGAGGTCGGACGGGACAGGTGACGAGGCCCTGCTTCAACACAGTATAAATACAATCGTTGAGTGATTCTTCAGACTCGTTCTTCTCGGGAAATCCGAGATTGATGGATGATCATGGATTCGGGTTCTGGAGGGTTAGAAGGTCTTAAACTGTGTGGTTGCGGAGGAAAAACAGCGGGTCGAGGACTAGTACAGGTGGCCAGACGTTGTAAAATCCTGACTGAGTATTGGATCTAAGTCTTTCCAAGCCCACGGTGTCAACGTGTATGGTAAGGTGGGTGCGGACTGACATTTCCAGCCCTTGACGATCAACGAAATTAGTACTGCTTCATTCCATCCCTAGTTAGCTGTCAGAGTGCGAAACTTTATGACAGAATCTTTACCTTGGTTTGACAATAGAAGTTGATCGGGCACAGATAAAGTGCTTACGGACTGACCAAACACCTCTTTGAAGTGCTGGAATTGAGTTTGACACAACTGGTGTAGAGCATGGACTAGTTCTGCAAAAGGATCTGGGTTGGTGGATGGAGTAGTCTTTTAGGTCCAGTCATCTGTAACACCCTCGTCAGAGAAGAGAAATGATACCACACTGGAATAAGGGTTGAGCAAGTAGTTTTATTAATAAGTCCATGTAAGGCTGACAACTGCTCAGGTAGAATTGGAGCTTCCAAGGAAAATAATCCAAATTACATCCAAGGAAAATAATCCAAAATACATCCACAGAGTATAGAAACCAAAAGAGTCCACAAGTAGTTTAGAGAGTAACATCCAACATAAAACAAGACTGGACACTGAACATGGGAGTCCATGGGATGGGTTTCAGGTGGAGTGTAATGAGCTACAGGTACGGCGTGATCAATGATGTCAGAAGGGTGCAGTGCATGATGGAAAATGTAGTCCTGTGGTTAAAAGTCTGGTGATTGTGATCTAGTGTAGCGGGGTGGTGGCTCTGGTGCGGGGTGCATGGTCGGCCAAGACAGAGCAGATGTTACAGTACCATTAACAACTTCTGACAATGCAAACGCCAGTAATTGCATACTGTAGTCTACGGCAATGGTTCTCAAACTGGGGTGCCAAAGATGGATCTAGGGGGTCCATAGGTTTTGTGGTATTTCTTGAAATATATAAATTCATACTAAATTTTAACCAATCAAACATCAGAAAAATAAGACCACCAACCAAAAGAATTAATGTTCCAGCATTGTATAACGGAATATCTTTTTAAAGGCTTTATTTGGGGGACCGCAAAGCAATGCACCATAAACAAAGGGGGCCTTATGTAACGGAAGCCAGCTAATGAAGTGCGTAAACCGCACTCCCCAACCTCACGGACGCTCTAGCGACAGACGCTAGAGACTGCTGTCTTTAAACTCCTAGTAGGAGCGCCCGACTCCCATGCCGGACCGACCCGGTTCGAGGCCCGCTTGGAGCTGTGCAGTACGTTCCGGTTATAATGGTGCCTTGACCCAGATATGGGAGTGAGGTTTAGGGGATTGAGTGTAACGAAGGCCAACTAGTGAAGTGCTGTGCAGTGTGTAAACCTAACTCCCCAACCTCAAGGATGCTCTAGCGACATTCGCTAGAGACTGCGGTCATTAGCCTCCTCGTTGGAGTGCCCGACTCCCATGCCGGACCAACCCAGTTCGAGGCCCGTTTGGAGCTGTGCAGTTCCTTCTGGTTACACTTACAACAAAAAGGTTTGAAAACCACTGCTCTAGGGCCATAAGCAGTGGTTTTCAAACCTTTTTGTTGTAAGTGTAACTCTACCGCTCGGTGAAAACAGCCCATAAGAAAAAAGTAGCCACATAAATCGTTAAAGAACCAGAGGCCAACACTGATGAAAGACAGTCTTGAATAAACTCCAATAATGGAAAACAATCAAATTGGTTTAAGTTGTTTTTTGACTTTGTTCACACCATGATAAAAAAAAATTCAGGGCATACAAACTCCTCAAACGTTTCAGTAAACTTAGCTGAAAGATCAGTACTATGCGCTGGTGTCTGTGTGCAGATTTGATCCTGTTCAGGGAAGATGGGAACGTCTTCCTGACATGTCAAGCCCAAGAGATTACTTCGCTGCTGTGTGTCACAGAGGGAAGGTGTTTGTCCTGGGCGGAAACTGCGATGACATGAACTGTCTGGACTCAGTGGAGTATTACTCACCTGACGACAACACCTGGAGGTCAATCTCTTGGCTACAGAGCCTTCATTTATACTCACTGAACCTATTATTACAGAGAAATTACAGGAGTTCCATTGATCACGATAGAAACAAATTGGGTGTCTATAGAGGGACTTATAGTATAAATATCAAATTATCAGTGCAAGTGTCTGTGCGGTATCTGCAGTTTTTATCTGTGCAGTATTTGCTTTGATATTATTTTCATGACATTTCAAGTGTAACTTAAGAGACAAAATACTATTTTGAGCCACTGTATGTCACATCAAGCTCTGGTCATTAAATATCAAACATGAAAAGTCTATTTTCCTTTTTCCATGAAAACACAGGTTGGCTCATCCACTGGACGTGCCTCTATGTGGACACGCCGTGGCTGTGTTGAACGGAGAGATGTTTGTATCGGGCGGTTGCGACTCTCGTCTGCTCTGCTATCCATGTTTGTGGCTCTACGATCCGGTGCACGGGTGCTCAAAACGCTCATCCATGACAGTAGGTGAAGGACGGGCTGGTCACATGATGCTGGTTACGGGACAACGATTGGTTGTGGCCGGGGGGTTGCAGCCAGTGTGTGCGGGGTTTGGAGACCAGCTGCAGTGTGAGTCCTATGATCCCGTTCATGACTCCTGGGCGTCTTTCCCCCCGCTGCCCCGACCTCATCTATCGCCCGCAGCGGCTGCTCTTGATGGACAGCTGTATGTTTTAGGAGGGTCTTCAGCTGACTCTGCTCGTGATACGGCCTTGGTTCACCATTACGATCCACAAGCCAAGTGCTGGGAGAAACTGGGAGCGTTGCCGCGACCTTATGCTGATCTCGCCGCGTGCGCTTTACAGCTGCCTGTCAGCCTGAAGAGCTGAAAGAGAGCAGACTTTACGCATCTGTGTTATTGTTGTGTAATCACGGTATGGTGACATTTTCATTACATTTCTAATTGAAAATTACTGTGAAAGTACTGAAAATATTAGTAATTCTCTATTAGAAATGTAATGAAAAGTTCACCATCCATGGTAAACAGGAAATGTTTGGCTAATAATTGCATGACTTTCACATTGAAGTAGTTCAGTGCTTTCATCTGCAGACAGATTGATTTGTGATGTTTCTCTTGACCACACCGTGTGAAATTGGTAACTATCAGGATTGGTATACAAATAAAGTAACATGATCAGACTGCATGTGTGATTTACTCACAGAGACATCAAAAATTAAAATAGAACAAATTCAAATAACATCATATTTAGACACAAGGTTACATGCATCTTTTTATGAATTGTTATTTATTACATATTGATATTTACTTAATTTTATTTTTGTCAAATTCGTAATTATAACTCCACGTATTCATTTAGAATATAAATTAATATCTGAATTTAGAATAATGAGAAAGACTATTTTTATTCAGGCCAAAATCTAATAACATAAATGACATAAATATTATTATGAGCTTGTAAAAGACCACCCACTGGCCCAACGACGGAATCCAATGTCGTGGTTGAAGGGATCTGGTGTTCTGCTTTTCCTCAGCGATTTCTACATGAAGTTATTTAGGAACAGTTACAATTTATTTCAATTTATATGACTCTGTGGTTAAGACCGATCAGATTCCAATTATAATAAAATATAAAATAACTTATATGACATTTCAAATGTATCTGTTGATCAAAGTTAATTTATCCATAAATCCCCATATTTTAATATTTATTATTCTTTCGATTGGGACCTACAGTCGCACAGAGTCTCGCGCCGGCCGGGTTCATGGATCTCACGGACACAAAACGGTCAGTTCTGATCTAGTCCCGAGGCATTGGAGCTTGTGTCAAGAATAAATGGGCGTGCCCAATCAGCTTTTATTTAGTCGTTTTATATAAATACGTAAACAAACACAGAAAAATAATGTGTAGTTCAGTCATCAACACATTTTTTATTTAACACAGCCCTTATTGGTTCAGTCTAACTCTGCCAAATTATGACTCCCGCCATTTCCACGAAATTTAGGGTCAGGATTAGGTGTGGGCCGGGTTAGGATTAGTTAATTTTGCAGCAGTATCAATGAGGAGAGTCATAATCTGGTGTGTAGTCAAAATTCGGCACAACACCAGGATAGGGAGACGACATGTCAATCTACTCTCTTTTATGTTGATGAGATGCGATGACTTGTGATAGACGGCTTTAGTATGTTAAAGGACCAGATTTTGAACGTGTAGCTGTATGATAAATGAAATATAAATGACGTGGTAATGAGTGAGAGAATGTCTCTCATACACATGATGAGTGTTGAGAGACCACTCAAAGACCCTTTGTAAATATAGCTGTAACTGAAATGATTCAAACTGAATATGGAATTATACTTCTGTCAGCGTCAGAACATCTTAAAACTCTACAGACTGTACTCTGGTAGACTATTCTTGACAGCTGCTGGACTTACACGTTTTGATCGTGTTAAATTGTGCACTGTGTTCTACAATATACGTATACTTCATGAACGACGTTCTCTAGTTCTGTCTGAAGCTAAAGCACCTCTCAATTTTAGGAGGATGATAATGTTTATTTCATAAACTAATAAGATGTTCCTCCAGAGCAACCCAGAAAGGTGTTGTCAATAGCCACAAGTCTAGCAGGTCTCCAGACAGAAAGCATTCAGACAGCAGCAGGCTTCAAACATTATGCTTTTGTTCCTTACACATTCATAAATATCTACATCCAACATCAACAATGTTTTGCTAATAGCAGTAAGTGAATGATCACGACAGAAAGACAGTACTGTACTGGATTTAACCTTAAACCTTAAAATTAACATTTATTGGCTGATACCGATATGGACGATCATTTATCGTCCATCCCAATTGTGGATAGTAAGGTTCTGTATGTGCAGAGTAACCTCTCAGCTTTTTTAATTGGATGTTTCCAAACTCATGTCAGTTAACACATTTTTAAGGTTTAATCAGTGACTAATTCATATTATTTTAAGTCTGAATGTGATTGGTTGATTTAGAACTCTGCCACAATCCCCATTAAAAAAGGGTGTGCACACTTATGCACACTTTTTAGTTCCACTGTAAATCAGTAGGTACTGTCACAGTGTTTTGGACGCAGCACTCCTGGCCTTATTCAAATTTTATTCCCACATAATATCCTACTTTTTTTAGTATTGTGTGTATTCATATGCGTGTGTGTGTGTGTCTCCGTGTTTAAACATTCTTCTATATTACAGCATACAGTATGGGTGTAATTTAAGGTCATACTGGAATTTATTGCCACACTTCAATGGGAACATTAATTTGTTATATGAATCAATGTAACACACACGTGTTACTCTTATCTTACCTTGTAAACATAAAATTAAAATTCATGAGGTTACTGTTCACTCCGCGGAGATTCTTCCAGAGGCGAGTGCTATATTTTGATTAACCTACAGACGGCGCTGTTTTCAGGCACTCTCGATGCTTTGCATCTTCTCGAAGCAGTCAGGATAAAACACGCTTCATTTCCCCATCCTATGTACCTCGACTAGATGAGATATAAAGATCAAGATGTAACCAGCGCAATATGCCAAACTACAGATTTATAAAAACAATAAATATATTTTTTTTATCAAATTGTTTATTTTATTCATTTAAAAACAATTTCTCACCCAACACCAAAAAATGGCAATAAGTGTGCAATAGGTTCAGAAGGTTATTCACTTGACTCTTTTCGGTTCACAATCGTCTAAAAGATTCAGATCAGTAACTGCACACTGGGAATAGAATGAAATCGATTCGCGAATGGTTCTTTTGAATCGTTTAAATGAACCAATTCATTGCTCTGATTTTCCCGCCTCCGTGCGTAATATTTGCGTCATTACGTTTATCTCTCTTTCTGGACCTTCTCCACGTGTATCTGGTCGCACCTGCGGTCTGCTCTTATAAATGTATGACTTTTCATCGTCATAAGCGTTATTAATTTTTCTAAATATCCGAATACTTCACTGTTTAAACGTAAATATGGTTCAGATGACGTTTTGTGAAGTAGATGAAGATAATTGACAGGACGCTAACGTTAATTCCTGACGAGATTCGGCACATGTCAGTCGTGTTTCGTGCTAATAGCGTTAACTTACTGCTTTAACTAAATTCATATCATAACATCTGCAGAGAATCATCACCAGATGTTACTTTACCAACCGCTGAAACATTTGAATTGCGTTTATCGTGACTCGGTAAACTTAGACGACCGATTTGAGTTACATTTAACCTCTTAATGTAACAGAAACGGGATTGAATCCGTCTAATGTAGCTACTTTAAAGTGAATGGTTGCTAGTGTGTTTTAACGGTGTGGTGTCCGCTTTTTGGACCGTAGAGTAACGTTACCTAACTTTGTGCCTTCAGCTCATCTCTACTGAATCTGCCATGGAAGACTGGGAGGAAGATAAGGTAATATACTGAATCTCACTCAAAAGACTCGCTTTATTTAACTGCTTATTGAGTACAAATAAAGATATGTTTCATTTAACGTTTTCACAATCTTTGGGACTTTTCGTGAGACTGTAGTTTCTGTTGAAACCGTTGTCGCCATTACATGCATAGAATCTGCGGGAACGTTGTATACGTCATCATCGTTCTTCCGGGTCTTTCAGAGGGAGACTATATGGCCGCCATATTTTAGGGTTAATCCAAAAGTGCCCAAAACTTTACCTTTGAAAAGCCCTCTATATAATACTCTAGTACATAATAGAAGTATGTAATTTGGAACAAAGTGTGTACTCGTTAAGGGCTCATACATTGGGGCGTGGAGCAGAAATGTAGGCAAACTTCGCGTCACGCGGAGGAAGGTTGTTGCACACACACGCATTGCGATCGTTAATTAAACGGATGAAAAGCAACTCATGTTTCTTCGTTTTTTATGAAGTTAGTTGTGTCTTGAATTAAATGCACCATAATAGCTTAACAAATAGTTAACAAACTGTTAATTCAAATTAGTATTAGAGTAGTTTAATCTTAGTTCACCGTTGTGCAGTGTTTAGTGTCAGCTGTCACTCTTGTCATTGTCCTCTCGTTGGTTCCTTTTGGCAAAGATTGCGGATTCCATCCTTTTTGTTTAACATAATGGAAAATTCCTCACACAAGTTTTCATCGTCTAACAAGTCGTTTATGTTTACTAGTACCAAAATTCATACTACAAATCTACATTAGAAATGCTGTTTAGTATTGAGTTTTATTGCTGCTGCAGGTAAAGGTAGAGCATACGATATTTATATTAAAGCATGTATTTTTAAATAAATGTCCAACTATAATTGTATTACCTTCATTTGTTTATCCTTCCGCAGAGTCCTGTTGTATCCTGCAGCTCCACTTTTGGTAGGTTATTTCTCATTTTTTTCGAACTCTCACTAGGGATTTTACAATCTGATCTCAGGATGCGATTTATTCATGATTTATTTTTACAAAATGAGTTGAAGCAAATTAGAAATGAACAACTTCCCTTGCATTATTTCTTAAAAGCTTTGTTTTTTAATAATAAAATAGTTTTATTTCAAATAACAAAACTAAACTGCAATTTCAAAACAAGTGAATAATAGAAAGTCTCTTTAATATAAAAAATCTAGTACTGTCTGTGCTTTTCTTGGATTTATTTTGCATTTAAAGGTGCGATGAAGTGGTGTTGTTTATTGTTTTATACTGTTGTATGAGGTCTACTTATGATGTTCACATGGGTTTAATAAGTAATAGGCTATTTTCTACCCAGGTTTTGTTGCCAGCTCTGCAAACGCTCGGTTTTAATGTGCGTGCCTTATTGAAGTCACTTGGAAGTAAACGCCAACCGCTTTGATTGGATAGCAGTTTGCGTAGACGTAACGTTAGGTTGCACATTAGCACCATTCACAGTTTTCGCAGAATTTACTGACTTATTTCCTGAATGTGATGGCAAGGCTTTGTGTATAGTTTGTAAAGCCTATAGTTATATTGAGTTTAATAATATATGATCGTACCTGAACTGGACAAAAGATAAACAAACAAACAAGAGACTCCCGGTAATTTATGGATATCACACAGCACCTGATATAATACCAAAACATTTCAAAACAGCCTCCATTATTTGCAAACGGTGGATAAAACCTTGAAAAATGATATATGAGCCAACCAAATCACAGAGATGCCGATTCACATGGGCTTAAGATCACAGACAACCTCTGCAATTAATACAAATGACTAGAGGTCCCCCGGTAGTGCTAATCTCGTGTGAATAGTGCTCCGGGTTACATAAAGCGATCTCTAACAAAGCAATAGTGACGCATAGTACAAAAATGTTTTACTCACATAAGATTGCTGCACCATTCCTATCGGATCCAATTGAAGGCACAGCACTGCTTTTTTATTTTAAACTCTCCACAAATTCAGTGTCGATCTCTGCCTTGTTTCATTTCTCCGAGGATTCCTTCATGAACGAGCAAACGCTTCATGTTTTTCCCACATGAGCTGGAACATCTTTAAAAATAAACTAAGCACACATTCCTAATATTGGATTCTGAATGAAGGTTATACAGCGACTGTATTGTTCCACAACCAGGGATGACACAATATTTAGCTATCTTTAATGGCATGTTTGTTTATTGCTTGCTCGCTCTATCCGGTTCTGCGCCATTGCTTCTGTAATGCACCAACCAGTGGGCGGGGCTAGAGAAGTAGTTGCTGATATTTTTCTGTTGAGGTGATGTTCATCCTATAGATAGGTGCATTCCATAACCTGTCATTCGCTGGGCCTAGTGTCAATAACAGGTGTAATCTCAGTAACAAGGGCATTCCCTCTTCTATAACAAAAGATCAGGCTAAAATTGTGATTTTTAATTCATCACACCTATAAGAAATATCAGCATGTCCATGTTTAGCTTTGCAGTGAACATGGCGTCTCCTGCAGTTCAAAAAATGCATTGCGATTCAGTTCACACCTCAACTGATTTGAATCACACATTATAATCGATTTTCAACTGGCTCACGGTGAACATCCCTAGTCATCACTTACATTTACTTGTAAAGCTGAATTATTCCTGGAACCATTGATGGTGTTTGTTAACCATTTACATTTAGGCATTTGGCAGACACTTTTATCCAAAGCGACTTGACATTGCTTTATCCTATACATTTATACATAGGTATTTGCAATCCCCTGGGATCAAACCCACAACCTTGCATTGTTAACGCAATGCTCTTACCACTGAGCTACAGGAAAGGCTAACCAGTAGTCACGTCAAGAATTGCTAAAGTTCTCATGATTGAATGAACTCCTGCTGCATGCAGGGTAGAGAGCGAGATAGTAATGATAAGAGCTCAATGTTTTTATGTCGATAATTAAATCATTGTTTTATATCTTTGTCACAGGTCTGAACTCTAGTGGTGCAAGTGGAGGATTCAAGAGCTGCTTTTCAGGTTGACACCAGATTTGAGTCATGTTTAATATGATTTGGCATAATGAGATCTTCAATAGTGTTCAATACTACTGAAAATTGACACAACGTTTTTTTTGTCTGTAGAAAGTGCTGGACATCAAAATGGAAATGAAGGTTTGTTTCTCTTGTCTAATAATGTTGTTTATATGAGGGGTTAGGTGTCTTGATACATGCATTATTACTTGCTTTTGTAATTCATGCTCAGAATAAATTATCCTCATGGATTAAAAAGTGATGCAGACAGTAATCCGGCAGTAATGATTTGTTTGACTGATGCTGTCAATTAAAATTTCACTACACAACTGCATTTATCTACGTCAAGCTGAGGGTGCTCACACATCACTTTATAAAGATCAGGAAATGTGAAGCGTACAGGCAAACTCGTGAAATTCCTGTTTTGGTTATACATGGTAATCTTAATTTCACCCTTTACTAATTTCTGAAACTCAAACTAAATTAATCCACAATGATGTACATGGATTTAAAAACATTGTGTTAGTATTAACTCCAAATATGTAAAGCTAGCTGTACATTCAAATGCTTTATATAAAATCCACGGTTGTAATGCACACCTTCCAGCCAATCAGAATTTAGTTTTCAAACAGACGGCGGTATACTTTTGATGAATAATCAATGCAAGTTCATATCTAATGCTCAACAAATATAAAAAGTCCATTGCACATTGAGTCTTAAATTTCCGCAAATTAAAATATAACAATAACCTCATGTTGTGTAAATCACATTTAAACACCGCCTCCGATATTTTCGTCCCAAGTTTTTCGCATCTGTAGCAAGTATTTTGAAAAACATTGTAACAATTCTGAGAAACCTTACAAACGAGTGACAAATACCAAATAAACTCAATGTGTGTGTAACTTCTTGCGATGCTGTACAGATTGATTGGTTCATAACTTAAGAGTGTTATGAGTGACTCCACTGTACTGCTTTTGAATCCCTCTTGTGATACTTTGATGTCATACACCAATCTGTGCAATGCCACGTGAGTTTGAACATAACTGTGATTTCTACGGCAGTAAAAGTGAAAGCTGACATGTTAAAACCTGTCAGCTGTCTTTGTTGTAACAGTGTAAATGGAATGTATTTGTATGACGTAAAGAAGTTTTGTCTTAGTGTCTGTTAGGTCAGGTGTTTGTTATGGCTAATTCTGTTAAAATGAGTAATGATGGATTCAACGAAATGTAAAATCTTACATCACTAGCTTCTCTGTATGTTTGCAGATGAAGGCAGCTCATGGAGGAAGCCTGCTGCAGAGGGATTCAGAGGCAGAGGTGAGTCCATCTACTGCATACTCCATAACTACATCTAAACATGACCAGATAACAACCTGTCCAGAGCACAGCTCAAGATACATTCTCTGAAAACAAGCTGGTGTAACATTAATAATGACATCTTGTCACACACATTAGAAAGTTTTGCTGGAAAGTCTGAGACTTGTGTGGCATGTTTTTCAGGAGGAAGAGGAGGATCACGAGGCAGAGGAGGATTCAGAAATGCCTTCTCATCAGGTGTGGAGTTCTTCATCCTTTCCTCACACATGTTCTGTTCACTGTGATAAGTACTCAATGCTGAAGTGTATGTATATAATGACATTGGTGTAGAATGTGTGTGAGAGAAACACTGCATAGAGGTTCTCAGAACTGTCCTGGAGGACGCCTAGGACTGCAGATTCTCTCTCTTCTGACAGCACATCTTTCAGTCACTGCTAAGGAGTTAATAACTATATTAAGGGAAAAAACTAAAACTAAATGCTGAAAATTTGTTTAAACTCGTAGTGAAAACCTTTTTTTCAACAATGGTGTTGTTTGTCAAAAGGATAATATGCTTTGCGTTTCTTAAAGTGATGGCTCAAACAAAAATGAAAATTCTGTTGTCATTAACTCGCCCCCTTCTCATCAGCCGTTGTTTGTTTACCAACATTCACAAAATATCTTTTAAATTCTACGTGAGCTTCATACATGATGGAAATGACAAGAGGTGAGTAAATGATAACAGAATTTTCATTTTGGCTGAACTATCACTTGATTGTATTATTATCTTTTAGTAATTAACATTACACTAATTAAAAATGTATTTGCTGAAATAACAGAAGCAGTGGCATTACAGTGATGGTCAATGCTGTGATTTCCAGACATGCATTTATTAAACGTGTACCAAACAAGATTGGAGCCAATCAGCAGATCTGAAAGCAACTTTAATCATCTGCTAGCAAGATGCTAATTAGCAATGAAACTGCTGTCTATTGCTTGGTTACAATGTAGGACTGTTAAACTTCTGACACACAAGACCATTCTTGATCAGCTTTGAATTCAAACAATTTTGGGTCCTTCATATTTTCAGTATCTAATTTTAACATTTTCCCCAAGTATTGCATATCACACAGGGTTTCTCACCTGGCTCAGAAATGGTCTACGGTGGTTGCTGACAAACATACTCATTCAAAGTTAAAGTACCTTTATATTAAACTGACAGCCCAATACTGCCACTTATTCCAAAATAAATGCAATGCAACATTTTATTAGTCATTTGATTCAGTTGTCTTTTACTTTCGCAATCTCTTCCACATTAAAAATTGGCTGTTAAATGATCTGACATGTACATCTTTTGTCACTCGTGTTTTCCTTCTTTCTTGCCCTCTCTTTCAATGTTCTTCAGTGATTTCCCTTTGCCATACCTGATACTTGTTTTGATATATAATCATGTCAGTGTCGTAGCACGTTTACAAGTAAATTATTATTTTCCATCACCACATACAATTCTATTAGCAGCTATCTAACAACAACTTTGTTATGGTATCACTTCTTCTGCCAAAACTAAGCATAAGATTTAACCTAATCTAAACTGTAAACACTGTCTTACTTCTTTTAGCCATTCTTGCTAAATGGCCTAACAGGGCTCCAGACAAAAAAATCAATGGCTGCTATGGAGGAAAAACCCAGACACCAAATTCTTTTTTTAAGAGACACATAACATGACCATTCATTTTTTTAAATGATGTACTTTATCTTGTTGTGTTAAATGTGTGGTTTATTTCAGCTACATGTGCAGAATCCTATCAGATATGAATAATGTTTTTGAGCACAATTCACACCCAGCTGTAATTCAGTTTCAAATATTCTCCAAATGAATCATGTGAAATGTGGGTGGAGTGTCTGGTCAGAGACGGGCTTGTTCTACTTAATTTTGAGTTTGAATTGCAAGATTTACGTTAATGTCTTCTGTCTTTCAGAAGCTGAAGATGGCAATGGCAACAGTGATGGTAAACTCATAACTTTCAGATTAGTGGTGTAAATTATAATTCTTGCGTTTCCAAAGCACTTGACTGTATATGTGTTGCAGGTTATAAAGGAGGGGAGGGGCGAGGAAGACGAGGTCGTGGTGGTTTCCGTGACGGTTGGTTGACAGCATATTACAATCTAATAAGTATAGTAATGATTACAGTAAATTGTGTGGTCATATTTGAATGTTGACATGCATCACTGTATCATCAGGTAATGAAGGTGATTCTGACAGGAAGGGCTTCGGACGAGGAGGTGATGGATTATATGAGTGATATTAGGAATAGCTTTCAAAGTGAACCGTACAGGTGTCAAAAACTCTTTACCTTCTGCTGTGCAGGTTTTCGAGGCGGTGATGAAGAAAGGTTTTCCAAGGGTAAGTTACAATATTTACACAACTAGCATTTGATGTGGTTGTGTGTTTTTTGATTAACAACTCTTATTGATTTGCTGGATTAGTCTCCACAGCAGACAGAGAGGATAAAGAAAATCTCAATGAAAATGCCGGTATGTCTCATTCACCTGCAGTGTGTAGATATGATGTGTTGATAATAGTCTCGTGTCGAAATGATGTCTCATCCTGTTTCTCATTTGAAGGACCCAAGGTGGTTTATGTACCTCCACCACCACCGGAGGATGAGAACTCCATATTTTCCCAGTTTGCCACAGGCATTAACTTTAACAAGTATGATGATATATCTGTGGATGTGAGCGGCAGCAATCCTCCAAAAGCCATTCTGGTGAGTTGTTGGTCTTCCCTGTGTGTTAGGCGCATATGAAGAAGGCTTTCAGTTATTTAAGACCAGAGTCCTGCAGGAATCTAGCCTTGAAGAATTTGGTACAATAATCACATTAGGGTGATGTAATCAAGAATTTGAGATCCTGAAACTGTGACTTGTTTTAAGGTTTACAGCATTAGTAAATAGTGAACGTTGAAATGGCTTTTATTACTGTCATGTCTCTGTGCGATCCTAGCTCGCCTTGACATTGAGCTCAAACTATGTTTCTGTTATTTACCAGACTTTTGAGGAAGCAGGACTTTGTGAGTCACTGAACAAGAATGTTGCAAAGTCTGGATACGTCAAACCCACCCCTGTCCAGAAACACGGCATTGCCATTATATCTGCGGGAAGAGATCTGATGGCTTGTGCCCAGACGGGATCCGGAAAAACGGTTGAAACACAATCCTCAGCTCTATTCTGTCCTCCTTAGACACTTGTGCTCTGTCTGTTATTAATCCCTTTCTACGTGTAGCACATGGATGAGAACGGTCAACCTTCCATCAGTAATTGTGTGGTGTTGGGGTTGTTTGATGTTTGCATGTTTTGTTAATTGTGTGGTTTCTTCAGGCGGCTTTCCTGCTGCCCATCCTTCAGCAGCTCATGACAGACGGTGTGGCCGCCAGTAAATTCAGCGAGGTGCAGGAACCCGAGGCCATTATTGTGGCTCCTACCAGAGAGCTCATCAATCAGATCTATATGGAGGCCAGGAAGTTTGCATATGGGTACTCATCTTTGACTTCTGATAGTTGGTTACTTTAGATTTTCCATGAGTTTACAATCAATAGCTTTGTGGCTGTTATGTTGTCAAAAAGAAGTAAATGCTCGCTTAACAATCTTCAAATCTGTTAAATAAGTGCACACGGTGGACTTGTTTTCGGCCTCATTCATGACTGTTAGACTTGAATGTCTTGCAGGACTTGTGTGCGTCCTGTGGTGGTCTACGGTGGGATAAACACTGGATACACTATTCGGGAGGTGTTGAAGGGTTGCAACGTTTTATGTGGAACTCCCGGAAGATTGCTTGACATTATTGGTCGTGGAAAGGTAATTCACCTACTGAAGTGTAACAAATATTTTCAGAAGACAATTTGTCCTGTTCTGAACTTTCCTGTGACAAGGGATGTAACGATTCACCGTGAGCCTGTTGGGAATCAATTACATTATGTGATGATTGTCTGTTGAGATGTTAAAAGAATGGCAGGTGCTGTTTTTCTGCAAACTTAGTAAATGTGGTTTTGCTGATTTTTCTTAAAGTAAAAGTTAGGAAAAGCACATACAAGGTCTTAGTTTGTTCATATTAAAGAGACTTTTGTATTCATTTTTTTATTTGTTTTAAAACTGCAAAATAGTTTTGTTATTTGACATAAAATATTAATTTGTCTACAAAGAATTGTGCAGACTTGGAGAATATTTTGCTTCATTGACTGCCTGTGTGTTTATTTTTGTGTGTATTACATGCAGACAGATATGATGAACCAATTTACCTTAATTTTCTCTTTGATGTTGCCATGACTTGATGTCAGCATCTAATAGTTTTTTATCATACAGGTCGGCTTAAGTAAGGTCCGGTATCTGGTTCTGGATGAAGCAGACAGAATGCTGGACATGGGCTTTGAGCCAGACATGCGCAAGTTGGTGGGATCTCCAGGAATGCCTTCAAAAGAAGATCGGCAAACCCTCATGTTCAGCGCGACTTTCCCTGAAGATATTCAAAGGTCACTTACACAAATAGATCACCTTAATCACACTCATTTCAGACCTGTATGATTTCAATAGAATGTTCACATTGCTCTCAGAAAGATCAGAAGAGTCACGCGTCGTGTGAGATCATATGAGAGCTTTGTGTGAGGAACAGACACATTTATATCAACATTCAAACATATTATTCTCTCAAGAACTTCTGCTAACAGCTTCATAAAATCCCACATGAATAATTCAATCGTAAAGATATTGGTTGATGTTGTGTTCGACCAGCATTGTTACTCTTCTCCTTCATACAGAGAGGAAACATTTGCCACCTAACTTATTTATGGAAATTGTTTGCATTTGAAAAGAAATATCCAAAAAGAAACACAAACAAACTTATTCAAAATAAATGTGTGAAACTTGAAGAAATAAAGATCTGAGACTTACATTAAATTTCAAATTCTTAAAGTGCCATAAAACTCGAAGCTGAGATGGTCAACTGACAGGGGTTTAGTGCCGACCACTTGTAACCACTGTAACTGATTTTAAGCGGATGCGTCGTGACCTCCAGATGTGACTGTTCATGGAGAAATTATTTTCCATGTTAAGCAAAATTCTGTGATAAACATGAAATCATTGTGTTCAAACGCCTAAAGGTACATATTGGGATGATTAAATGGAGTTCTTTGACTTGTCCACTGAATACAGTTTGTAAAACATTCTCTGACATTTCTTGTCCTTGATGTTTGTTTGTGTGATGCGATAGGCTGGCAGCAGAGTTTTTGAAGGTGGACTACATGTTTCTTGCGGTTGGTGTGGTGGGTGGAGCCTGCAGTGATGTGGAGCAGAGCATCATTCAGGTGACTCAGTTCTCCAAGAGAGAACAGCTGCTGGACCTCCTCAGAACCACAGGTGTGTTTTTACAACATGATGACACTTGAAGAGACACTTGAGTATCTCCTGCACTGCTTATAGAATGATCAACTTGAGGCAGTTCTGTTTTTACACTTTGAAAAGCAGAAAGAAGCAAGTATGCTGTATATATTTGAGGTTTATCAACCCTACAGTTTATGCAGAACCGTTAACATGAAACACAATGACAAGAGTAAATTATCTGTGCACAGTTACACAAGTAACTCAAGAAACGCCATCTTATTACACTCCGCTTGATCCGACTGATGTGTCCTGTTTAGTGAGTCAAGATGACTAGATGTGATCTTATGCTTTTGTTATATTTGGTTCATCTGGGATGTGTTTTACAGAGATCCTCTTTTAATACAAGACTGTGTCAATACGTTTGCATTTACAGGCAAAGATCGCACAATGGTCTTTGTTGAAACCAAAAGAAGTGCTGATTTCATAGCAACCTTTCTTTGTCAAGAGAATGTGGCTACGACAAGCATCCACGGGTAACGTCTTTATTCTGATTCTGATTTGTAAGCTCTGAACCCCACATTATAGACACAAATAACAAGTGCACCCTTTTTTTCTGAATAGCGACCGTGAACAGCGAGAACGTGAGAAAGCTCTCCTTGATTTCCGCACGGGCCAATGTCCTGTGCTCGTGGCCACATCCGTCGCCGCCAGAGGACTGGACATCGAACACGTCCAGCATGTGGTGAACTTTGATTTGCCCAGCAGCATCGACGAATATGTGCATCGCATTGGTAGAACCGGGCGCTGTGGAAACCTCGGACGAGCCGTGTCCTTCTTTGACCCAGAGCCCGACACTCCACTGGCTCGCTCTCTAGTCAAAGTCCTCTCAGGGGTTTGTACTTTCCTGTTTCATTTATCAGGACACAAAGTGATGATAGTGAAGGGATCTTTAGCTGAGACTGTCAGTAACTGAACTTGTAGGGCTGCAAATTAAACGTGTGAAGCATTTTTTGCCCTAACACCCTTTTTCCTTTAGACCATCTGTGTCAGCTTCTGATAAACAAGTTTCATCTTTACTGTCAGGCTCAGCAGGAGGTTCCCAAATGGCTGGAGGAGATAGCATTCAGTGCTCATGGAACAACAGGTTTTAACCCGCGTGGAAAAGTGTTTGCATCCACAGACTCACGCAAGGTACGCCACATTGATTCCATATGTGTCTAGTTAATGATCTCTTTGAAACGTCCTGTTTATGTTCCACTTCCAAATATGCTTGTGATCAATCCACTGCTATTATCATTACTGTTAATGGCAAGTCATTTCTCAAACACACTTTTGTTTTTGAAAGAGCGGCTTCGTAGGGTCTAGTATGCATCACTGCATCACGTTTGAATCCAGAGAAATGAGTCATTTTAACCCGCGTAGAGCCCTGAAACTACACCTTTTCATTTTATGTCCTCTAGCAGTGAAAGAAAAACATTGACATCTACATTGTTTCAAAAGTCCTGGCTAAAAGTACAAATTATATACCGAATGTACCTTCACTTTTCATGTTTTCTCTTTTGCTTTGGTAAAATGTGCTTATGCAGGACTTTTCCACACATTGCTTTGTTTTCTCCACCTAAACTCACTGGGTAGAATAAATGTTTGTTATGGATGTTATAAAAAAATACATTCTGATTAATTGCAGGTGGATGATATCATATACAATATTAACAAAATTTCTCAAAAAACACAAATATGTTTTAAATGCATTTTTAATCGGGCGCTAATTTGCAGTAATTTAAAAGAAATGCGCGTGTGGTGGCGGTAGAGGACGGTCTATTTCTTAAAGCAGAAATGGAGGCAAAACAGATCCGAGAGAAATTTAAAAAGGGAGAATTAAAAACAAAACGAAAGGTAGGAAAGAAAAGTTCCGTGTGGGATTGTTTTAGCAAAGTGGGATGAATCAAGTGCTGAGTATCTAATATGCAACGACTGTGAGGCATTGTATGTAAATACTAATACTAATTCACTATTAATTATTAGTAGAGTTGATTGGTTGCAGCTCCAGTCTTGTGCATTCACTTGTTTGTTTGAATGACTCATTTGCTTCCTGTGTCTTATCATCTTTTTCATAGGGTGGCTCCTTCAAGACGGATCGGCAAGAAAGTTCTGGTC
Source organism: Triplophysa dalaica (assembly GCF_015846415.1). Classification (NCBI taxonomy): domain Eukaryota; kingdom Metazoa; phylum Chordata; class Actinopteri; order Cypriniformes; family Nemacheilidae; genus Triplophysa; species Triplophysa dalaica. The sequence goes on along the minus strand of NC_079563.1, from coordinate 3,793,748 downwards.
CGAGCCCAGCCGCTGCTGCCCCTGAAGATGACGATGAATGGGAATAATTACTCATCCACCCGTTTATTCTGTTATTTCTTTTAAAGTTTTCATCCTCTTGTTTGTGAGTTTCTTCACGGCTTCAGAAGGTTTGTTAAAGAGTCGCATGCTAAAGACTAGGTTTGAGCTGAAGGACAGAGAATCAAGACAAAATACCATTTAGCTGTTTGATTTGATGTAATGATCTTGTTTTTGTCACTTGTTTGGATTTGAGCACAGCTGGATATGTGGGTTTGTTGTGTGTAAAGACAACACATTTGTGTTTCAGCACTTTGCTAAGTGTATTGAGTTTTGAAAGCCTTCACCAGAATGTCCTTTCTACTGTTGTACGTGAATCCGTTCTGTTAAATCTGACAGTTTCCAGGTTTTTTTTTTCAAACCTATGTCTCAAGGTATACAGGTAAATAAACTTGTTTTACTCGTGTGCCTTGGTAAATAAATTGGTTATTTACCAGACTTGAGTTTCTATTTTGTGTTGTTAAAATGCAAGGTAACATGACGTCTCTGCGGTGAACACTGATGGAGTTGTGTTGCTTTAATATGAATCAGTCAATAAGTGTGAATGATTGTGTTGATGACGAAGATCACAGCAGTTTTTTGGGGTTACTGTCACTTAAATAAATCGATCTATGAACATACATTTGACTCTACTTTCACTTAGGTAATAACTGGCTGATTATGTACACTTTGTGTGTTTCTGATATAACATTGTGTGTATGACGAACAGATATGAAGTGAAATCAAAGCAATTTTATGGCATCTAGGAATGTTTTCAGGGTTTGTATGGGTGCAGGAAACCCATAAAAACGATTGATTTCTGTTATGGTTTTTTTAATATGCTTGAAATTAATGTTTATAGCAATAGTTCACTAGTGGATAAAAAAGGAAGGAAAGACTTCATTGCTTTGCCTTTCGGATAATAAACACCCAGCTCGAACCTCCCTTGCTGCTTTGATTGTGCGTGAGGGGCGAGTACAGATGGGACAGGCGACGTGGTTAAGATGAGGACCACATTCTTGTTTCACCTCCTTTGAAGTTTCTGAAAAACAACCTCTTCTCCATGGGCCAGTCGACACATTCCAGCCACATAAAAGGAACACTGTGGGTAATAGTCACCAAGCTTTTAAGGCTGGATACACTACAAGACTTTTGCTCAGATTTTGTCTGGACTTGTTGCAGAAAGTCTGTGCCAGTCTGCAGATGTGATCAGTTAGTGTGTTTCTATCAGAAGACTTCAAAACGTCAAGTATTTGATGTTTAGTTTAAAAAAAATATTGTAGAGCAGGGGTCTTCAACGTTTTTCGGGAGAAGGACCCCTTAGATGCATGGATCAGGGACCCCTTGAAGCCTTAATAAAAACTAAGGTTCAAATAAATGTTAAATTGTCCTTCTCACAGTAAAAGGAAAATGTGTGATGCTGCAAATCCCTTAAAATAATCAAGCAATCTATATAAAAACAAATAATACATAGAAAGGTATTTAGCGTATGTGAAACAATAACATAATAGTGCTAATGTAATGTCAACATAATATTGCTGTGACAATAGGGGATGTTACTATTTAAATAGCTTCGTTTACACATTTAGTATAAGGGCATGGGCGTAAATCCCGGGGGGGACGGAGGGGACATGTCCCCCTCTATCCGAGGGTTGTCCCCCCCTCGATCAATTAAATTCGCTATTGTCATAAATTTATTTTAATCTAATCTAATTGTGTAATTAGTAGAAAATACAAAAGCAAAAATGCGTTTTAAATTTAGAAACTGTTGAGTTCCCCCTCCTCTGCCTCTCACAATGGTTTGGCCCAATGCCTGCTCTCCACGTTCATCTCACCTGCGCATTGGGCGCACACATTCAGTCAGGTATGCGGCTCAGTTCATCAGTGGTTGTTGAACTCCAGTAAGAAGGCTATTTTATTCACTTTAAATGAAGTGATTCTCTATAATGTAGTTGATGCTGATTCATTGATAAATTAGTTGTTTAAAAAATGCTGATTACCGATGTACTTTTTCATGAATCTGTTATGTTAGCGATTAAAACGTTACTAATCTAGTTAACGTTAGCTTGTTACATAGGACTTCACACACTGCAACTAACACGCCGAAGCCGTTTCTCATTCATTATTATATTTTAAGGGACCTGTCATGATGTGAACATTAACCGCAACACTTAGCCACCGATCCTGCCACTCAGGTCCCGTGTCAAACACAGCCACGAACATACAGGTGCTGTGCCGAAATCTGTGACTAGAGAGCGCTGTTTCGTAATTATTCACGCGAGAACGTGCCTGGCGCACGTCATCGCGAGCGCGGAAGGGGAGTTTCTTAACTATGGACACGACCACCCACTCCACGATGACGTCATGTTGCCTCGATATCTTGTGTGTGTGTGTGTAGCTTATGCGTGAAGCAGACTTCTGAGGAACAGAAGCGCCGACTGAATACTGCACAACATGCTCTTTCATTTAAAAGACAAGACCCGATTACATTCTCTATTATCATGACGATTGTTGTTTTGTTTTAAAAATTCTTTACGTTTTTTCCTCTGGCTATTTCTGTCTAAGGTTACATATTTTACAAAGAGAATAACACGTTTTTAAAAACTTTTGATGACGTTGTAAATTCACTCTGGTGTTGTCTGATCTCATCTATTTTATATCTTTAAAATCATTAATTAATTAAAACCAATTGTTCCTTCTCACATATAGTGATTTACTTCAACTGGATAACCCCCCAAAATATTGTTTACTATAAGAATCTTGATATTCTATAAATATTTATTAATTTTATCTTTTTTTTAATTAAGTGTTTTATTTACACCAAAAAATAAGAACAAGGCAAGGGTTAAATATCATCATATTCTGAAGTGCAGCATGACAACATGTACAGAAAAACTGCACAACCTCCTAAAGAAGACAACAAAAAGCAGCAAACAGCAAATATTGAAATAAAAATGATAAATGGGAGGGGTAAAGGTTACAAGTTACAGTAAGTGCATGCTGGGCAATGGAAGTCCTCCTCATTCCCAACACATTCCTGATGGAACCACCTGCAGCAATGTTCGCATTGTATCTGGTAAAAGGAGAAAATAAAGGGACAGTTTATCCAAAAGTTTTAATTCTGTCATCATTTACTCACAACCTGTATAAATGTACACAAAAATATAGTTTGGAAGACAGTTAGGAATTATCAGTTCTGGGACATCATTGACTACTATAGTAGGAAACATTAAAACATAAGTCATCAGAACAAAGAAATTTATGCAGATTTTGAACAACTTGAGGGTAAGTAAATAAGTAAAAAAATATATTTTGGGGTGAAAACGGCTCCTTTAAAGATTTTTTGCATCAGTAGTGATGCTCTAGAATAGAAATTCTTTGTAAACAATTTGTCTAACAAAGAAAAGAGCTAAAACTTAATGAAGTATGCAATCTTACCCAGTTGATGGTGGAGTCATGCTTATTCGTCTTACTCTTACTTTTCGGCTTTGTCCCATCTTGCAAGCCGCAGTAGAGACACATTTCTGACAGATCATCTAGAAAAAAACACAGCTTTAGAAGTCCATATGATGATAATATTTTTTTAACATTTTTTTTTTACACAAAAATATATAACATGCATATTTCAGATACGCAGTTTTTTTCATATATTATTTATAAAAACAGTTTAATCGAACACTCAAGCTACAAATATGTTAAATATTTAAAAAGCGACGTGGAATGCAATACTGTTACCTAAAACCATTATTTATAATAAGTGAGGGAAAGTGGAATATTCAAGTGTGTCAATTTTATTATGAATTAAAAAAATCTGTAGTCAACCAAAGAATAAAACCTGTCTCTTCAAGAACTGTGCGTGCTATCTCCTTCCTGTACTCATCTAGGTCTTCTTTACTTGAAGGGAATTCAATTTGGTCAGCAGTCTCATTACAGAGAACCTTTTCAGCAAACTGAATAAAAAATATAAACATGTTAATTTAAGCACACACAAAAGCACATTAAAATGTAACTGTCTGTTTATCTATAAATCTTTATGTATTTCTGTCTGTCTGTGTGTGTCCCCTCGTTCATATATATAGTTCTATCTATATTTAATATAACTCATACCTTCAGAGAAAATACTCCACATGATACAGAATCTTTTTGCACAGGGTGAGGAAGCGTTTCACAGGTCCATTTTCCCACTGCACAACCTCTGCCCTTCATGAATGTCCTAATGAAAAAATCATAAAGTACATATTCCAATTTTTTTTAATCAATTTGACTCTATATGAAATTGGCCCACAGCAAAGATTATTTTTATTTTTAAGTTTACATAAAACATATGTCTCCAAAATAAATGTATTGTACACTGTACTTTTTTTCTGGGTACTACAGTACTGATTATTCCCATTAAATTTTACCTACTGTAAGCTTTGTAAACATTTTTGTATATTTCAGTAAAAAGTTAGTGTCATAAAGTCAATTACACTTTTATTTGTATATAACTATAACTTTCACATGACCATTGTGAAAACAATATAAACATTTTAGAGAATGTTACTCTGATTGGAGAAATTAGTCAAAGCGATTGAGAATTACTGTTAATCGTGTAAAGAACAGTATATACAGTATATAGTTACATTATACTAAAACTGGTTACATTATGTATTTTCTGTAGTACAATTTTCACATACTACATGTAAAAGCCTAATAAACAAAAAAACACAAGTAGTACTGCAATTGTACACAGTATCTTACCTGGTAATGACAACTGGTTAGCTCACAACTAGAACTGTATAGGAATTGTAGTTAAGCAAATTAAAAAAACTGTAATACTGACACCAACAGTACCTTGTGGACTGGAGGCATCTTCTTAGTTTCAGGGGAGTTGCTTTGAAAGGATCTAGTAAAATTGTTCTCTGTTGTTTTGGGAAAATGATCTGAAATGGTAAAACACAACACACAATGAACTGTCACATAACAATCTTTTGTCCGTTATCATCCTTATACTGGAAAGTGTGGATCATTTATTACTTCTTTGTTTTTCAAATCTCACCATGAGCATCCAGTGATGGTGTTGGTTTATAATACCCAAAATAATGTTGAACCTCATAGGATCAATCTGAAACATAAACTGCACATGACGTACTGCACACAACATAATATAATATTATTAGTTTTTGGTTTCATTACAGCTACATGAAAACATACATATCTATTACCTTCAATTTGGTCTTATTTGGGACATTTCAAACGAATCTATAGAGAGTGCCTCCTCCCGATGAGTCTCGTTGTATCGTCTCACAAGAATTAGCAAATATGAATTCATAACCTTGGAATAAAAAGTACATGTCATGCATGGATAACATGTATATGCTAAAATGTTAAAACTCAATTGTCAGAAAACCAAAATGATGTGGGTGATGTATTACAAATGATGTATTACAAAAAGGACAATCTTGTAATATTTTTGTTCAAAATGTTATAAATATATTCAATAAGTACGCAAATACTGACTCCGTTTTCAAATCCTTATCCTGGATGACAACAGTAAAAGAGCTCCATGCCAACCACTGTGGAGTAGCCCAGTAGCTGTGCAACTTGTATTGAACATAAACAGAGAAATACACTTCTGGCTACATTGTGTTTCCACAGGACACATGCACTGTGTTTTAATAGCCAGAGTGCAAAGTTAAATAGTAAACCATCAACTTGACAATAAGCTACAAAATTCTCTGTTCAACTCTCACATCAAAAGAGCTGTTACTCTGTGTCATTTATCCCATTTACGTCTCAGTTCTTACCGAATCCTCTAATTCTTGATTTGGGGCAGTTCTTGCTATGTCCCAAAAAAAAACTGCATAGGGTCCAATTCTTGACACAAGAACATGAGGAGCCTTCCCATTCCAAGCATCTGTTATGTCTGCAGATATATAAAGATATTTGTCTTCAAAATTTAATATCTTAAAATAAAGATCTGATCATTTTTAATAACTTTTATACTCTGGGAAACTTACAACTTTCAACGGTATCATGCGATATGTTAGAGGCTGGGGTGGTTGTGGTGGCAGATGAGGTCATGGAGGCATTGGTGGTAGATGATGCCGTGGAGGCATTGGTCAGAGTGGAGGCAGATGAGATTGTAGAGGCAGTGGTGGTAGTGGAGGCAGATGATATTGTGGAGGCATTGGTGGTAGTGGTGGCAGATGAGATTGTGGAGGCAGTGGTGGTAATGGAGGCAGATGACATTGTGGAGGCATTGGTGGTGGTGGTGGCAGATGAGATTGTGGAGGTATTGGTGGTAGTAGAGGCAGGCATGGGGGCGGCAGAAGCAGAGAGAGTGGTGGAGGCTGTGGTGATGTTTTGATGTTTTCTGTTTGCCTTTAGCTTATGAGGAATTCTTGGCATCTCCTCTATGTACAGTTTGAGATGGTCTATGCTGACCTTGGGGAGAACTTTGCCGCAGCTATCCACGAGGTCAGCAGATTTCCCTTCAACTCTCGTTACTGTAAATGGTCCAAGGAAGTCAGGATCCAGCTTTCCACCTTTGCGCTGCTGGATCTTACGTTCTGTCTCCACACAAGATCATCAGTGTTGTATGTGCACTGGATTTTTTCACGGCTGTCCTGTTTTTTTTTCTCTGCTGCATCCACATTTTGTTTCCGTAAAATCTGAAATATTTTTTCCTGTTGTTTTATCCCGGAAAATACCTCCTCTTCTGCAACCACTTCCTCAACCTCTGTGCCAACCTACACATAATAACCAAAAGTTTAACTATTCAAATATTGGATCAGAAATCTGGAAAAAGATAACCAAGCTGGTACTTTCACAAACCTGGTAGTGCTCTGGGATTTCTGAGGGGTAGCGGGCCTCTCTGCCAAACATGAGGAAAAACGGAGAGTGTTTGGTTGTGATCTGCTTCTTGGTTCTGAGCCCAAACAACACAGCATCCAAATACTGGTCCCACGTGTTTGGTTTGCTGCTCACAAGTTTCCCCAGGGCCCTAGGTTTCAGACAAAAATTGTATTACTGTATATTATGGCAGAGGTCTCTGTCCTGAAGATTTTATCCTAAACTCCAATCAAACACAGCTGAAGCAGCTAATCAAAGATGTTCATGGTTGCTTTAAAATTACAGGCAGGTTTTGGAAACGAAGTTACAGCTACAGTCTGCAGGAAGGTAGCTCTCCAGGAGCAGTGATGGAGATCCATGTATTATGGAATAACAGTAGTAATAATATACATATAGATATTTCGTTTTTTATTGTTCTTGCTGCCCATAATGCTTTAGTTTAAATAAGAATAAGAAAAAAACAGAAGCAATAGTATTATAGGCTGCACCTCTCATGTCGTTTGACACCTAATAACAATTACCTCTGTATTGTTGCATTCATTTTCTCCACTAATCCATTGGTTTGGGGATGGTAAGGGGCGCACAAACTCCTTTTAATACCCAAAATTTCACACACATCCCTGTTTATCTGAAATGACAACAATTACAGAATATATTATATTATATGCTTTTGTGCATCATATACCATAAAAAAAAATGTGTACATACAGCATTTACAAATTCTTTTCCTTGATCTGTTAAAATTCTTTTTGGGGCCTCAAACTGATGGAAGAACTTGACTATGCACTTAGTGACCTCACTGGCTGACTTTGATTTAAGAGGGTATGCCTGGGGCCACTTTGTGAAATAGTCTATCATTACACAGATGTACTGATATCCATCCTCAGTAGTGCTCAGCTTCCCTATAAGGTCCATGCCTACTAGCTCAAAAGGGCTGTTGACCTAAAGATGTATAAAAGAAAGTATACAATTTATTTAAACACAAAAAGAAATATTGGGCAAAATGTGTCATAATTAGAAATGTACAGACAAACTACATTGAACTGAATCAAAAAATGTTTAAAAACTAAAGCACATTTTTTAAAAATTGATTGACACCACATTTCTATCCAATTTTCCATACCAGTATCGGGGTGTATTCCACAGGCTTCTTTATGTTGCATCCTTTTGACTGGCACACTACACAACTGGAGACCTTTAGTATAACACACATTATTCTGTTATTACAGTTTTGTAAATCAAAGTCCACAAAAGTTCACACAAAAATGTTGCCCATGAAGATGTACTGTCTGTCTTCACAATTTAATAGTATTTTGATTACACTTTATATTAAGGTACACAAATTCATCACTAACTACTTGCTTATTAACTTGCATATTGATGTCCTTTTAGTTTGTGTAAAGCACTTTTATTGAATACCTTATTTTACATCCCTTAATTCTACTCAATACTTAAACCTAATAACTATCTTATAAGCAGTAATAGAAGTTTACTGAAGCAAAAGTCGTAAGTAACAGTCCCTATTTTAAAGTGTGACTAGTATTTTGTCCCACCTTCTATTTAAGTGAATGGAATGAAGTTTTTTTATCATCCAAAAGAATTGGTTTCAAAATATTTCAAACAGTATAGTCCACCAAATAAATACCATCTGATGTGAATTCACACATTTTTAAACTACATTTCAGAGGAAAAGTAAAAAAATTACTTTAAATTATTTATTTTAATGCGGTTTATTCTGTTAAACAGCATCTGTGCAATGTATAATGAACAATGTTTACCATAATGTCAGAAATAAGTACCTACCCAACCATCTATGTCTAAAGTCATTCCAGGCCAGTAGTATCTCTTGCAGATGGCATCCCTGGTTTAATTTGGCCACAGTGAGCTCCAAATGAACTACAGTGGAATTCTTGGAACACCTGGTCAGCAGCCTCAGAACCACAAAGGACTTTCAGTCTCAGTTCCTTAGCTGTGCCTTTATTTTTAATATAGTACAGCTCTCCATCTGTTTAAAAGTGCAAAATTTATGTTCACTATTCACATATCTTTGTGCAAATTATAGAAAGGAACCCAAACTCCAATGATTGATTAATGGAGAAATAAAACCTTGGGAGAAACCAGGCTGAGCCTGATAGTACAGGCCATGATACATTGTTATGCATATCCAGAAAATAATTAGAATAACGTAAGATGTTTCTAAACCACATTGCACATTAGATTTGCATAATCTGTAGTGACTGTAACCTGTAAATTAAGATTTTAAAATTAAACGAATCATATGTGATTAGCAGCTCACCTTTAAGAATATAATTAGCTGCCCTTCTTTTGATCACAAACCTTTCACCTTTTGTTACTAATGTTGGATATTCATTTTCAGAAATTAAATCAACAACCTCTTTGAATAACTCGGGGTTCATTTTAAAGGATTTGAAGGGTGTCAAAAAATCATTAAAGGATTTACACGTGTGATCACAAAAAGACGAGAATTACTCTTGTATAGTTTAACGGTTAATTTCGGATTATCTCCCCATAGAGGCTGTTCTGGCATCTTTTTTACTGACCAGATAGAATTGAAAATACTATCCTAAATGATTACTTATTTACAAATACATTTTCAATACACTAAAAGACGCCATGATGCATTAGGATATTTGGTGACCGTGCATTATGTGGATGGGTGTAAACCTCAGGTCTAAATGATTTTAAAGATATAAAATAGATGAGATCAGACAACACCAGAGTGAATTTACAACGTCATCAAAAGTTTTTAAAAACGTGTTATTCTCTTTGTAAAATATGTAACCTTAGAGAGAAATAGCCAGAGGAAAAAACGTAAAGAATTTTTAAAACAAAACAACAATCGTCATGATAATAGAGAATGTAATCGGGTCTTGTCTTTTAAATGAAAGAGCATGTTGTGCAGTATTCAGTCGGCGCTTCTGTTCCTCAGAAGTCTGCTTCACGCATAAGCTACACACACACACACAAGATATCGAGGCAACATGACGTCATCGTGGAGTGGGTGGTCGTGTCCATAGCTAAGAAACTCCCCTTCCGCGCTCGCGATGACGTGCACGTGCGCCAGGCACGTTCTCGCGTGAATAATTACGAAACAGCGCTCTCTAGTCACAGATTTCGATAGGTCACAGATTTCGATAGGTCACAGATTTCGGCACAGCACCTGCTACAGTTTTGTGCCGTTGGCACTATATCTAAAGTCCACAAAAGGTGCTCAGCTTTCATTCAGTTGAAGAGGATCGTTTTCTCAACATCTATTTTCTACAGTATGTGCGCGGCGGATAAGATAAACATTCAGTTTACTGAAACTCGGGCGATTCATCAACGAGTCCCTGGTGAAAACATAATATGCCAAGTATATTAAGTTTTGGTATACTAAAGTGTACTTAAAATCAGACTTATAATCAGTATACTTTAAGTATGTTAATGATTAGTTAACTTAAAGAGTGCTATTTTGGGAATACAAATTTTGTACTAAATATATTTAAGTTGAATTTTAATTGTGATAAAGCACAATTTCAAGTGTATTTAGTGTACTTTCATGTGCTAAAGTGGAACAACTTCAAGTATGTTTAGCATACTCTAAGCATATACCTTTATATACGAATTAATTATGTGCTTGATTAGTGAACTAAAAGTGTGCTAAAAGTACATTACAAATGCATTATGAGTTTGTTTTAAATGTGCAATCAATATACCATGGATGTTTATTTTGCAGTAATAGTATACTGTATGATTGTTATATTTAAATACAAAAAATGCAAAAAAAAAATATTTGTAAAAAAAATATGTTTTACAATATACTTGTAACATATTACATCGTATTACACAATATATATTTAATGTTATAAGTATGCTGAAGGCTAAACTACCTAGGGGGCTTTTGTGATGGAGGGTACCTTAAAGCTGTTGTGATGTCCATTATAAATGAATAAGATCATTAATGAATGGACATATTTTATTCACATATTCAAAAGTTTATTTAAACTTACAGTAACATGGTTTCAGCAAAAAAACTTGAATGATGTTACACTAAAACTTGAAAAAACAACAAATTTACTTAGTTTTTCATTACAATAACACTGAAAAACTTCAAACCAATGACCGCACCAACCCTCTATACATAAAAATGTTCAGAAATGCATATTTAAACATTATGATGTTTCTGGCTGAACTGCTCGTTATTGCACTTGCATCTAATAGCTGCGCGCACTTCAGAAGCTGTTGTTTGTGGAAACTCCAGTAGAACAGCATCTGTTAACAGAATAGACAATAGATGGCTGAACAGTATAGCACTTTCTGTCATAAACTGTCGAAAACAAATACTTTGGGGCCTGTATTTTATATGCAGTCTTTCTTAAAGGGGTGCTGCAACTGTGTTTCATGCATTCTGACTTCTTTACAATGTTAAATGCTTGACATGGTCAGCTTGTCAAAAAACGAGTTGGACGTATGACATAGTATTTCTGTGCTTGATGTTTCGGAAAGTTATTTTCGAACATGAAAACTTGTTTTGTAACAACTTTTCTTAGTTCCTCATTGGACTACTCTACCAGAAAAGCACACCAACGAGTAAACCAGGGAGAGCAAAGAAGGAGCATGAGCACAAGTCAACCAGCTGGACAGAAACTGTCTAACTTACGGCAGCCTTAAGTAGAAACTCGATGCCACAAAAGTGAATACATATATGATCATCAACGTTTTTCTGTAGCTCAGAAGAGCATTGCGTGAACGCAGTGTTTAACATACATATACGTACGGCACTTTCCCACTGCTGACACAAATGTTATTAAGGACCGTAATGAAAGATTACAAGTATGCAACCATTTTGAGTTACAAAGGCAATAAGTGACATGTTAGTAAGTACATTTCAAAGAGCTCCATTATCAGCTCCACAGTGGAAAAAGAAGCCATATCATGCTGTTTCTACGTCAGTAAAGGCGGTAACGCAGATATGACACCATTGACAGGCTACTGCACAGCCCCGCGTCACTGTTTAGAATGGTGATTTTCTCACGATTTACAAGTAGTTGGAAACATTTTAGATATTGTAAGTACTCAGCAGAACAAAATATTGACAATGGCCTGTAGTTTTTGAATATCTTGATGCAGAATTGTTACAAAACTGCACACTTGATATGTGTGTTAATCAAAGCTGATTAAATTGGACACATTGAAACCAAGTATACATTGTTCCACTTAAAGGGTAAGTTCACTTTTGGTCAACCTCTATTCACACACTACTTATTACAAATGTGTTGACGTTTATTTGTTATGCTGAACACAAATAAAGATATTTTATTGAATGTAAGCAACTACCACGTTTTGGGTCTACATTGACTTCCATAGTAGTTTTAGAAAATATCCTTTTCTACTAGGGAAGTCAATGTAGACCCAAAACATGGTACTTGGTAACATTCAATAAAATATCTTTATTTGTGTTCAGCATAAAGTATTTACACAGGTTTATAACAAGTGGAGGTTGAGTAAAAGAAGACAAAATTTTACGCAAAATAACGCAAATACAGTGAGGAGTGTATGTTTAATTTTATTTAACCTGTATTTGATGTTGAACAGAGGTGTACTCACTTTTGCTTATACTGTATTTAAAATGTATTGTTTTTAATGATCATGCAATTACGGTGTGATGAAGCTCATGGTTGTTTTATTGCTTTGTAAGTACACAAAACATAACTTAATAATAAGACAATTACCTGTTATGGCCTGCACTTTGACAAGATCGAGCTGTGCTTTAGGGGGGCCCCCTTTTCCAGATTTCCCTGTCAGGCTGGACTGGGCAAGGACATCTTTTGTGAACACCAGAACTGCCAGCTCCTGGGCAAAAATGGTCATTCGAGATCGGTTCAGCCCCTGGAAGGCCCTCCTTGACACTGTTACTTCACTTCCAGCCAATGGGTGCTATGTAGAGAAAAAGTGATGTATGATGTATTGAGTGGTTTGACCAGTCATGTAGAGGTTCCCATTAACAAGATAATTCTCATGATGTAACCTATAGATGCATTTATCTTTTATTCTTTAACTGTAACATACCATCTCAATGTCACTGACAGAAGACGATGTTGTGGAGGAAGGAGTCCCCCCAGATGAGGGCATCAAAGCCTGTACACACTTCACACACTCCTTCATTACTTTAATCATTTCTGGAAGTTCTAAGTGAATATAAAGAAAAAAATAATTTTATTGTTTATATTAACTATGGCACAGGACAGTTGGATGAATTGTAAATGTTAGACAAAGATTTTGGTACTTCAATCGTGTAAAGGGCAATGATGCCAATTGTGTTACAAACTGTGCTTTACCCCTGTAATTACAAGCCTTAACATGTATGTTTTAAAACACAAATGCAGTTAAAACTGCATAAGTAAAAACTGTGCAAATTCAACTTTAACTCACCAGCCTGGCTTTTTTTGCCTCCACCACATTGGTCTCCAACATTTGCTCTTTTCTTTTTTTTTTCCATTCATGCTTTTTTCCTTGGTCCATATATCTTTCCCCAAAATGAATTAATTATTTTTGGTGACAAGGTCTTTAAATGAATCTGATGTAATGGGAGAAACAGAGAAGTTTAGCTGTTGGGGAAGCTATCATGAAACTGTGCTTAAAATACATTTAAGCTACACATCAACCCAAGCAACCTCGTATCAGTAGGTACCTACAGTACAGTACAGTACAAGTTACAATAAAAAGCACTCCATTAACAGATTGGGTTTATAACAATGCAATACAGTATTCAAAAATCCCAAATATATATCTCAAACGCACTGTTGTCAAAGTACACTCCTGTATATCCTTTTTATAATCATCAGACACACTGTAAACATGCAAAAGCTTGACATAATAACAACAGATAGTGTTAATACACAACGACGACACTCTGTACTTTCAGTGTATTGCATGTTCATCAAAATGGAATGTAGCTTTTTGGTAAAAAATATAAATTAAGGGATTGAAAAGTTTAGGCATAAATTTGCTCGATTTTTCAAACTTGTGTGACATTGCGCATGCGCACTGAATCTAATCCCACGGAATGTTTTTTGACTAAACTGTTCCTAAATTGTTATTTTAACGACTATATCAACGCAAATTTACATACACGTAACGCTTATACGATCAAATAAATTTATTTCGCAAAAACATTGATATTTACTTGATTTTCTTATCGTGTCTGTTATTGCTTATTACATTGCAATCAAACGACACTATTAAGCAAAACAATAGTAGTGCAGACGGAAAATAACTGGTAAATGTAAACTCACCTCCAAATAGCAGAACTTTAGCTGCTACTGTGTTCTCCGGTTCTTTTCGTGTGGGCCATTTTATTTTGAACCAGTCATCATCGCTATCAAGGTCAGGCTGCGTAGTCACTTGATCAAACTGGTCCAAATTTCCAATAATAAGCGACGTACTTTCCAAGTGTAGTGTTTTGTTAAACAGGTAATAAATAGCGAACTGGAACGACATCGTGACGGCAATTTTATTCACCTGTAGAACGCTGGGGGCGAGTAACTGCCTGGGGCCGCATACATCAAACGTGCACCGTCATACGTCAGCAGCTCTGATTGGCTGCAGTGATCTCCAAATCTTATGCACAGAATTTAGCGCCAAATTCAAATTCAGTCAGAGTTGTAAACGGAACACATTGAAATCATCATGTCATCAAAAAGAAAGATGAAGAGACATTTGAATTCCGATGATACTCAAGCAGAGACCCCAAGAACAACAAAATACAGAAAAATCATAATTAATAATTCAACAGTATTACAGTTAATTAAAGCAAGTTCAATTTTTCTGTATTTATTCAATATACTTTGTTAAAATCTTATTACAGTAATATAGTATTTTATAGAGTTAAATCTTGTAAAAATTAAATAAAAGCAATAACAAATATAAGAACTTTTATAGATTGATGAATGTAACAGGATTTTTTGACAGTATTAGCAAAATAAACATTACTCAACTTAAAACGCCATTAAAAGAAATATTTGTGCAATACATATATTTAATTGAAAATACAGTATATTGTAAAGGCAGGCTTTCAAACTTTTTAACACTTTTTGAAATATAAGATATGAAGCGAGTTCCTAACATTAATAACTTCAAAATTGATTTTAAATATACTCCATCTTCAAAATATATTCAATAAAGTATTTTTAAAATATGCTGTCAGTGTATTGTGACAATGATAATTTCGAACATACAGTTACAATGTACCTAAAATATATTTTAAAATAAATCTAAAATTAATACATTTATAAAATTGTACAAAACTTTCACTTTCAGTATATTTTTCTATAATGTGTTTTTCTTTAAATATACTAAATTACACTTTTTAGAAGTAGATTTGAAGTTTAATGGTAAAAATGAAGTAAAAGTATGTTACTAATAAATTTTTAATTTATTTAAAAGTGCGCTTTATTTTGTTAGTATACTTACAGTGTATTGTTTAAAAATAAAATATATTTGAAATACAAAAAAGTATATTTTTTTTTTCACCAGGGGTACAACACAGAATTTAAGTTTGTTTGGGTACACGAACATGAACAAAGTTTGTTGGCGGAGATTGTGCACTACAGGGGGGAAAAAAAACACTCAATAATGTCGATGTACGGTTACTTTGTCAAACAATGTTGCAGTATAAACCAGGATAACATTTTAAAACTGTTTAAAAAGTGACTCAATGTCAACATGTAGTATCATGGGTAGTTCCTGTCTTCACAACAAAGACGAAAAATATATATAAATGGAAAAAAGCTTTATTGTTTTCAGTTCAGTTATAATATGACTGCAAGTCTGCATGATAAACCTATAAACGCAATGCTTGTTGTCGCTTAGTGTCGAAGCATGTACAATTTTAACTGTATTATTTGTGTCCCCTTCAAAAATTGCTCTTGAGAAATTTTATATGGACCGTCCCCCCACTACTGATAAATGAGATTTACGCCTATAGGATGACTGACCCTGGTTAATGGCACAAAGACTTTTCTAGTGGAGGTAAAGGTTGTCTCTGGATGCGAAAGAAGTGCAGATTTTATGCGTTCGGTTGTAAAATCATTTCTTCTTCATTGCTGTGTTGCAGAACACACCGCTACTTTATTATTCTGAGCTCCGTTGTCTTTCCCGTGGATCAGTATTGTTGCGGCTGTTACACGAAATGAACACGAGATTTTTTTTCTGCAGAGCATCATGCAACGAGACCACGTTATTTTTGGGGCAACTTGTTTGGGGTGCGCGTTTATTGATTTTACAATGCAGAAGTTGTGTGGTGTCAAATTAGCGCTTTACAGCTTTAACAAATTTGAACAGAAGTTCATAAACATGTGGTTCATAAACCACATTGCACTTTATTTGCACGCAACTCCTTTCATTGGTACTTTTATCGGAGTAAGAGAATGCACTAATACTACCGATTTTATGATGCAGATGTGACGTTTATTCCATTGATCCGCTGCCTGAATGGATGTTTTTGTCTGCATGCACACAGGTTAAAATTGCAATAGGCGCGAGAGAGTCCGCGCGGCGCCGCTCACGTGCGCAGTTTAAAGAGAACGTTGGTTGTAATATTTCTGTATCCATGCTTTATATTT
The DNA here is from genome assembly GCF_015846415.1 of Triplophysa dalaica. Lineage (NCBI taxonomy): Eukaryota > Metazoa > Chordata > Actinopteri > Cypriniformes > Nemacheilidae > Triplophysa > Triplophysa dalaica. Next base: position 3,777,255 of record NC_079563.1, on the reverse strand, counting down.
TTAACAAAAAGTTGCCTGTGTGTAAACAGTAATTAGCGGACCCCTTGCATTTTCACCGCGGACCCCTGGTAAGTGACATAACCCTTATTGTTTTTTAGATTTTCCAAAAGTCTGTGGGAATAATGCATAGGCATCGATTGAGAGAACCCGTGTGGAGCTAAAGTACTCTAACACGGAAACAGGCATATATTAGGGTGACCATACGTGCTCTTTTTCCCGGACTTGTCCTCTTTTTGCGACAAAAAAACTGCGTCCGGACAGGATTTCTAAATTTCCTAAAATATCCGGGATTCGGGTATAACGTTCTAAAGTCGTCATTCGTTTTATATTTTTTGCAAAGCAACACCTTCTTGCTCGCCACCATGTACGTAAAGTGCATCTCATTCCCTCAGAACCACGGCAACAACCAATAGCGAGAGAAGCAGCTTGCTTTTCAGTGGGTGGCACATGGCATCTGAATAGCGTTAACGATGCCCATTTTTTTTGATGGCAAGTGATTTTTAATGTAACCTATGGCCTTGAAAAGACAGTGTTTTTTTAAAAAAGTTGTTATTTAAATGCTAAATTTTTTATTTGTTTGTTATTATTCTATTCCTGAAGGCCAAAAGTTGAATGGAAAGGATGTATTACTTTATGTATTAAAGTTCAGTAACAGTTTCATGGTTGTTAACGCATTTGTCAAGTATTTACACCCCTCCCGATTCCCGATCTTTCCACCCGCTGTGGGTGTCCATCTGCCTCCTGCCCCCACTGACTGTCCTCTTTTTTGAAAGCTGAAATATGGTCACCCTACATAAATATGCTATCAATGTCTGTTAGTAATATGCATGGATGTGATTAATCGTCACACACATGTGTAAGCGCTCTACGTCATATTTTGCATACCTGGAGGGAGCAGAAGCTCATTTGCATTTAAAGAGACACACAAAAATGGCACATTTTCCATCGCAGCCACAAATGGCCATGTTCAACATATTGTAATGAAAGATATGTGGTGTATTTTGAGCTGAAACTTTACAGAGACAATCTGGGGATAACACTGACTATTTTTACATTGCAGAGAACACCTGGATAAGCGGCCCTTTAAGTCCTGGTTTGCCTGCAGTGTTTCCGACTTTTTAAAATGCCGCAATTTAGTTGCTACATTTAGCAACTTTTCAGATGGCTTATCTAGCAACAAATCGAGCAATTTTATTTATTTATCTGGCAACTACTAGCAACTTTTGAAAAGTAACTTAAATAAACAAACCAAGCATTTTCTCTGAAAATTACACAACATTCAGTCACTTGTATGTTTGCCTGCAAAAGTCTATAGACCAGTGGTTCCCGAACCAGTCCTAGAGAACCCAAGTACTGCACATTTTGTATGTTCCCCATACAGTAAGGTGTTTCCCTAATGTTTTGTATAATACAATGGACATTTTATCATAATGTGATATTCGCCCTAATTCAAATTGTTTTACTATAATGAAATTTTGGATGTAGACTTTTTTAATAAAACATCTGAAGGAGGAACAATGCACATTTATTTTTATAGCCTTCTTTGCTCATTTACCAAGGGTGCCAATAATAGTGGCACTGTATGTGACACACCTTGTATAGAATTCTGACCACTTTCAGCATGTTTTCAGCTTATTTTATTGTAGGGGATTATGACATCTGCCTAAAGTGTCATCATTTCAATGTGCAATGTGTAAATACATCACCTGACGCCTGACGACGCTTTGAAGTGATGCCAAAGAGAACGAGGATATTCCATTTTGCTTTTTTTTATTCATCCGTCCTCGCTTCATGAAGAGGTGGAGCTAAGGCATGAGGAAAGGACCAACGAGGATGCACAAATAAGAATGGGCTCTATGCATGCGTGACTTCTGCGTTTCTCTGGAAGAACCCTCGGGAATTTAGAGAGAAATTCGAAAAAGTAACATTGCACAACACAGCAGTGTTTTATAGAAGTGCCGTCCTCCCATATTTGAATGTTATAACGTGTGTAATATGTAAACTTATGAAAGTATCATTTCAAATACAGTAGAACAGCACTTCTATATACCACTGCTGTGTGCCTGCTACACAGCATCTGCTAAATTGAACTATTTTATCAGTTTCCCATTTCTCTCTGCTTTAAGTCTCCCCAACCCGAAACTGCCGAGGCTTCTTACCCTGAAGCGCGGAAGTCACACGCGCATATAGCCCATTGAGAAGCACCCAATGATTGAAAAAACAAAAATGGCCACCCTTGACCTCTTATTCCATCCAATAGGGAGCCTGCAAGGGTGAAGTCATATCAGCATTACACCATTTATTCATGACTGAATTAAGACATTACAAATATATATATATTTGAATTTTTATTGTATAATATTTATTATTGCAGCGTTAGACGTATACCCATGAATGAGGGTTTAAATCGAGCGGCTTATTGAGGAATGGTGTGCTATGACTTAGGGTTAGAAGGTGTTCGATGGGGGGCAAAACATCTCCCGAAATATCACATTGACTTAACATTGCACCAAACTTGGACAGGTAGCAGCTCCGAGTGAGGATTTCATAGAAACATGCGAGTTACCACATTTGAAGAGGCTGGCAGGGTCTGTAAAAGACAAGAGGACGAAATCAGTGTTAGATTCAGAAACCAAAGCAACAGTTCAAGTTGAGCTTTATTGTCATTCCGCTACATGTGGGGATATACAGTGGAACAAAATATTTTGACTCACATGTGCACAGTGCTACATACTGTAAATACGGACATACAACCATGGCATAAAACAAAAATAAACCTATACACAAATCAACCAACTAATTTACTGAGAGAGTCTGACTATAAATATATTATTTATGCAAACGCTACAAATAAATACTTTACATGTACAGGAAAAACATTGTAAGTTAGGCAGCTAGCTGGGGAACAGTGCAAGATGATTTGTAGTGCGAGCATGTAAACATACATATGTTATTGAGTCTCTTTTGGGATTATGTGCACACAGCACTGTGTGTGTAAAACGTGTCTAGTGCACATATAGAAGAGTGTATTACTACAGGTGGTATTTGAGGCCCCACTCACCTGTGAGTAGCAAATTTAGAATAGTACAAAAAAAGCAAAGACTTTCAGACAGAACTTCAGTGTTTGTGAGGGTGTGGTTGAGGTTGAGGTGTTGTGATCAATACAGACTGACTGGTGTCTTCCGGCTTCTTCTGTTGAATGCAGAGCTGAAGGCAATGAACAGCATTCTATCAGAGGAGTCTTTGTCTTCTAGGTGGACAAGAGCCAGTTGGAGGGTGCAATTACAACATCCCTAGAATGGTTTGGTCGGTAATGCAAACTGGTGCAGGTTGGGTGTGTTGGGGAGACATGACTAGCTTTTCAAAGCACTTCAGAATGATTGGGGTCAGTGCTATAGGAAGGTAATCACTTATATAAGACACTGCTGATTTCTTTGATCTTGATATGGTTGGATTTATGGGGATGACTGCCTGGCTCAGCGAGGGCTAGAAAATTTCTGTTCAGACATCTGTCAGGTGTTCAGCACTGTCTCTTGTCAGCTGTTCAGCACAGTCTCTCAGTACACGGCCAGGTATGATGTCAGGACCCTTAACCTTGCCAGGTCACATCGCCAGCTGCCAAACCCCCGTTTATAATATTATTGCCCTTTTAAGATGAATCGTGCAGTTGTTTTTCTCATATTGTAAGTCTGTCCGGAGTGTCTGATAAGTGCTTAAATTTTAATTTGGCTCAACAAAACCTAAATAATTGCACCAACAAAATATGATTCTGGAATGGACCTGAACACCGCCTCCACAGAAAAAATATCAACGACTATATAGCCCCGCCCGCTAGTTCGCGGATGACAATTCTGAAGCAACACAGTTGGCGCGGAACCAGATTGAGCGAGCAAGCAATAAACAAAGATGCCGTTAAAGATAGCTAAATATTGTGCCACCCTTGGTTGTGGAAGAATACTTTCACTGCATAACCTCATTAGTAATAATAATTATTAAGTATTACCTTAATATTAAGGTAATAATTAATAATACCGTAATACGTTAATATTATTAGGTAATAATACCTTAATAATTATTAGGTATTATTAAGGTAATTTTACGACATTAGTAATGTGTGGTTAAAGTTTAAGTTAAAGACGTTCCAGCTCATGTGGGAAAAACATGTGTTTGTTCAATTCATTTCTCCGAGGATTCCTTCGTGAAAAAGGCAGAGATGGACACTGGATTTGTGGAATGACTAAAATTAAAAAGCAGTGCTGTGTCATCATTATTGGATCCGAAAGTGCAGCAATCTTATGTGAGTAAAACATGTTTGTCCTGTTCGCATTATTGCTTTGTTAGAGATCGCTTTATGTGCCCTGAGCACTATTCACACAAGATTAGCACTACCTGGGAACCTCTAGTGATTTGTATTAATTGCAGAGGTTGGCTGTGATCTTAAGCCTGTGTGAATTGCCATCTCTGTGATTTGGCGGGCTCATATATCATTTTTTAGGGTTTTATCCACCGAGGCTGGTTTGAAATGTTTTGGTATTATTTGTGGTGCTGGGTGATATCCATAAGTTGGGTTAGTCCGTTTGTTTATTTATCATGGAAACTCTTTTAACATTTGAGGCTCGCGTTTACCGGTCTCAAATGCTGACAGGTACGGTCATATATCATTAATCGCAATATAACAATAGGCTATACAAACTATATGCAAAGCCTCCCCATCACATTCGGGAAATAAGTTAGTAAATTTGAGTAAAATCATCCCTTGCGAATGCGTCACATGAAATACTGATGTGGGGGGTCATTTATAAATCACAGGAGGTCTTCAGATAAAACTAATGCCCTGCGAAAACTGTGAATGGTGCTAATGTGTAACCTCAAACAAATCAAAGCGTTGGGCGTTTACTTCCAAGTGTCTTCAATGCGGCACACCCATTCAGGGGCCTATCTGGCCACCTCTGCTGTGCAAAGAAGTTTTAAGAGTTGTCGGAGTTTACGAAGTTCTGCGGATCATTTAACGTATACACTGAAATTAACTGGGGAAAACAAGACTGGAAGACTAATAACTAAAAAAGGACACTGACTCACTAGACTAGAAAACAAACACTAGATACAAACACTAAACTAACACTTACTTGACAATGAAAAGGGAACAAGCAACAAGGTCTAAGGTCTAAGGATACACACTCAGGAACAGCAACATCTAATACATGAGACAGCCAAGGTAGAACATAAAGGTATATCCACAATGAACGAGCCCAGGAAAATGAAACATGAGGATTCTTTATAGGGAACAGACACAGGATAATTAACAAGAAACAGGTGCTGGGGATTAAGCACTCAGGGAAAGCTGAGGAGGAGTGAGAGGGGCGGGGCCAAAGACGAACCACGAGAAAGAAGTATATCTCTCCCACATAAAACCATCAGGCAATGCCATGGCTCCACTGGAGACAGGAATAAAACATGACATGATAGTGGAACCATGACAGTAATGGTATTTTGTAGAAAGCAATGATGTCATTTGATTTATATAATTCAGTTCCATGTAGTCTTGCAAAGAATAAAGGTGTTAGATTTTTCTTGATTTAAAAAAGTGCATATAAAGCACTATAATATATGTGTAATTGATTAAAGAATGTACATGTGTATGATAACAGAAAATGACTTCAGTTTCTTGTTTCACATTTTGTTTCATATAACCCCTTGCTAATGTTCTTGTAATTTGTAAAATGTTTTCTTTTTGTAATGTTTAATTTGTAAATATTTAATTAGCCAAACAAAAAAAAACATGTTTAAGAGTAAGCAGAAAAAGACCTATGAAAGCTTTTCAAACAAATAGTTTACTTTACGTTCTTTTTGTATGTTTTTGACCTGCAAACTATGTGTAATGAAGAATTGGTGTAAAAGGTTAAAACGAAATAATTTCTGTCTCTAAGACTTTTTTTGGTCACCCTATTAAAATAACTGGGTCTTACCTGGTCACCTCTAAAAAACAATTCTGGCTACGCCCCTGCGCCCATTAAAACCAAGTGTTTGCAGAGCTGGCCTCAAAACCTGGGTAGAAAATAGCCTATTACTTATTGATTTTGATGTTTTTGAATGTAAAAATCAAGCACATGTCATAACTAGACCTCATACAACAGTATAAAACAATAAATAAGGCCAGTTCTTTGAGACCTTGAAAACCTAAGAAACTTCCTGTATCCTCAACAGTGTTTTGGACATTCCATACTCAAACCCATGCACAGTTATTCTGGATAAACATTTTTTGATAGTTTTTTGGACAGCTTTAAAGTAAATGATCAATTCAGTTTTCAGTATACTGTTAGATAAGTTTGGATTAATAGGAGTTAATATTATTAGCACGCTGCAGACAAAAACTCTGGAGTTGCGTTTCTGTGTAAACAGGCGAAAACAGAGACTTTTTGATTGTCAGGCATGGTTGCTCACATTCACAGATTTGGTCGTCTGTATCACTGCGTTTGCTTCCCTTATTCGCTAAGCCCCTGTCATATGAACCATTACGCTCATCGTGTTCATTTTTTTCTGGTCAGTCTGTGACTAGTAACCGACTGTAATCAACAAGCATCTTTATATGCCCATAGAACTGTTTACATTTGTTTGCGCATGCCCAACATGGGTCCGAAAGGACATTTAACATGCGTTTTCAGTAGTTTAAACGCAGATTTTTTTCTGAAATGCATGTGTCAACTCTGACTACTATAGAAAAGGCCAATGAATTTTGCCAAATGAAATTTGCATGCCGGTCTCCGCCCCCGGATGTCCGGTATAAAAGGAAGCCGGCGTGCAGCATTCATTTACCTTTTGTTCTTCAGAGTCTTCGCTCGTGACTACAAACAAAAAGAATTCAACAAATTATTCTTCTACATTGCCGGATCTACGACGTAGAGCAGGGGATCGTCCCTACCTGCAGCGACCTTCCCCTGGGCATCTCGGCGGTTCCAGAGGTGTTCGAGATTTTTTCTAAAAAGGTCCTTTTCAGGACTGAACAATCTCCAGCGCGGCATGTCCCGCTGTTCTCTTGGGTGCGGCACCCTCATCGAGGAGGGGGATGGACACGATCGCTGCGTTAGGTGTCTGGGCGTCTAGCACGCTGAAGCAGCGTTCGTTGACACATCTTGCCCGCACTGCGGGCAGATTGTCATTCAGAAGTTCCGGTCACGAGTGGCTGTCTTCCTACGGGAACCAGCCACCATTTCGTCTGCTACCCGGGCCGTGACATCAGTGGCTACGGCCCCGAAGTCCCCCTGTATTAGCAGCGTTAGTGATGTAGGGACCTCTGTGAATGTAAAACCCGCCAGCCAAGTGCTCGTGGGCCGATCGTACCCCGATTCGCTCTTCTGTACGTTCCCCAACCGGTGGTGGCATACCATCCGGATCCTAAAGCATGCACTCGGAAACGATGCGTGACATAGATGAGATGTTGCTCGCAGCATCGGAGGGAGACTGGCAATCGAGTCCTCCCTTTCGGTTTGTCCCTGTCTCCTTACGAAGATCGTGGAAGCCGCCCTTTCTCCCTGAGAGGAGGAAGGAGTGTGGGTACTAAACTATCTCAACGACTGGCCTATCTGGGCACACTCTCGAGATCTGTTATGTACACAAAGGGACCTGGTGCTACGGCACCTTGATCGATTGGGACTCCAGGTCAACCAAGGGAAAGGGCAAGCTCTCCCGAGAGCAGAGCATCCTCTTTCTCGGTATGTCTCAAGTGTTATAGGTTACACCGCACTGGTCTAACCCCACTTGGCTTCAGAGCTGTAGCTCTGGACAGCGACTCCCCCTGACCCATTCCCCTGCGGAGAGGACCTGCTCTCTCAGGGAAAGGACACGTTCTGGCATCCCAGATCAGACCTCTGGGCCCCCCAAGAGCCCCTCGGAGGTTCCGATCTTCCTCACTCGATTTAGACGGCCCTCCTGATGGCGTTTGCTTCCTTCAAGAGGGTAGGGGACCTCCGAGCATCCTCCTTGTCCCCGAATTGCATTGAATTCGGCCCTGGAAACTCTCACACTATCTTGAGACTCAGGCCCGGTTGCGTGTCCAAAAAGTTCCCACTACTCCCTTCCGGGGCAAAGTGGTGAACTTGCAGGCGCAACCCGATTCGTGTTGTGTCCAGTACGTGTGTTGCGCCTCTACCTGGACCGCACGCAGAGCTCAGAAGCTCTGACCAGCTCCTTTTCTGTGTTGGAGGACAGCAAAAGGGGAAGGCTGTCTCCAAGCAGAGGCTAGCGCACTGGGTCGTTGATGCTGTTACAACGGCATACCGATCTCAGAATCTCCCATGCCCATTGGCAGTGAGGGCTCACTCCACACGGGGTATAGCCACCTCCTGGGCACTGGCCAGAAGCGCCTCTCTAGCAGACATCTGTAGAGCTGCGGGTTGGGCTACGCCCAAACACCTTCGCAAGGGTTAACAACCTTCGCGTAAACCCGGTGTCAGCCCACGTCCTGCGTGGCGACATGTAGGACTGGCATCCGGGGGGGGGGTATGCCTGCGAAAGCACCTTTCCACCCTCCAGTAGGTTGGGTCAGTGTGCTATCTACCTCTCTTCTTACCCAAACATATGGCTAAGAACAGGTATCTCACCAACCTCCCCTCTTACCCAAATACTGGTTAAGAACAGGCATTGCATCCATCACTAAGCAAGCACACCCTGGGGGCTGGCTGGGCAGAGCAGCCTTCCCCCTTAGGCCGGGATACCATACGAACTATCACAGATAGCTCTAACTCGGACCTAGTGCTACCGGACGTCTATAACACCCCCTCCGTGGGCTGTTCAGTCTGATGTATCCTCAGGAGAATGGTTCCCACTCCTGGTAACCCCCATGATCTTCCCAAGGTGGATCTCCACCTCGCGGTTAACTACTCAGTCCGCACGTTCCATGCGTTCTCCTCCAAGGATGAGACCATACCTATTTTCACCATATTCCTCCCCACGGGTAGGAGGTGGCCTCTGCAGTGCATCCCTAATTAAGGAAATTGTGCTTACCTGGTGTAAACCTAAAAAATTGGCCTTTTCTATAGTAGTCAGAGTTCATTGGTTCTCAAGGGCGAACCCCATCTGTCGTTCACGACACAACTGCTCGTTCCCTCCATCAGGGAACTGAGGTTACGTACATAACCAAGACGTTTATGATGTTTACATGCTTTGACTGTCAAAATAATCTAGTAAAATTGCCAGTAAAATTGTGCGTGGGCCGGAAAAAATTTGGATCACCCTTTCAACCGGAGTCATTTTTAAGAAAAAGGTATGTACCAGTGTTCTGTCCCATTGTGCCATAAAATGCAATTCACTAAACTTAAGCTTCATCAGCTCTACAAATGAAATGGCATCCCTGTGCAGTTCTCTGGGAAGTAGAGAATCCAACGGTCACCTGAACTCACAGAACCGTACCTCTGTACTGGTGTCTGCCAGACCCATAACTCTGCTCTTCAGCAGGACAAAGCTTTCGGAACATCATCAGATCTTTCCACGTGGATCTGGACGTTTGCTTTGAACACTGAGAAAATGCAAGCATTATGGTTTCATATAATCTTAGCTGCGGTTAAGTAGAGCCTGTTTTAAAGAAAAATGGTTCAGTTGCCATTCTATCTCTCTTTATCCTTACTTTGTGTGTTCATGTGTAATGTTTTATGTACAGTATGTCTTTGTTACTTGCGATCAATATGCTGAGCATGTAGAGTAAGTTTTTATAAATACCCATGTATTCACTCATGTTGTTCTGTGTTCAATGCTCACATTATTTGATCTCTTAATCTGTGATTTTTGCTACCTTGAAGTTCTGTGAAGCAAGAGATGTCCTGTTTAATGTGCAGGGTTAATGATATCACAAATGCATTTTCTGGATGAAAACATACGAGTCGATATTATTATTACTTCTGCTAATCAGATATTACCCGAAAAACAAGTATACATAATGACAATTATTATACACATTTTTCTTTAAGCTAAACCAATGGTTCTCTGACTGAAATTGATGTTAATTAGTACCCTGACTTCCAATGAACCCCGGTAAAGCAATGTTTTTTTCAAAACACCATCATGAATTACTAGTCCTACTACTTTTAAACACTGTTTGTGTTATACCTACTGTTGGCTCGAAGGACAAACTGTTGAAGTGTCGATTTGAAGCGTAAACATCTTCATAATATGGCTGCTCAGGTTTTCTAATCCAGATAGCTTTTCCTCGCATTACGCCACTATCACTGCATGTCACCGTTTTTTTAATGACCACAGAGAGTCAGGACCTTGGTTTAGCGTCTCATCCGAAGGACAGTTTTTTAAATGTATAGTGTCCCCGTCACTATACTGGGACATAAGGACCCACACAGACCACAGGGTGAGCAGCCCCTGCTGGCCTAACTAGCACTTCTTCCAGGAGCAATCTAGCTTTCACAGCAGATCTCCCGTCCAGGTACTGACAAGGCTCAGCCCTGCTTAGCTCCAGTGGACGGTCAGCTTCCTTATTAATTCAATTCCTTTTTGCTTAATACTATAACTGATCTGAAATATTAATATGAATAATACCTCCAAATATTATAATTTATTTTCAGAGAATATCTTGAGGCCTCAGAAGACACATACAATTGTCATTGACATGATCTTGACTGCAGAATATTTAGTTCCATTACTTAATATTCATTGGTGGTAAAAACAGTGTTACAAACTAGGGTTTTAAGATACTGAAATACCACAAATTTGCAAATGGCAGGACAGACAGCACTTTTTATAAATTCCCTGCTTCATATATACATATGCACTATCTGTGCCTTCATATATATTTAATATGAAGGTTTAACAAATTAATTTAGTGAATATCACAAGAAAAAAACTATATTTTATTTATTAATTCATTAATTTTGTTCATGAGACTTTTCACAGTTAATAAAAATCGTTCTAAAAATAATATATTACATTACAATATTTTGTTTCTAAAAGCAAAACATCGAGTAAAGTTGCATGTTAAATTTGCATTAATCCTGTACCTTGTACAAGTTGCTTTTGTATGATTGAAGACGACATGACTGCATCATGGCCACGATCTAATCCGGTTTACATGAAATAAGCCTGCTCCCAAGCAGGTTTAAGATAAAGGACCCGTTGCTAAAACAACAAGCCCAGGTTGAGCGTCAAAGAACCGAACAATCCAAGATCATGTGGTATCGTCAACAATAAAATCCAGCTAACTGAGTAAGTGAGGTACGAAGGACGGGCCCCAGGTCTCTTCGGATTCAGGTACAAATTTTTGAGCCTGTGAACACCTCAAGATTAGAGACTCCTACTGATCTGCATGGTCTTGTCATGATTTAAATTGATCTAACAACATAACACCGTTACCAGACAGTCATAAAAGAACATCCAGACAGTTAGAAAGCATGGTCATTTAGATGAATGCGAGTATGAATTAGCCAGCACTATAGCCAACATTATTCGCCCACAAAATTAAAACCACTGACACATGGTTGTATTGTTACAATGTCATCCGTCAAAAATGGTATTTATTAGGTTATAAAAAAACAGTTGAAAGCAGAAAAAAATGTCAAGTGAAATAATGTTAAGTGTCCCATGGTGCCTTCTTGGTATGCAGTTTACCAAAAGTGTTAAATTAAAATACCAGGATTACATGGAGTACTCAATATTGAGTAAACATACACTGATCTTACAATACTTTACATGGTCCATTATTAGGTTTGTGAATAAGATGTTTTGAATGAAATGTGAACAGATTAAATTCAAATAACATTTATTTTCATATCACAATTCACACATTCAAATTATTTTCTTAAAGAACAGAAATACACAACACAAAGCAATAAAAGTTATTGAAGTTTTAACCAAATAAAATAAATAAAAGTTATGATTTGACACTGGTGGTTTGCCCTTTGGAGACCAATCACTCGAATAAACATTGCATAGCACTCTTTCTGCCAGAGAGTGTGCCACCTTCTAAAACTTTGACATTTAAACTTCATGTAAGGGCAAAGGCTTCCATATTGTAACTGGAGACAACCCTGCTAACCAAGTGTGCTGGGTAGGTGGGGTATTACAGAAACCACATCTAACTTAAGGGGAGGTTACATGTGGAAATACCACAGATGCACTTTATACCACAGGTGGTGCAACATCTGGCTGAACCCCAGAACAAAGGACTGCCAAAGAACCAACAAACCTTAGTGGGGGAAACGGATTAGATCTTTGTCTAGAGGATGACAGGGTTTACAGACAGGAAAACTGGACAGCAGAAATACCTCACATGGGACTACCAACAGGGAAATCACTTTATTTGGAATAATTGCAAGGTACACACTGGACACAGCAAGGATAAGGCTTCCTCGACAGTGGGAGGACCGGAAAATTTACAGAGTTAAAGGGAGTAGTGAGAACTTGGGGCAGGCTGAGGTCTTAGGATCATGCAAGTGTCCTGGACCTATCAGTAGGTATCCGCTAAACAAGGTGAATGTTTGCAGATTCCCAACCCTTTTAATGGAGGTGAGCACCATCAGAAAGGTTGTATTTTGAAAGAGGGCTCTAAACTTTTATGACTTACAATGAGGGAAATAAGTATTTGATCCCCTGCTGATTTTGTAAGTTTGCCTGCTTACAAAGAAATGAAGGGTCTATAATTTTTATGGTTGGTTTATTTTTACTTATAGAGACAGAATATAAAAAAAAATCAGTTTTTTTTATACAGGTTATGAATAGTTTTTTTGCATTTGATCCGCGAGGAAAATAAATAAATTTGTACTTGGTGAAGAAACCCTTGTTGGCAAGCACAGAGGTAAGACATTTCTGATAGTTGATCACCAGGATTGCTCATGTGTAAGGATACTTTTTAGTCCACAACTCTGTAAATCTTTAAGGTTTTTTGGCTGTTGCTCAAAAAATTGCAGTTTTAGCCTCCTTCACAGATTTTCTATAGGACTAGGGTCTAGAGACTGGCTAGGGCATTTAATGTGCTTCTCCTTAAGCCACTCTCTGATTGTCTTGGCAATATGTTTTGGATCTTTGTCATGTTAAAGGGACATCCACGACCCATCTTCAGTAATCTAGTTAAGGGGAGGAGGTTCTCGTCCAAGATTTTATGGTACACAGGCCGGTCCCTCAAGCCCTCAATGCGGTGAAGCCTTCCTGTACCCGTAGCAGAGATAAAAAGCCCTAAAGCAGAATATTTCCAACATTGTGCTTCTTTGTAGGGATGGTGTTCTTGGGGTCATATTCAACATTTCTCTCCCTCCAAACATAGGAGCCAATTTTGATCTGGCGAAAGTGCTGGCACTGCTGTAAAAGCCTTTTCTGAATCATTTTGATGTTCATTGTCAAACTTGAGATGAGCCAGACGGGCTTCCTGGGCAGGAGGACCTTGCGGTTGCTTCAGGATTTCAATCTATTGTGGCATAGTGTGTCACCAAAGGTTTGCTTGCTAACTGTGGTCCCAACTGTCTTGAATTCAATAACAAGCTTCTTCCGTGTATGTCTGGGGTGATCTTTAACCTTTCTCATGATCATCTTCACTCCATTGGGGAAATCTTGCAGGGAGCTCCAGACCAATGGCATTTGATAGTTATTTTGTATTTCTTCTACTTCCAAATGATCGCACCAACAGTTGCCTCCTTCTCACAAAGCTTCTGTCTGTAGCCTATTCAAGGTTTGTGCAGGTCTCCAATCTCGTCCCTGACATCCATAAGACCTATTTGGTCTGGACCATGGTGGTGGAGAGGTTGAAATGAAAGATACAGATTCTGTTGGCAGGCATCTTTTATATACATAACAAGCTGATTTAGGAGTACTGTCTTAAAGTGACAGGACTAATCTGTTGTCCATATAGGCACATAACCAATCTGTGGAGCCAGAATTCCGGCTAGTTGGTAGGGGATCAAATACTTATTTCACTGGCTGAAATGCAAATCAATTTGTAAACTGAATATTCTGTCTCTATCAGTTAAAATAAACCTACAATAAAAATGATAGACCCTTCAAGAACCTCATTTCAAATCAGCAGGGATCAAATTCTTATTTCTCTCACTGTATAAGGCCCAAAAAGGGCTCTCTGGAGGATCACTAGCACCAAAGAAAGGTTACAAGAATGCATCAAGCCAGGCCTGGGAGAATTCCACCTCACAGTGCCTCTAAGACATCGGTCAATAAGGTCCTGCTTGCTTAATGATTTGTCATCCAGCATAGCTTGATGTGCCACAATAGTAGGCCCTTATACCTTCAGGGTGGAGGAAGACAACTGTTCCTCCAATGCTTCCAGTAAAAAATTAAACGCAGACACAACAGAGGATCTCTGCGAGTTTGCCCGAGGGAAAAGAATCAGTCTTCAAAAAGGTACCACTCCAAAACAGATGCCTTATAGAGGTGGATCCAACCCTCTATATGAAAGCATATGTGCTGCACGATAAAGGCTGCCCTGGATGTGAGTCGCAAAGCCTCTGCTGATTCTATAGGTGAAAGTGGCGGGTGATATGCAATGGCGAAAAGCAGAAATAACTATTGTGATTTATTCACACCATAGTCATAGTGATTTCTAGCTGGATGAACACAAGCTTGCCTTGAATGAAAGTACACAGCCTCTGCAAAACTGCCAATAACTCCAGACAGTTGGATATGCCAATGCTGGCGAGGCTGTGTCTGGGGGCCCTGATGCGTTGTACTCGCTGCATACCACATAACCATGTTCAATGTGTCTGTTATGACCATATGCAAGACACCGCCGAACCTGTTCTAAGGGTACCTCTGTCGGTAGAAACTTTTTGCATCCCAAGAAAGTAATGCTCTGCACAGGGAATGCAAGTTATTTGCATGTGATGGTAAAACTTTTATACTGCGACAGGTCATCATCCTCAAAAAAATCTCAACATGACAATTAAACCAACATACAGTGGCTTATCTGTCTTGTTGAGAACTCAGGATTGGGACAGGTTTGGAGGTGTGGGAAGGAAAACAGGATGACTTGGCAAGAAACCCTCTATTGTATCTCCTTAAATTGCCATTGTGCACATCCACAGCAGCCCAGGAAACATCCAAAGTGGTCTGTTGAAGAAACAACCAGCACACATAAGTGTCCTAGTGGGCAATGGGAATGCCCCCAAACATCTGAGACGGAGATTGTGAACGTCAGAAGGAGAGTGGTATCAACCGCACCGCATGAAAAAGAGACTGATTGTAGTGCCCTATCCAAGAATACATTTGCTTTATTAGTTGCTGCTTGAAACAAGGCATGAAAATCCCACTTGCAATTTCACATTGATCCGTTTAGAAAGAAGCAGCGTGATTGGTCTGATTGATGACAAAAGTTTCTTCTTTGAGCAGTGATACAACTTCTGAATGTTTTTGCTGATGTCTTTGGAGGCAAATAAAAGTGTTAAAACTCTTTCCACATGGTACACAGTAATAGAGGTTCACTCCTGTGTGTGTTTTCTGGTGTCTACTAAGGTGACCTGACCGAGAGAACTTCTTCCCACACTGCGAGCAGTTATACGGCTTCTCCTCTGTGTGGGTTCGTTGGTGTCTACTAAGACGACTTGACTGAGCAAAACTTTTCCCACACTGTGAGCAGCGATACGGCTTCTCCTCTGTGTGGGTTCGTTGGTGTCTACTTAGGTGACTTGACCGAGAGAACTTCTTCCCACACTGTGAGCAGTTATACGGCTTCTCCTCTGTGTGGGTTTGTTGGTGTCTACTAAGATGACTTGACTGAGCAAAACTTTTCCCACACTGTGAGCAGTGATACGGCTTCTCTCCTGTATGTATGCGCTGGTGTTCACATAAATCTTTTGACCGAGAGAAACTCTTCCCACACTCTGTGCATTGATACGGCTTCTCTCCTGTGTGTATGCGCTGGTGTTCACGGAAACCTTTTGACCGAGAGAAACTCTTTCGACACTCTGTGCATTGATACGGCTTTTCTCCTGTGTGTATGCGCTGGTGTTCACGGAAATCTTTTGACCGAGAGAAACTCTTTCCACACTCTGTGCATTGATAAGGCTTCTCTCCTGTGTGTATGCGCTGGTGTTCACGGAAACCGTTTGACCGAGAGAAACTCTTCCCACACTGTGTGCAGTGATACGGCTTCTCTCCAGTGTGTGTGCGCTTGTGTTCACCAAGAAGACATGCCCAAGAGAAACTCTTCCCACACTGTAAGCAGTGATGCGGCTTCTCTCCGGTGTGTATGCGCTGGTGTTCACGAAGCCGACTTGACCGAGAGAAACTCTTCCCACACTGTGTGCAGTGAAATGGGTTCTCTCCTGTGTGTATTGCCTGATGTCTAATAAGATTACTTGACCGAGAGAAACTCTTCCCACACTGTGTGCAGTGATATGGCTTCTCTCCTGTGTGTGTTTGCTGGTGTACACCAAGATGACTTGACTGAGAGAAGTTCTTCCCACACTGTGTGCAGCGATATGGCTTCTCTCCAGTGTGTGTGCGCTGGTGCACACGGAGATCGTAGGGTCGAGAGAAACTCCTGCTACAACGTGAGCACTGATGCAGCTTCTCGTCTGTGTGTATGCGGTGGTGTCTACTGATATGACTTAAAAGAGAGAAACTCTTCTCACAATGTGTGCAGTGATACGGTTTCTCTCTTGTGTGTAAGCGCTGATGTACTTTTAAATGACTAGACCAGATAAAACTCTTCCCACACTGCAAGCAGTGATATGGCTTCTCTCCTGTGTGTACGCGCCGGTGTGCAGTGAGAAGACTTAACAGAGAGAAACTCTTGCCACACTGTGTGCAGTGATACGGCTTCTGTACTGTGTGTGTGAGCTGGTGTACAGTGAGATAACTTGACCGAGAGAAACTCTTTCCACACTGTTTGCATCGATACAAATTCTCTCCTGTGTGTGTGCGCTTGTGTTCCATTAAATTACTTGACCTAGAGAAACTCTTTCCACATTGTTGGCAGTGATACAGCTTCGGTACTGTGTGGATACACTTGTGTGCACTAAGACGACTTATCAAAGAGGAACTCTTCCCACAATCTGCACAATGGTGAGTTTTCTCCTTGCCTTCTCTATGTTTTAGTTCGATTGGAGTGGCACAGCAGAGATTATCAGATGATACATGTTCTGTTTTCAAGATTGGTTTAGGTACCATGTCCTGCAGTATGTCACACGCCTCATGATGGCATCTTCTCATATGTTTGTGGAGATAAGTTTGAGCCGTGAATGACAATGAACACACAGAACAGGAAAACACAAGGCATGAACCGTTCTCTAAAAAGACAACAAAGAAGAAAAAATTAGACATTCTCATTTCGTATTGCAGTGTAAAAGGCAA
Source organism: Triplophysa dalaica (assembly GCF_015846415.1). Classification (NCBI taxonomy): domain Eukaryota; kingdom Metazoa; phylum Chordata; class Actinopteri; order Cypriniformes; family Nemacheilidae; genus Triplophysa; species Triplophysa dalaica. The sequence continues at coordinate 3,759,966 of NC_079563.1, read as the reverse complement.
GGTATGTTGTTGTTGTTGTAATATTAGCTGTCATCTTCACTTATTTTGTTCTTTTGCATTATTATTTGCTTGGTCTAAGCTATTGTTTCTCAACCCTAGTCCTCGAGGACCCCCTTCCCTATATTAAACACCTGATTGAGTCCCTTCGGAGTGGGGGTCAGGTGTTGAATCAGCTGATTTTATAAGGAGACATCTAAAATATTCTGGAAGGGGGTCCTCGAGGACCTGTACATACACAATCAGCATAGTCATGCGTATCTTCTCCATACATGCGTGAGCTGCGCAGATATTAAGTCTCGCAAGTCTTCTCCATACATAAGTGAGCTGCGCAGATATTAAGTCTCGCAAGTCTTCTCCACACATGTGAGAGCTGCACGGATATTAAGTCTCGCATGTCTTCTCCATACATGTGAGAGCTGCGCGGATATTAAGTCTCGCATGTCTTCTCCATACATGTGAGAGCTGCACGGATATTAAGTCTCGCATGTCTTCTCCATACATGTGAGAGCTGCGCGGATATTAAGTCTCGCATGTCTTCTCCATACATGTGAGAGCTGCGCGGATATTAAGTCTCGCAAGTCTTCTCCACACATGTGAGAGCTGCGCGGATATTAAGTCTCGCATGTCTTCTCCATACATGTGAGAGCTGCGCGGATATTAAGTCTCGCAAGTCTTCTCCACACATGTGAGAGCTGCGCGGATATTAAGTCTCGCATGTCTTCTCCATACATGTGAGAGCTGCGCGGATATTAAGTCTCGCATGTCTTCTCCATACATGTGAGAGCTGCACGGATATTAAGTCTCGCAAGTGTTCTCCACACATGTGAGAGCTGCGCAGATATTAAGTCTCGCAAGTCTTCTCCACACATGTGAGAGCTGCGCAGATATTAAGTCTCGCAAGTCTTCTCCACACATGTGAGAGCTGCGCGGATATTAAGTCTCGCATGTCTTCTCCACACTAGAAGAACTAGGCCTACTGGCCCAGCCAGGGCTCAATCTGGGGACCTTCTTGTTGTAAAAGAGGAGTGCTTACCACCAAGGCCCTGTGCCACACCACATTCTGATTTAAAACATTGGCTGACACGATCACCCCACACACCTTAGTGATTTTGGCTCTATTCTTTCACATAGAGCAACCCTCTGTTTCGGTAACCATGTGCTTGGTAACAGGCAAATTCTGCTAAAGTTTATATATCCAAATAATCAAAGACAGTGACAGGTTTACAAACTCTGTTTTGTACGCTTTCATTCACGAGTCTGCCCCCATAAGGGGAATTGAATGTGCGGTTTATCCCCACCATTCATTGCATAGAGTAGCTGAGAGAGTGAATACATGAATATAATGGAAATACTGTAATGTCATTGTGACTGCCTGAATGAACTGTGAGTTATCTAAAGATTACCAGAGATATTCTTTCTTGAACTAAAACAATATTTCACAAACAATAGTTATTCATACCTTTGTCAGAGCATTTAGTGTTCCACAGATGGTCAAAAGTGACGTCAAAATCTCTGGCATACTCCTCTCCATACCAGACTAGCAATTCTTCTCCAGTTTTGATTGGCCGGCAACATCTGTACAGAATCACTTCTTTATACTGAAATGCCACCAGATTTTGTTCCACTTCACTGCGAGCACAATTTACATATCTGAGAAAGAGACAGACAAAAAAACAAAACAAAAACAGGTATTAAAAACAAGATCAATATCCCTTATCAAACAGACATGTAACTGGTTCAGTTGATTTTTTATATGCTCTTCGTGCACAATTTCAAGTTAATTTAACCCCTCCCATTAAAAATGGTTGACTGTATTCTGGGACCCTTTTACTTATGATCTTCTTACCCCTGGTTTGTTCCAAACCTGTATGACTTTATTTCTTCAGTAAACAAGACAGAATGTGGTAGGGCTGCTCCCTTACACTATTTGCTATTCGACTGGAAGACAGTTTTTAGAGCTGATTTTAATTAGTCTGTTGTCTGCTTATTATTTTAAAAGAATATACGCACCACATTAGTCACTTTACATAGCCGTGCTATGGCGGGATATTGAGCTCAGTTTCCCCAACAATGCAGAAAAGCTTTGGTTCCTGCAACATTCCAAAATGCTAAATGTGGCTTAATCCATTTAAACCAAATTCAGAATATGCATTAATAAAGCGTATTATGTAAAGAAATGCAGAAGAGCCTAGAACGAACAATCTTGAATGATGTTCGTTCATAGATGCAGTTGCTAGGAGCTCTCACAACTGGCATAGTTTTTGCACTATTTTTGTGTCACTGCACTTCAGTACAGTCATACACAACTACTGGATCAAAATACTGGAGTACACACTTTACAGCCGAGGGTATCATTCCTCAAGAGATCACCAGACCATCTCCCAGTACTCCCACTGTCGCAGGAGGGAAGAGGAGACGCTGTGAGCGGAGGTAGAAGAGAGGCAAGCGGCGGGCGTATGGGCCCGGCTAAAGGCTAATCCGTACAAACCACCGCTCCCTACCAGCTTTCTCTCTAATGCCCAGTCCATCCGCAACAAGATGGATGAGTTACGGCTTCAACTGGCTGCACATAGTTCGATTTACAACTGTTGCTGAATGATCTTTTCTGAAACCTGGCTGGACCCAACCACTCCGGACACGAATACTAAGGTAGCTGGATGAAACGCCTACAGAGCACACAGGACAGTGGACTCGGGTAAGAAGACCGGCGGGGGGTTGTGCACCTATATTAACAACTCGTGCAACTTGTGCACAGAGGTCACGATAGTGGATAAATTGTGTAGTCCAGATGTAGAACTCATGCTGCTAAAGTGCAGGCTGTTTTATCTACAAAGGGAGTTCACTGTTGTTTGCATCTGAGCTGTGTATATCCCACCGGATGCTAATGCTAAACTAGCATTAGCACAGGTCTATGTTAGCATTAGCAACAAGCGTAATAGCACATCCGGATAGTGTTTTATTGCAGCTGGGAACTTTAATCACACTAACTTAATCAGTTCTTCACAAATTCCACCGTTATGTGTAATGTGCTTCAATGGGAGATAAAATCCTGGACCAAGTGTATACTAACAAAGCTGATGCATACAGAGCCCAGATCTACCCTCATCTGGGTCTGTCGGACCAACTTTCTCTTCTGCTACACTCACTGTATACACCCAAAATCAAAACTGCTGAGACTATGATTAAAACTGTGCGAATATGGCCAGAGGATAAGATTCATTTGCTCCAGGACTAATACCACTACACAGATTGGGATGTATTTAAAGGACATGGACACGGATACCTGTGAATTTCTGGATGAATACACCATTACTGTTTTAGAATACATCTTCAGTGCAGATAACGTTACATCATGGAGGCCATTCCGTGTGTCTCCTTGCAGGAAACCTTGGATGATACACCGTGAACAACAAATAATCTGAGCTAGGAATTTAGTATACAGATCTGGGGACCCGGAAGCATACAGCACAGCCAGGACTGTTCTGAGAAAAAGGCATTAAAACTGCCAATACAGGAGGCGTATTGAGGCCAGTATTAACAACTCCTCAAATTCTAGGCGGGTATAGGAGGGTATCAGGGACATTCAGGGCTCTAGACTAACCTTTTGCACTGGTGAACCTAACTGTTTTTCTTATATGCAACAGCACAAAAGTTGTGGACTTTTAGTCCAAAATTTTTAGACAAAATTTTCGTCCACATTGCGTTTAACGCATTTAACATTTAACTGGTGTTACCAGTCTTTCTTTTAATGTCCACATAGGCAAAACGGACTAGTTAATGATTAACTAACAATCTGGTCACAATAAAGTTTTTTATTTGAAGCACAAATCTACAAGAAATGTAACTTACTGAAGAACTGTGGATGGTTAAAGTGCTTCACTGTACTGAAATTTTAACTTCAAAGATCTCAAGATAAATGGACCAGTACTTGACATAACCTGGGAGGTCGATGGCTTCGTGTCAGAGCAATGCTTATGAAAGTCGGACAGATCCGGCCTTAACCTAACATTCTTCACAAAAGAGTTGTCAATCGTTCTTTTCATCTTCTCTCATCATCCGCGGCTACATCCACTCTGTTTAACTGGCTGCTACTCACCTCTCTGTCTGACTGCAGCACACACATTTTCAAACGTACACACCAGAGGTTGTCTATGTAACAAAAGTTATGGCTGAGGTCGGGGAGAATATGTGTTTAAAGGTAAGTAATGAAGATAAAAATACAACAGTCCAGTATCACAAGTAAAAGTCACTTTAAAGTGGTACTAGACTTACTCTTATAACAGTAAAAGAAAAACGTTTCCTAGTGTTGATGTCGATAAAAATACTGTAAAAAAATGTTTGAATAAAACGAAAGTAATTAAAATGGTGCAGGGCACTCTTAAAGAACAAGAGCTCTGCCATTATCACTACATAAGGTAACTAACAAACATTACGGACAACAACTAATAAGTAGTCAAGAAAGTTTTACATTGTTTATCATGTGCAATCGCAGTCCGGCTCGCATGAGCAGCAGAGCGGGGATACCTCCTGGAGCTGCAGACTGGGACCTCTGTCATCTCACGATAACATTGTACAAAAAAAAACTTTGCATGCCAAAGTTTACACAAGACTGGCGGGATATGTGCATTGTTGCTCCTTATTCTTCATGTTATGTGGTTTACACTAAAAAAAATGACTGTCTTAGACATTTTTTCTTATTTTCCAGTGAAAATGTCTAAACATTCTTAAATTAAGATGCATTTTCTTGATGAGTAAATTGACCCAAGAAAATAAGTCTAGTTTTCAGTAAAAAATATGAAATTTCAGTGAATTTGTGCTTAAAACAAGACTTTTTTTCTTAGGTCAATTTACTCATCAAGAAAATGCATCTTGATTTAGCTATAATAACCACGAAACACGTCATATCGATTTCTTTCTCATTCTCGCTTGTGATTGTTTGTTTTTGAGTGTTAAGATATTTTTTGCAGCTTGCTGCTGTAAAGTTCTTTAGGTTGTGTTTTGCTGTTTCGTCATTGACTACGGATTGTGTATACACTAGAAGTGTCTTAAGTGCATGATGAGCGAAGATTACATTTTATGAATCTCTTTCTGGGAAGGCGTCAATCTTCTGGCTTCCTTCAGTGTTAATACGCATTCATATGCCCTGGTTGCATTGGCTTATGAGCACGCCCAAGTGTTTTCTCATGAGGTAAATTCACTACCAGCATGGTTCGATTTTGTGCGTGTATTGATTCGGTATGGATTCGGTTGGATGCCCTACATGCCCTAATGTTATGAATAGCATGGATGGACATCACCAGTGCCCTTTATGACTGGGTATGTAACATCTCAAAGTTCTCTCAGAGAACACGATGGTGTGTGTATTGACCCCTAGTGGACTAGTGCACTTTTTCGTGCATGCACTGTTGTATGCGGCACGTCCGTGCAGTCTCAAAAAATGGGATGCCCGCAGACGGGCTGTACGGAAGACCCTTTGATGACGAAAATTGCGTCATGCAGGCGTCGCGCGGACGTATAGACCGCACTTTGGCCTTAAAGTGGAAGTACTTGAAACAACTTAACATGGAATCATGCATTGCCACCAGGCGTTGTAGGAAATTAGTTTGTTTTGGTTTCTTCTTCTGATATGTCTCAATGGCAAGACTTTACACATACCTGCAAACTCAGAAGAAGTGAAAAAGGTGACAGCGGGGGGGGTTGGTATTGTCATTTTTTTCAGGCCTTTTGGCAGCACAAGTTTTTTAAGTGCAATACATGACACCAATGGAGCAGCGGCTAATCACATCACATGCTACAGGAGAAATATGGACACAGCAAGTCCCGTGCTGTGTCTTTCTCTGACAATTAAAATGCGATTCTGGGTGGCCGAAGGACCAAGAAAATGACACGGTTAGCTGTTATCTTGATTCTGGTTTGCCAAATGAATCTAGGTGCTGGAACAAAGACGTTTCAGATACTCGAGAGTAGATAACCCCCACAGAAAAAAACTCTTTGGATTAACACGATTCACATAAATTACCTATTTTTGATTCAAAACGGTGAATTTTGCCGAAAAGCTTGCGTTACAGGCCATGGGCATTATATAGTACTCAGGCCCCCAACAACATCCCCACCTCTATGGAAAAGTGTTTCACAAGACCGTTGACACGGTCATGCCGATGGTGGACTGTTTTAGGGAATGTCATCTGAATCGCTGAATAGCTGAGCACAACATGAAGATGAGCAAGTGATAAAGTCACAAACACCTTTTGGGATAAATCCTTCTATAAGGTTGCATACATTCCAGACAGTGAGGATAAAGTATCTTATAATAATTATACTAACAGCATCTCACCTCATCCAGTTTGAGTGTGTTTCTCTTCTGGCATCTATATATTCATTCAAGTGTCTTCTCTTGTATATCTGTGAAATGAATAATAAACAATTTAAACTAACACTAACATTTACATTTAGTCATTTAGCAGACGCTTTTATCCAATGAGTTAAGGGAGCAATAAGCGGTATGTCATACAGGAGCAATACTACAACAGGTGCCAATACAAAGTTACTGGTTTCAACAAAAACAATTATGTAAGTTATATCTAAGTTCGTAATTATGTTCATCATGTTTAATGTTTAACCAGAGATGTCCAAAGTCGTTCCTAGAGGGCCATTGTCCTGCCTTCGTCTGCGGAGCATATCTGGAGTTTGTGCGCGACAGCGCCCTCTGGCGTTCAGATGCAGCATTTAACTGTACTTCACTAACAGACTGTGCATAATAAAAACTATTAAAAATTTGCTGGCAAACGCCAAATTACGTGTAGTTTATTATCGATTAATCGTGCAGTACTGACTCTAGGGGACACTGGGGCACAGTGTGTTTCTCATTTAGCCCGCAAGATCCATTTTCCAGCTGAGTTTAGCCCCAGCTCTGATAAAACACACCTGAAGCTAATCACCCTCTTTAGAAATAGATGCTTTTAATGATTTGGGGCTGCGCAAATAAATAGGCCTATGACATTAAAGAACCACGAGAGAGATTCAAGTGCCAATGCATCTGAATCACTCTTGTGGTACTTTTATGCGAAACGCCAAACAATTTGCACGCCATGCATTAAGCCGCTGAAAAGCTTGTTCAGGTGTGTTTTATCAGAGCTGGGGCTAAACTGGGCAGGAAAACAGGTCTCACGGGCCAGAGTTGAGAAACACTGCTGTACACTTAGCGGCTATGGTGTTGTCTGTTGAATTGATTTTTTCTCCAAACCAAGATCGCCATTGACCAGAATTTCATGTTGCTCCAAAATATCCTAGAATACTCTTACAGGTAGGAAAACACAAGAGGTAATCATATAACAAATATGAATGTCATATGACTAAAACTAAATCCATGATGCAGGAGTAAAACATGTGGCTCTTAAACATTAAACAGAGAATAGGCAGTATGCAGCGGCGGCTGGGTGCTGCACAAAGGAAACACAGAAGCACATGGATATTAAGTCAAGTTCATGCTCCATTAAGATATTTTGTCAATTTCCTTCTGTTAATATATCAATATGTTATTTTTGTGAGTCTTTGCAGCAAAATCGTTAACAAAATGTTATGTAAAGGTTTAGAGTCCATTTACTCTCCACAACGTCATTACAGCGGTAAGCTAATATAGAGCATTAAAAGAAACTGTTTCTTCTAACCAACGGCCTGCTACAGTAATTTTGATTAACAACTTCAAAGGCCATTTTCTTTTTATTTAATTTTTCTTTGCACACTCAGATTCCAGAGTTTTAAACAGTTCTATCTCCACCCAAAAATGAACCCAAAAATGAATCGAGCCCCAGACGGCACGATTTAAACCCTGCAGGTAACAATTTCAACATCTATGTTAACATCTAACATCTATCTCATCCCCAGTTCAAATCACTAAATTATTTGTCTAGTAGTCACTGTGTCAAAAAAATCCAGATTTTCCCAGCACTCACCAGGTGGCAAAGCGCTGCCGCTAATCATAATGATGTTAAGCATTATTGACATAGCACCGATTGTCTTTAACAAAGACAAACAATATGGGACGGGATGAAAAAATTGAATCTTACGACCCTAGCCCCAACGTCCTTTACAAATCACTCAGACAACATAATTTCTGGCCAAATCAGGCTGACTGTGTGTAGTCTGAACGAGGCATATTTCAGCGTTTTCACAAATACTTTGATTTCAATATTTTACAAGATATTAAATTAGGGATCAATAATATGTGATATTTTTTTATTCAAGACAGAAACTTAAATCCAGAACTTGTTCCTGTGCTGTTGTTGTAAAGACAGTACACTTGATTTTAAACATATTCTAATTATGTTTTACGGCAAGTCATTGTTGGAATTAGTACTTTACGTCATTTTAAAAAAAAAGTTTCTGTATGAAAAAACATTTCTCTGTGAAAAAAAAATCCCTTTCAGACAACAGACTCACCATAAACGAGTATCCACTGCTGACAGCTTCGTCCATATTGCTTTCTTCTGCTTCATAAGGGCCAAAATGTGCTCCGATTGGAATAATCTCCTCCTGGTTAAACACCCCGAGTCCTGCATTGGGAATGTTGGATGTGAGAACCTCCAGTCCAGCAGGAAGGGTTAGTCTGGCCCGGTCTGAAGCCCCCACTGGCACAAGGGTGTCAGGAATGAACAATGGAGCACCATGAACGTCACATTCACCATTGAAAAATGACTGACACTCTTCACAATCTGTGTGAATATAAAACAAAGAAAAAAGATTTTAAAAAGAAATTTCTAATGACATTTTTATATATTTACATTTACATTTAGTCATTTGGCAGACGCTTTTATCCAAAGCGACTTACAGTGCACTTATTACAGGGACAATGCCCCTGGAGCAACGTGGAGTAAAGTGTCTTTCTCAAGGACACACTGGTGGTGGCTGCTGGGATCGAACCAGCAACCTTTGATTTACCAGTTCAGTGGTTTAACCCACTAGACCACCATCTCATTCTATGTATAGAATTATATTTTATATATATTTGAATATTAGATATATATATATTAAATAAATATGAAAATGACTCTAAATAAAGCTACAAAAGTTTAATTTTCTCTTTATTATGCGACGATGTATTAGGTTACTGTCACGAAGGCAAATTCTTTTTTTGATGCGGATATACATTTAAAACCCAACGGACTGTGCTTATGTGAGCCTTTTGTGTTTTTGACATAACAGCATGTGTATTTTGCAGCATGAGAACATATACAAGACGAGAAAGAGAACTTCATGATGATTATTAGGCTAACGGAGATGTCTGGAACACAGATAAAGTCATATATGCGATGTATGCTGTTGAATGGGGATGAACCGACGCGTCGCAGCATGTAGAATAGACATTACACTGAACAATGATCAAAGATCTGTCAGCAAAAGTAGAAAGCGTATTTGTAATAAATCAACAAGTGTCTCAGTTTAAATGGTCGCAAAAGTGCTTGTAGAGCAAATCATCTTGTTCTTCTAAGTTGGCAGTGTTTCATGCATTCTGGCTCCTTTACAATATTACAAATTGAGTTTATTTTGAAGAATTTAATAATGAACATAGCACAGTATCGTGGTACTCCAACTGGTATAGCATCGCAAGATGTTTATTGTACAGTGACAACCTGATTCATTAACATTAATACCATGATGCAGAATTGAGTAAAAGACAATTGAGACTCCAAATTCTGATTGAATGAAACATGTTCCAAAGACTATAAAAAGATATCTGTAAACAATATTCTGTATTAATGAGGTCCTGCTTTACTTTGGCAACCTAAGTTTAAATATTTAGTGTTGGCACAGATTTAATTGTCAAAGTCTATTTCTATGTATGCATATACAGTAATAATGCCATAGATGACAACATGCCTGATAACTTGATGGTGATGTTTCATTCTTTTAGTCAGAATCTAGACTATTAAATATCTTAAGGCCAGCAGCTCTGCCGTGAGGACAACGGTTACACATAATACAACAAAGAAAAGATTTGTAATATGTGTCTCACAAAGAAAGTCTTGTTTCTGTTCGTCCTCCTCCATGTTGACGACACGTGGTGCAGATTGTAGCTGTTCACCTGCACTCACTGTATGTTCACTCGTCCTCTTTCTGTTGCTCCTTTAACACACAAAACAGTGTTTACTAAAGTTTACTAAAAGTCCATCACACAGGTAAAGCGTCATTCACAAACACAGTAGCTGTATTTCAAACCTCTGAATAAAAAAGGCTCTCAAAACTTATGGATGGACGCAGTACACAATGTTTTGAGCATATACATGTCTTTATTAACAGTTTTAAACTATTCATGAGAATGAGAATATACAACGATGCAATAATAGAGGATTTTTTCAGCACTACATTCTGCACTCAGGATGTGCATGAGTGCTTTGGTTCCACTCTGAAAAATATATTCAGAGATTTTGTAATAAGTATGAAAGTAAAGACATGCAGGGCGTGTTGATATCGGAACCGAATGATCCGAGGTACATCTCCCTTGATACAAACTGCAAAACTCTCGTATTCACTTAGTCAGCTGAAGCAGCAGTGTTGCAACTGTTGATCACGCTCAACAATCATGTGATGACAATGCATTGTGAATGGCCAAAATGCACACGGATTGACACAAAAAGTAACAAATTCTCATTGAAAGCATCAAAGTGATGTCTGATGTGCTTTAAACAGTCACATGACCTTCCAAACATACACTGTTATATGTATGTGAGAGGGTGAGTAAAAACTCATTTCTCATCATATCCTTCAGAGAAACAAACAAAACCACATTTTGACATGTTTTATGCTTATATGTGAGGGGGAGACGATCTCATCATGCGGTCAAACACTCTTTCCATACATATATATATATATATATATATATTCCATGTATATACATAAAATGGCGCATTGTAAGGTAATATAAACATTTCGGTTCATTTTGTAAGGTATTTCTTCACCACTCACAACATAGTTTTGTATTATATATTACATTTTGGTAAATAAATCCATCAAAATGCTACAGGCTGTACCTTTAAGGGAAGAAAGAAATGATCACTTTAAACCTGACAGACAACGGCACGTCTTGCCCATAAGTGCGTGACATAAAAACTATCAATACTTCATGTCTCTCCTCTAAAATCTGACCAATGACTGAATTCTCTTTCTGAAGAAGCGCTTAACCACTAACTACAAGTTAGCTCAGTGACAAATTGTGAAAATCTTTTTGTCTTTCGTCTGCTAAAGATGGAATTATTCCTACAAGATAGAAATACAACATCAATACAGTGTTTCTTTAAATACATATCAACATACCTGTATTATCAGCGGTGCTCACTCTGTCCTGTGTGTGAACCACAGAATACACAGTCTGAACACACCAGTAGCTAGTTATAAAACACACAATACACAATATAGCGTCCATTACACACATTTAGGAAACGCTGACCAACGCGTGTCTCATATTAAACGTACATTCATCTGTTACAACAGAAAGATTTACACACTAACAAAACTTGTATAAACTCCATTTGAGATAATGTTAACTTGAACTGATGTTGAAACATGACACATTTACTAATAAAGAACATTATACGACTAAAATAATCTGAAGTAAATGAGTCTTACGTCTCTTGTAGGTCTCTGATGATCAGACAGAATGATCATAAACACAGATAGCAGATATTAACACGCTGCAGGAGTGTTGTTGCATGAATGGGGAGAGAATGCATCGCTCAGTATGGCCGATCTAGCGAAGGAAGTCCCGCCTTCCAGTAAAATGAGCCAATCGTCAATGGAATATAAGACTGACCAGAGCCATTAAAAACAGAGTTGCGACGCTCACATAGACATCCTTTGGAAGAATGGAATGCGGAAGTAACTCGTGTCATGGAGGGCTCTATAGAAGGTATCTATTGACGTCACTTTCCCACGTGCACGTGTCGGGACATGCCCTGGGACACGCTCCCCTGGGTGGCATAACACCCATCAAAATGACTGAGGAGAATGGGAGAAACAAAGAAAACGGGATCAAAACACAATTATTTCCTGAAATTACAAGCTGGACCCTAACAACGTCTCTACAACTTACAATGGAAGCGTCCCTGGACAATGAAATGTGGTGCGGAATTGCGTGTCCTGATATTGTAAGCTGTCATTTTGATGAGTGTTTTGACCACTGGGGGCGCGCTCTGGCGTGTTCACCTGGTAAAATGACGACACGTCCATACCCTCTATAGTCCCAAACATTACATTGAAGCACATTCATTTTGCTTCCCAAACACATTCGCAAATGTTGTGGCGAATCGGCCTTACATCGCAGAAAGAAATCTCAGAGGCAAGGGTTCCAGGTGCCAAGAGTTGAAACTTTATTTTCCCGGGCAAGCAAAGTGGGATATTCAGAGTTCATCTGAAGTGATCCAACGAATACACATCTGACTCCATATTTTATACATTGTTTTCAAGTTGTTATCACAGATTAAACCAATTATGTGTGCATGACATCGTCCTCTTCCAATCAGGTTTCATATGACATCACCTTTTCATCAGCCCGTCCCTCCGGCTCATAGTTCCGGCCTACCATATTAGTATTTAATCGTAGCGTGAGCCTCTCAAAAACAAGTGCCTCTTTATCTTGAAACTTTTTGGGGGGTTTCGGACGTGTTGGACTTTAAAGGCGTCCTGCATGTTCAAAAATTGAAGGAAGGCAATCTCTAAAAAGTATTGAAGTTTATTGGTCAGAAAGTATCAAAATACAGCGCTGGGTTGCTGGACAACACTCCTCTGTCCTTCCCAGGAACAACAACCCCCACAGCACATATTCACAGCATTTATTGTTATTTCACACCGATCTCTCTTCTGCTGGGGGCAGGATCTTCCTTGTTTTCACCAATCACCAACTTCTGCCTTATCTCGTTCCTGTAAAACACTTCTGAAACAACATTCCAGATACCTCCCCCAACCCCCTAAACAACTGCAGCCGAAGATGCCCCTTCACCCCCCCAAACTCACATTCCTCTGATGCAAGCACTTCCCATCAGGACACAGCCTGGGCATCAAATGCATGCACCAAAACACTCACATTATTATGACTTCACCTCCAAACAAGACAAAACCAATCAAATTATTAAATGCAATTACGCAACTGATTAAATGATCAAATCCTTCAATCCCTCTCTTGACCTCTGAAAGAGGTCACACATAATCCTCGTCATCATCTCCCTCATCATCTGATATTATGTTGGTTGCTAACAGGGCAATGGTATACGGGGGTGGGGTAAAATCTTTCTTTTTTATTGCCGCCTCATGGTTAATTTTTTTTTTTTTTTTTTACAATCTGTAGAAAAATCAAGTAGAAAAAGTAGTAAAATCCTATCTAAAGCTTATGAAATACCCTTATAATGCTTATAATGAATATATGGTTATGACTATGTCTACTCCTGTGAACACTTCACTTAAGATTTTCTAGACTCTTTGGAAATCTAGTTTGTCCAGACCCCACCCCAGCCGGGGTACAGAAACACTTCTCACTCTATGTTCTACACATCAGTCTCTCATGTGTCTTAAACTATTGGTGAAATCTTCGTATGTGGGGAGGTCAGTGCATTTTACTTTTGTGATTAGGTGAAAAGTAGTTCTACCGTCTTCCTCATGGGATATTGCACATTCACCTGATTTTTTGTTTTGCTGTCTCACTTTCTCCACCCTATACCTGTTTTTAAATGTCACTGCAATACCTTCTCCGTATGCACAGTCTTCCCTTACACAGTGCGCTAGAGGTTCCTCTGGTGGACTTGAAAAAATGTCACCTTTTTTGTGTATGACCTGTAAAAGTTGAAGTTTTCCTGAAGTTTTTTGTACGTCACTCTCAACACCTTCCCTCTCTTGGACCTGAGAACTCAGGTCCACAGCCGTTTGCTCAAGAGACCTGCCTGGGGGATCACAAGCAACACAAGAAGACAAATGATAACAGGTGTCGCCTTTTCCTTGGAGGCGGACACAGTGGGATGTTCGTGAGGTGACACGCAGTGGTTTAGACCACCGTGGTTTGCTCCACCTCCTGCGGTAGGTCTTCAGTCGCACCCACTCAGTGGTTGGTGGAACAGGTTCTGGTTCAGGTCCTGGTGCGACCTGCTGGGAGACATCTAGGAAGAAACTTAGAGAGTAGTCAGCACAATTCAAATGAGCTGCATGTGCCAATTGTGCTTTCAATGTGATAAAAGCCTGTTCTGTTTCAGGGATCCATTTTAATTCAGCCTTTAAATTTTTTATACCCTGCTCTTTCATAATCTGTCTAAGGGGCGTGGTTAAGGAAACATACATAGGGATGTAATTTCTGCTGAAACCTGTGAGGCCAAGAAAGGAAAACATGTTCTTTACATTGGTTGGCTTGGGATTTGTTACAATGCTGTCACTTTGACGATGGGAGAGAGTAGAGCTCTGTGGTTGGTGAATATAAGACCATGTCATACTCTGTTAGTTGCCAGTCAGTTACTTTTCTCAATCGTTTGGTCATCCCTCCTAACTCTCTTGCTTCATGGCCTGGATGCAGTGCCATGGAAATGTGTGGTGCAGCTGTGTCTGTCATTTCATACCATTTCTGCTGTTCCTCAGTCAGAGTAATAGGGGCCACAACACCTTCCTTCCCTATGTATAGGCCGTTCCCTGTAAGATGTCATCTATTTCCTTCTATGCCATTAAACAGCTCATGGTACATTGTCATTTGTGTCATAGAACAGTGTGCAATGGAGGGGGTAAATGGGCGGTAAGAAAATATCTATGTCTGTTATCCATGGCTGGTGATTGTTATACAATGACACTACACTCGTTTGAGATGGGGAAATATCTAATTCTACCCAGTAAATGTCAGCAGCCTCTTTCAGTGGGCCTCCTAACAGGACATTTTGTGTGTAACCCATTTCTGCATCCAGCGAACAATTAACTTGTGTGCCATCTGGAAAACGTACAATTACCCCTTGTGGTGAACATAAAATGCTAGCCCCTAATTTGATCAATAAGTCTCTACCCAACAGGGGTACTGGGGCGTTGGAGGAGTACAGGAATGAGTGCGGTAAGCTCTGATTTGCAACATGCACAGTTAGATTTTTTGTCATAGGCCATCTTTCCCCAGTGTTCACCAGGGCTTTTAGTGGTTTTTCGTTGACCACTATTTCCATGAGGGGTTCAGCCATCCCCCTCATGGTGTTTCTCTGGGGGCCCCTTCAAAACTCCTCCGCATCTTCCTCCTGGCCCCATGTTGGGAGCACGGCGCCTGCATTGGAGGAAACGGGAGTGTTTGCCCCGGGTTTTGTGGCGTTGGTGGTCTATGTGGCCCCCTGCCTGGACCACGACCACTAGGTGCACCTCTACGAGGACCCCATCCCTCCGCAGGTGCCCCTATATTTTGACCTTCCCTTGGCTGGTAGGGACATTCCCTTTGCCAAAGTTCAGCAGCTCCACACTCAAAACAAGCACCCCTCCCCCGTCCACCACCCCCGTTCCCTCGTCCCATATATCCTCTGTTCCCACCCCTCTGTCCTCTATAGCCTCCCCACTGACCCCTCTGTGACCATTGGAATGGGTACGCACAATCACGGTCGTAACCAAAATCTGGGGGAATGAAGGGAGGTGTTTAACTGGGTGATGCAGTAGCCTGTTGCTGGGGCATTTGTTTAACTTTGGCTGAGCCAGTACTCATTTTTGCTACCTCTAATTGTAATTTTAACAGCTGATTTTTTGTTTTTTCCAATTCCTCTGACTCTTTGTCTTGTTTATCAACAGCCCTGTCTATGTGGTGCACTAAATGTCTCTCCCAGACCTCATTGGAGGCCACTGGTATGTCTGGATTGTTTTCCATAACCTGTTTTACACCGTTGGGGGCTCCTGTCATTACTGTTGTTCTGAAAATGTCACGTGTTATAGGGTTATTCAGACTGTTTTCCTCTACCATCTGTTCCCACTCCGCTGCACACCGGAAATAGTACCCTGAGCCAGTCTCTCCTGGTTTAATGCGGAACTTAATATTTTGATACGCTGTTGGTGATGTAGGAAATTGTCTTCTCAGCACTGCACTAACAGCATTGCTGACCAATGTATATTGTTCATTATTTGCCACATCTTGTATTCTAGCATTTCTTTCAAATTCAAGCATTTGTGATGTTGTGAAAATTTGGCCCAATAGAAATCTTAAGTCTCCCACTGCCAATTATCCATGACATAAGGCCATCAATTTATTTAGCCATCTCCCTCCCCCTGAGGTGATGGGGGGAAATTTGGCCAACACTGCGGTCATATCACTATGACTCCATGGCTGGTATTTAGCCTTACCCTGTCCTCCCTGCACTCATGGCATTTGTATTCCAGCGCGCAATTGGTGGCTGGCAATAAAATCATTCTTGCCTTCCTCATCGTCATTCTGTCTAAATGAGTCTACATGGCCTGGGTGTGAAATGTCCCAGATCCTGGATCTTACTGGAATGAACCTACTTCCAGCATGGCTACCTAACCTCTCTCTTTCCATTGCTCTGGTTTTTTTTGCAATAGGGGTAGATAACATTGTTCCTTTAATAGTCACACCCATATGTGTTGTCTCGACTCCTTCATCACTATCTAAACTCTGTCGGCTATGCAATGAAACCAATAGCATCTGGCTGCAGACGAGATGCACTGTCAGACACATGCACTCTCAGCCACACATGCGCACTCGTCACATGCACTCTCAGCCGCACATGCGCACTCGTCACATGCACTCTCAGCCGCGCATGCGCACTCGTCACATGCACTCTCAGCCGCGCATGCGCACTCGTCACATGCACTCTCAGCCGCACATGCGCACTCGTCACATGCACTCTCAGCCGCGCATGCGCACTCGTCACATGCACTCTCAGCCGCACATGCGCACTCGTCACATGCACTCTCAGCCGCGCATGCGCACTCGTCACATGCACTCTCAGCCTTCATCACTATCTAAACTCTGTCGGCTATGCAATGAAACCAATAGCATCTGGCTGCAGACGAGATGCACTGTCAGACACATGCACTCTCAGCCACACATGCGCACTCGTCACATGCACTCTCAGCCGCACATGCGCACTCATCACATGCACTCTCAGCCGCACATGCGCACTCGTCACATGCACTCTCAGCCGCGCATGCGCACTCGTCACATGCACTCTCAGCCGCGCATGCGCACTCGTCACATGCACGCGCTAACGTATTTCACGAGGTGAACTGTAATATTCTATTAATAAAATGTTAAGGTTACTGCTTTTTAAGAGTACCGTGAATACTGGTGGTTCGGGACAAGGCCTGGTATTTATTATAATTATAGCTGAAATACATTAATGAACATCTACACTAATAATGAAAATACATTACTAAATAAAACCTTTTCTTGTACACCTATTCTTCTGGCCTAAAATTATAAACAAACACACATATATACACAAATGGTTCATTCTACAATAAACAGGTGCTTGTTAATCAATGGTTTAATGAAACAGTTTTATTATATAGACATATATAAAGAGCAGGACAGGTCATATGTGGCATTGTGAAAAAATGTAACATAAAATCAACACAGTGATTTGCTTTTGCAGTGATTTTTGACTAAACGTATGTCCACTCCTGTATGCAAGCTGCTGATATTGCCAGCACTCTTGTAACTCACACCTAACTTAATGATGTTTGCTCCAAGTCTTTTTTTGAACATGCACTGGTACAGAAAATCCATGGGCACTCCTCTGAACAGCTGACAATCCATTTGTCATGTCAATACACACACTAGACAGATGTGATTGCATTGTTATATCTTTTGAGTGATCAGTGTGTCTCCTTTGAATGTGCATGTTCAAGTTCTTCTTCAGTATATCGGCTGAACAGTGTGGGCATGTACTCTTTTTTTTTCTTTAAGGCAGTAAATGAATGCGGTAAAGGTGTGGGTTTGCACAGAGGCGTAGCAGGTGTGGATGTGCACGGAGCCGATGCTGACGCAGGCAAGGGCATACATAGAGTCGATGCAGATGGGGCTGTCCATGGAGTCGATGCAGATGGGGCTGTCCATGGAGTCGATGCAGATGGGGCTGTCCATGGAGTCGATGCAGATGGTGCTGTGCATGTAGTCGATGAAGATGGTGCTGTCCATGTAGCCGGTGCAGATGGGGCTGTGCATGTAGTCGATGAAGATGGTGCTGTCCATGTAGCCGGTGCAGATGGGGCTGTGCATGTAGTCGATGAAGATGGTGCTGTCCATGTAGCCGGTGCAGATGGGGCTGTGCATGTAGTCGATGAAGATGGGGCTGTGCATGTAGCGATGCAGATGGTGCTGTGCATGGAGCCGGTGCAGATGGGGCTGTGCATGGAGCCGGTGTAGATGGGGCTGTGCATGTAGCCAGTGTAGATGGGGCTGTGCATGGAGCGGGTGTAGATGGGGCTGTGCATAGAGCCGGTGTAGATGAGGCTGTGCATGGAGCCGATGCAGATTGGAATGTGCATTGAGCCGATGCAAATGGGGAGGATGAAGGAAGTTGATGTTCTACATTTGATGTTTAGCACTTCTGCAGGTGAGCCGTCATTGCATTTCTTCTCAGAACAGTTTTGCTGCAAGTAGGGCAATGATAATGGGCCTCTGTTCTGCAGGCCAAATGGCATTTGCATAATCTTTTATCTATAAATTATAAACAGAATGCAAATCAGAAAGGATTATATAAACAAAACAGATAAGACAAAGATTAAATACCTCTAACACCCCCCTTCACAGTACCGTTACTATACAAGAGGCCGTTAAAGACATATTTCAAATTTTCCTCTCATATATGCAATCGAACTCTCTCTCATACGCCACTACTATACTATCACTCACACACTGTCAAAGCATTAACATGCATGCTATCAAACTCATTAACACAACCACTATAAAACTCTCAGACATTCAAAATATTGGATCATTTTTAGTTTTTTATCCAGGGTGTGACTGCTTTATCGTTGCTCCAAAATTGTTCCCGGATGGGTTTATTGAGGACACCTGCTGCTGATTTCAGGTGATGCCTTTAAAAAGGGCAATTTCCCTTTGACCGGGAGCGCGGCCCTTTTGGACTAGGTTTTCTTTGTTTTGCTTGATTTGACTTTGGTTACTTTATACATTTAACATTTAGCTTCATTACACTTTCATTCATACACTTCACCACTGACTCCTGACTATTTCATGCGCTATTGTTTTTCTTATGTATAGTTTCATTTCGTTAATAAACTCTATACATTATTTGCACCTTCTTGTGTGTCCCTGTTTTTGTTGCGTCCTTTTCGAGCCATGGGGCGTAACACAGGGGTAAAAGTATATATAAACAACTTAATTATTAAATTAGAAAGAAAATTATCTAATGACACAAGGATTGAAAGATTTTTTGGTAGTTTGCACAGAGTACATTTGAAATGCCTTTAACGGCCTCTCATATATTTTTGTACCTGTTTAAGTACTTCAAACAGACAAATTCAAACCATTTTGAAATACACTAATCTTACCTTGAAAAATGATTGCATTTTTAAAGTGGACTTCCCAATGACCCTGAACTTTCATTTTCGTCATTGGCTTCAGTGAAGGGCACAAAGGGCAATGAAACGATGTGCAACAAGAAGTACACTGTTGTATCAGGTGCTTTACACCTGCTAGGACTATTGACTGATGCCTCTGTAAGCAAAAATTTAGATAGAAATGAAAATCATTCTGATGTGTATAATATTATTCTGATTTTGTTACATTATTTTATAGGGATCCAACGATTCACTGTGAGCTGATTGAAAATCGGTTATAATGTGTGACGATTCAAATCGTTTGAGGTGTGAACTGAATGGAAATACATTTTTAAACAGCAGGGGCCACCGTGTTCACTGCAAACCTAAACGTGGACTTGCTGATATTTCGTAAAAATGCCTTAAAATCCAAGAAAGTACCAGACATTATTAGTTTGTTTATATAAAAATAATTGTTCTAATATTAATTTTTTTAAATTGCAGTTTAGTTTTGTTGTTTGAAATAAAACATAATTTATCATACAAAGAAACGTGAAGCATTTTAGAAATAATACAAGGGAAGTTGTTCATTTTGTAAAAATAAATCTTGAATAAATCGCAAACATATCGTTACATCCCTATATTTGATAGATTTCAACGTCATATTAAATAATTTTGAGAAACACATTTTCTAAAAAATAACTATAAAGTGCAGGTCACCTACAAACTTTCCTGTGAGTTGTCAAGCAAAGCTACAAAGTTAATTTAGATAACGTTAGTTCTTCAATAAATTACTGTGTGAAGAACATCGTTACCCAAGTATCATAGATGCGATATATCTACCATTAATTATAAGGATTAAGTTAGGTTTCAAAAACATTATCTTAGATGTAAAAGTATTGTTTTAATATATATCTAATACTGTATGAATGAAATCAATATACTTACAGCATTCGTCTGATAATGTTAAAGAACGTTTTCGATTACATTTGTCAAATAATTCATAATAACACTTTTACTTCGACTTAATCTTGTTTGAGAATAAATAAATAGATATATTGAATATATAATAAATATACTTACAATTGGCCTGTAGGTGCATTTAATTCACACACGTGTCTGACAGTTTGTTGGAATGCGCATGCGCGGCTGACAGTGCACGTGTCGGAGTGCGCATGCGCCGCAGACAGTGCATGTGTCGGAATGCGCATGCGCCGCTGACAGTGCATCTAGCCTGAGAGTGCATCTGGTCTGCAGCCAGACCCTTCTCAATGAAACAGCCTCTTCCCCCTCCCCTTGTGGAATGTGTTCTACCTGTCCTTCTCTCTCGGGGGTTATCTGCTGTGGTGGTTCACTGACTAATCTTGAGAGTTGGTTTAATTTCTGTCTCAATTCATTTATTTCAGACGTTATGTCAGGCAATTCTACATCTACGTCTCCTTTGTTCACTTTAACCATAACTTGCTGTAGGTTTGTCTCATACGATGGGGGTTTGGTCAATAGTTGCAAATCTGGATATATTTTTGGGGCCGGGGATATGCTGCCTGATTAGGGGTGTTACCCTTTGCACTTCCTGACTTCTTTGTTATTTCTTTGTCTCCCTTCACTATCTTTGCACAATATCCTGAACTCTTGGTTTTAGCAGGACTGAGGGCCGTTGCAGTAAGTGCAATTTGCGTCCACAACCTGAGATCTGTTCTATACTCTTCTTTTTGGTTTGAATGTTTACCCCTATTAATCCACTTTACTTTGCCTTTCTCCTCTACATGCCTCTTTAATCTTACATGAGCTTTTCTTTCCATATCCCTAATTTTTGGTGCCAGTGGCACTGACATTTTGTCGGGATTATCCCATCCATTCTCTATACATATCTGACTCCATTTATTCTCCCATATTATCTTCTCCTTTTTATGACACTTGGGCTCCGCTCCGCCTGAGCTAGTAACATATCCACTACACTTTGCCACTGGTCTAAAATTAGCATACCTCCATATTCTTCACATTTCCTTTCATATTCTGCCATTCTTTCTCTATTTTATACAAACACACTCACACCCTTTGTAACACACACAACACACATACACACAGTCTCACAGGCTGAGGTTTTTTCTCTCTCTCCCTCACTCCTGGATTTTTCTCTCGTTACAATACAATATACAACAACATAAAAAATATATCACAACGCATTCAGACCCCCCACGTGACCTGTTTCCTAACAGGATTTTAATTCGCTTATACACACACGATTTAATACAAAAAAAATAAAATGTACCACTGAAATCACAGAAAATATTACTTTACAATTGTAAAAATTTATGATTTCCAGAACCAAGGGACTCCAACCGGAATTTATGGTTATTAATAAAACCAAGGGACTCCAACCCACATTTATTAGTATAGGACTTTAACCTATACTTCTTTATACAGGACTTTAACCTATATTTTCTGAGGGACTTTAACCCACTTTTTAAAGTAGGACTTTAACCCACTGTTCTAAAGTAGGACTCTAACCCACTGCTCTAAAGTAGGACATTAACCCACTGCTTTAAAGTAGGACTCGAACCCACTGCTTTATAGTAGGACTCGAACCCACTGCTTTATAGTAGGACTCGAACCCACTGCTTTATAGTAGGACTCAAACCCACTGCTTTATAGTAGGACTCAAACCCACTGCTTTATAGTAGGACTCGAACCCACTGTTATGGTTACGCCGAACCACAGAAATCAATACCACTTATCTGTACAACAAACTTCAAATCTTCGTCATATATTTACTTACACAAGATGTTCATCAAATTCAACACATCAGTTTAGTTTATCCAATTTGCAGAATTCGACTAAACAGGTTTCTGCTTACCAAAATTTTTTAGCCGGCTGTGTGTTGAACCTGAATCCGTCTCGCGTTTGGGGTCCGGTTCTCTGCCGGTCTCTAGATCGCTTAAAAATGCCTCCTTTTCTCCGGTTTTGCCGGCGTCGGGGTCACCAATTGTTGGACTTTAAAGGCGTCCTGCATGTTCAAAAATTGAAGGAAGGCAATCTCTAAAAAGTATTGAAGTTTATTGGTCAGAAAGTATCAAAATACAGCGCTGGGTTGCTGGACAACACTCCTCTGTCCTTCCCAGGAACAACAACCCCCACAGCACATATTCACAGCATTTATTGTTATTTCACGCCGATCTCTCTTCTGCTGGGGGCAGGATCTTCCTTGTTTTCACCAATCACCAACTTCTGCCTTATCTCGTTCCTGTAAAACACTTCTGAAACAACATTCCAGATACCTCCCCCAACCCCCTAAACAACTGCAGCCGAAGATGTCCCTTCTCCCCCCCAAACTCACATTCCTCTGATGCAAGCACTTCCCATCAGGACACAGCCTGGGCATCAAATGCATGCACCAAAACACTCACAATATTATGACTTCACCTCCAAACAAGACAAAGCCAATCAAATTATTAAATGCAATTACGCAACTGATTAAATGATCAAATCCTTCAGACGATACATGATTAACACTCGTTTTTATAAAAAATTAGCTCATTGTTTAGCGTAAGATGAGCAACCCAGCGTCCTCGGCTGCATGCGATTTAATTATTCTTCTCTCCAAAAGTGTGTGGGGAGTTCGTCTCAGTGATAAAAGAGATTTGGTGTGTGTTCAGATGTTCAAGTGTTCAAACTTTGTTATTTGTTCTTTATGCAGGTGTTCAACAGCTCAAACTTATAATACATGAGGTCAATGCCCAATATTATTTCAGAAGAATACATGAAACCTATAACTAGCTGTATCTTTTTATATAAGAAAACTACATACTATAATATAAAAACCAGCATACAAGTAGGTTGATGAAGTACATCTCTGTAAAATTGGTGTTTTATTATAAGGATGTTTTTGAAACAAAACGCTGTTTTCCTAAATACAATGGCTTTCTGTGTGTCTACATATCTGAATGATTTTTATAAAGACTGCTCCAATTATAAAATGTTATTTCTACCCTTTACCTCTATAAATTAGAATAAAATCTCTTACTTACTGAAATTGTTTTATCTTGTTCATTTTCAGCATTCTCTGTGGTATATTTGCAGACAATCATTGATTATTTATTGATGAATTACTTGTGCAATTTTATGTGAATGTCTTAACATAATTTAACGTTGGTATGTACTGATGATCATAGCAGCAAAAGAAACAGATGCATGCACTCTGTGTATGCACTGTTAATGTATTGCACATTATGCATCCTTCCTATTCAGATTAAACTCACAAAACTGATTAATTCCACATCTCTAACATTCATCAGACAGCATGTTATTATCCAGATAGCAATCGGTGCATATATTGTGTTGGTATTTAGTGAAATTAGTTGCAAATACCACTGCTTCCACTGTCTCTCCCGCTTAAACCTGTTAGAACAGACTGATAGTTTAGAACTATTGAGAGCTCCATGAGCCATGTGACCACGCGGTGGCAAGATCAAAAGCTGCGTCCAATTCATAGGGTTTCTGCGCAGTGTTCACTGCTCCCTACTCCCAAAGTACGGGATTTCCATTGAAGTGGGCTTCACTGACAATTATCGCTCATTTGGAATGCGCTGCAACGTCATCAAGGAAGTGCAACGGCAGGGTTGCGCAGATTATAATTACAAAATAAATAGTGTAATGTACTAAAAATTACATCATATATCTAATTTGAATCCAATTTATTTATATAGCGCTTTTCACAATGTGCATTGTTCCAAAGCAGCTTCACAGGAGCAAATAAGAAAAACAGAAAAACATAGAAAGGTAAAACACAGCACAGTGCACGGTGTATATAGACCAAGCACAATCATTTTAATAAATAATTTATAATAAATAAATACATGCAGTCTCCCAGGGAGGGCATGCCAACACTGCCCTGCTGTGGCGATAAACCCAAACTCCAATGATGAATAAATGGAGAGAAAAAATCTCGAGAGAAACCAGGCTCAGCCGGGAGGGCCAGATCCCCTCTGACGTGTCATAGCTACACTCAGTGACCCCGAGCAAAATATTCTATATTATTACACTCACAATTTTGAGCTAATTATCACACGTATGTTCAAGATATTTTATCAATCATTCAGACCGAGGGCCTCTAACCCAGTAGAATTTACAGTCGTTAAGACTGAGGGCCTCTAACCCACTATTTTACGGTTACCTCAACCGAGGGTTTTTAACCCAATGGAATTAACAGTTACCTCAACTGAGGGCCTCCAACCCAATATTTCACGGTTACCACAACCGAGAGCTTTTAACCCAATGGAATTTACAGTTACCTCAACTGAGGGCCTCCAACCCAATATTTCACGGTTACCAGCGATTTCTAATCAAACTGAGGTTTATTAATCAGATTAATAAAAATTCAGCGCGCTGGGTTGCTGGACAACACTCCTCTGTCCTTCCAAGGAACAACAACCCCCACAGCACATATTCACTGCATTTATTGTTTTTTCACGCCGATCTATCTTCTGCTGGGGGCAGGATCTTCCTTGTTTTCACCAATCACCAACTTCTGCCTTATCTGGTTCCTCCAAAACACTTCTGAAACAACATTCCAAATACCTCCCCCAACCCCCTAAACAACTGCAGCCGAAGATGTCCCTTCTCCCCCACAAACTCACATTACTCTGCTGCAAGCACTTCATTATCAGCACATAGCTTGGGTATCAAATGTATGTATTAAAACAATCACAATATTATGACTTCACCTCTAAATAAGACAAAACTAATTAAATGATTAAATGTAATTACGTAACTGATTAAATGATTAAATCCTTCATAGTGTATAATAATTTTATTAAATAAATATTTGTTGAGTTTGTTGTATGTTCATTTTATTAAATAGGCTAAACAATTTGTTGAATGGGTCCTGAATTTAGGTCGCATTTAAAGAAACCGTATGGATTTCAAAATATTGGAAAGACAAGTGTAGACAAGTAACGGTTCTGCTCGGTTTCTTTTGTTAGTTATCATAAATAATCTACAAGCACTCTATGTTAGTGAGTGTTTGCTGGAAGTTAAGTTGGGGATATAAAATTGCATATGCGTTTTTTTATGTTGTTAAGATGAAACTGTCTACAGCAGCCATCCTCAACAGGCAGACTGCGGGCCGGATCTAGACCTTTGCTTCTTTCCATCTGGGCCACGAGACGTAGCCTAATAAAACTTTTGAGAATGAATAACATCACATGCGCACTCAGGAACATGTATGTAATTGATCTTTATCTATTATCTATTATCCTCTAATATCTTTATCTAGCGCCAAACACGCTTCATTTACCCCTTCCATTCCGCACGCTCTGCTTCTCTTCCGCCAAAGACGCGCATCATGATATAGCACCCATGAATTTTTCTTGGCTGCTACTCTGAGGGGTTCTACAGAATTTTCGAGCTGTACTGATTAAACGACTCTTTTATCAACAAACACTTGTCAAATGTCTTTAATATTTTATTCATCACGCCTTTGCATATATACCCACATAAAAAAACAACCACCAACATGAAGAAACAAACAATATTGTGCTGGCCCAACGGCAGGAAACTACCAACCAGACACAGGGGCTTCTTCAAGAGGCAGCCGCAGCCCGGATCCCTCTGCCGGATGGGAGAACCAGCGCACACACGCTGCTGACCAAGCTCATGGCCCAGGATGACATAGAGGCCTACCTCCACACCTTTGAGGTGATAGCCACGCAGGAGATGTGGGACAAAGCCGGGAGCCTGGGAGCAACAACCAGCACCACACCGGAGTGTCGTCGAGCACATACAGCAGATGCGGACCAGAATAGACAGGGTGATGCCCCTGGTGAAGGAACACCTTGTCGAGGCCAATCGCCCCCAGCAAAGGTGGTATGACCGGCCTACCCAACAGAGGAAGTTCCAGCCTGACGACCGTGTGTTGGGCCTGACGCCCACCTCCAAGTTTCTGGCATCATGAAGGGACCATACACTATAGTGGAAAGGGTTGGACCGGTTAATTACCACCTCCGCCAGCTGGGATGGATACAGGAGGTACAGCTGTACCACATCAACCTCCTAAAAAGGTGGATTGCTTCCCCCACGCAGATGGCGGCCTTCGCTGAGACCGAAAAACCAGTAGTCCAGATGGGACAGCTGTCCCCCGTCCAGAAGCAAGACATCCAATCCCTGGTCAGTCAATTCAGAGATGTGTTCTCGGAAAAGCCCGGCAGACGAAGATAATACAGCACGAGATCCGCACCCCCCCCCCAGGTTGTTGTGACACAGTGGCCCTACCGTCAACCAGAGGCTCGTCGACTGGCTATAGAGGAGGAGATCAGTCGGATGAAAATGCTTGGAGGGATAGAGCCCTCCCGCAGCCCATGGTCTAGCCCCATAGTAATGGTCCCCAAACTAGACGGCACTCTCCGCTTCTGCAATGACTTCCGTCGGGTTAACGAAGTACCCACCTTCGATGGCTACCCGATGCCCCGGGTGGATGAACTCCTGGACGGGCTGGGAAAGGCACGTTTTATCACCACGCTTGATCTTACGAAGGGATATTGGCAGGTGCCCCTTGCTCCTGAGGCCCGGGAGAAGACAGCATTCAGTACACCAACTGGACACTGGCAGTATACAGTCCTACCGTACAGACTACACAGAGCACCTGCCACATTTCAGCGGCTGATGGACATATTGTTGCTGAACACATTGATGATCTTGTTATCCACTCGGGGACCTGGGACACCCATCTGGATAGTTTGTGGAGAGTGCTGATGGATCTTAGGAAGGCAGGCTTAACAGCGAATCCCATGAAATGGTACCTCGGACTCCCCAAAGCCCAGTACCTGGGATATAGGGTCGGAGGAGGGTTGATCCAACCCCAGGTGAAAAAGGGTGGAAGCCGTACGCAACGCCCCCCGACCCCACAACAAATCCCTTGTACGTGCCTTACTAGGCTTAGCGTGGTACTTTCGGTGCTTTATCCCCAACTTTTCAACCATAGCCAGTCCCCTGACCGACCTAACCAGGAAGGAGCAGCCAGAAAAGGTGAAGTGGAACCCAGAGATGGAACAAGCATTTCAGACCCTCAAGGAAGCCTTGGTATCGTCCCCGATCCGACACGCCCTAAACCTCGGCTGACCCTTCATCCTACAGACAGACGCATCGAACACCGGATTGGGAGCAGTGCTGTCCCAAATGAAGGATGGAACAGAACACCACGTGGTGTATATTAGTCAAAGTGACTCCAGCAGAGTAGCGATGTGCTACGGTGGAGATGGAGGCCCTGTCCATAAAGTGGGCAGTCCTGGAGCTAAGGTACTATCTCCTAGGACGTAGTTTCACCCTGGTAACCGACCACGCGCCGTTGCAGTGGATGAGCATAGGCAAAGACACCAACACCAATTCCTGTTATTTCTTAATATTTATGTTCTAAATTGATAACTCTCAGAGGGTTAAACCTATCCTTAAGTGTATCCCATACCAAATATCGTAATATAACGCACAGATAAATTTGTTTTGTAAGACCATTCGATATTAGCACTCAGGCTGTTAGCATTCCCAGCCTTTATTTTTCTGAATATTGCCTCTACTGCTTAACCCACTGTTCTCATTATGACACCACTAATGGCTAATGATTCAGATATGTGTTTAACGTTACCTCTAAGTGCAGATGATGAATCTTTCTTCGCACTTCAGTCAGAACTGGAAGCATTGGAGAAGCAGATCCACGATCTACTCGAGAGGCAAACACGTCTGCGAGAACGAAAAATGGCGCTGGAAACATCCCGGGCTGACGCTCGCAAAGCTGCGGTAAGTGTTCGACGTGATTGTAATGCTCCTATCACTTCTACTCCGTGTGTTTCTATGCACAGATCCCAGGCTTCAAGAACACGACGAGCCGAAATGAACTTCACTCCTGCACCTGCACACGCACGGCAGGAGGCGAAATCCAGGACCGGAGCGATGAACTCTCCCCCACCGCCACGACCGGTCTTCGAGATTTCTACGAGAAATCGCTATGCTGCCCTCTGCGAGACGAAATCCAACGCTGTTGTCATCGGAGACTCAATCGTCCGGAAAGTACGCCCCTCCTTCAATGAAGGTAAGGTGCGCACTCACTGTTTTCCTGGCGCCCGTGTTCTCAATGTCTCTGCGCAGGTAACTGCGATTCTGAAGGACGACGAAAGATTGGGAGCCGTAGTTCTGCACGCGGGGGTGAATGATGTGAGAATGCGACAGTCGGAGATCCTGAAGAGGGATTTCAGGAGTCTGGTCGATACTGTTCGCAACGCATCGCCCACGGCGAGGATCATCGTATCAGGGCCGCTTCCTACTTACCGACGAGGGAACGAAAAGTTCAGTAGACTATTTACGCTTAATAATTGGTTAATGTCATGGTGTATTGAACAGAAGCTGCTCTTTGTAAATAATTTTGATCTGTTCTGGGAGCGACCAAGGCTCTTCCGCCCCGACGGGCTGCACCCCAGCAGCATTGGAGCGGAAATTCTGTCTGACAACATCTCAAAGACGCTACGCACCATTTGACTAGTAAGTACAAATTTTAACTACAGTCTGTGTTCTTCTCACCCAACTGTTAAGAATGTTACTGCTTTCAAATGCATAGAGACTGTGTCTGTCCCCCGAATAATACAACCAAATAATAATTTATTTAAAAGTCAGAGAAAAAATCTTATCATGATTAAACCATAAGACAATATGTTTAATGAGCAAAACCAACGCCTATAGTTTGGGCTACTTAATATTAGATCACTAAATCCAAAGGCAGTTATTGTAAATGATATGATCACAGACAACAGTTTTGATATACTCTGCCTTACTGAAACTTGGCTTACGCCAAATGATTACTTCATTCTAAATGAGTCTACTCCACCAAGCTACGGTTATATTCATGAGCCACGTCCGGTTGGTCAAGGTGGTGGTGTCGCAACAATCGTTAGAGACTTTCTTACCGTTACTCGGAGAACAATGCATACATTTAAATCATTTGAAGTGCTTGCGTTGAACATAACTGTTCCAAATAAAAGTAAAAAACAATTGGTCTCTCTTACATTGGTTACTGTGTATAGACCCCCTTGGCCTTACACTAATTTTCTGATAGAGTTCGCAGAGTTCTTATCGGATCTATTGGTTAACGTCGATAAAGTACTGATTGTTGGAGATTTTAATATCCACGTAGATATTGCTAACGATCCATCAGCTGTGGCGTTTAAAGAACTACTAGACTCTTGTGGTGTAAAACAATACTTCAATAGACCTACTCATCGCCTTAATCATACCCTAGACTTGATTATATCTCACGGAGCCGATCTAACCAATATCGATGTTATACCTCAAAGCGACGATGTTTCCGATCACCATCTTATAACATGTACACTGCGCACTGCAGAAATCAGTTGTATATCTCGTTATCGACAAGGTAGAACAATCACCTCAACTACTAAAGATAGTTTCGTAAAGAACTTGCCAGATCTGACTCCTCTAATAGCCTTTCCAACTAATATAGAATCGCTCGATGACATGACCAGCAACATGGGCACCATTTTCTCTATTGCATTAGAAGCGGTCGCACCTATGAAGTCAAAAAGGATTAATGGAAGGATCATAGCAGCATGGTATAATAACACCACTCGCACTCTAAAAAGAGAAACGCTTAAACTGGAGCGAAAATGGAAACAAACCCAATTAGAGGTCTTTAAAATTGCATGGAAAGAGAGTGCAAGCTGTTACAAAAAGTCACTAAAAGCAGCAAAAGCCGAGCACTTCCATTATCTCATAGAAAATAACAAAAACAATCCAAGGTTTTTATTTAGTACAATTGCTAAACTAACAAACAAACAGACTCCACCTGACCTGGGTATTCCGCCGCACCTTGGTAGCAATGAATTCATGAAGTTTTTTACTGAGAAAATCGAAACAATACGAGACAACATAGCTAAAACCAAACCTCCAAGTGTGTCGGAAGAATTTGTTTAGAGTTAGAGTGTAAAAGCTAGAGTGTTTCTCTCCTATAAATCAGGAAGATTTAATTACAATTATTGCAACATACAAACCGACGACATGCTTATTAGACCCCATTCCGACTACTTCATTAAAATAATTACTACCTGCTGTAATTGAGCCCATTTGTAACATAATCAACTGGTCAATTAATCTAGGACATGTCCCAGGGCCCTTTAAGCTGGCACAATTAAGCCTCTTCTCAAAAAACCAAACTTAGACCCAAATGAACTTGTAAGCTATAGACCGATTTCAAATCTCCCGTACTTGTCTAAAATACTAGAAAAAGTAGTGTCAACTCAACTGTGTACCTTCCTACAAAATAATGACATGAACGAAAAGTTTCAGTCTGGCTTTAGACTGCATCACAGCACTGAAACTGCGCTCGTTAGAATTACAAATGACCTCCTTATTGCATCAGATAAAGGCAACATCTCACTTTTAATCCTGCTTGACCTTAGTGATGCTTTCGATCCTGTAGTCCATAAAATACTACGTTTACACAATTATACCTTTATTCAGGGACAGGCACTGCAATGGTTCAGATCTTACTTAACAGACAAATATCAATACGTCCATTTAAATAGGAAATTGTTAAATCTTACGCAAGTAAATTATGGATTACCTCAGGGATCGGTTTTAGGACCCTTGCTTTTCTCCATATACATGCTGCCCCTCGGCAACATTATAAGAAAACATGGAATTAGCTTCCACTGTTATGCAGATGATACTCAGCTATATATCTCATCAAGACCAGATGATTCCTTTAAACTATCCAAACTGGCAGAGTGCATCGAGGACATAAAACATTGGATGACTAGTAATTTCCTCCTTTTAAAGTCTAGCAAAACAGAAATATTACTTATAGCACCAAAATCAAGTAAACAGAATATCTCCGATTACAGCCTGCAAATTGAAAGCTGCACTGTTACTCCAACAAATACAGTTAAAGATCTAGGTGTTATATTAGACGGCAACCTGTCATTTAAAAATCACATCTCAAATATCACAAAAACAGCCTTCTTCCACCTTAGAAATGTTGCCAAATTATGAAATAGTTTAATATTTAAAGACGCAGAAAAGCTTATTCATGCATTTGTGACCTCACGGCTTGACTATTGTAATGCTCTACTTGTCCTGTATCATCGATAAACAAACTACAGTTAGTTCAGAATGCAGCTGCCAGAGTTCTTACTAGGTCAAGAAAATACGATCACATAACCCCAGTTTTATCATCGCTTCACTGGCTACCCATTAAGTATCGTATTGATTTTAAAATTCTTTTAATTACTTACAAAGCCCTGATCGGTTTAGCACCTACTTACTTAACCGAGCTTTTATCACGTTACAACCCATCACGCTCTCTAAGATCTCAAAACTTGACAACACCTAGAAGAACAAAATCCACCAAAGTAGGGCCGAGCTTTCTCATACGTAGCACCTAAACTCTGGAATAGCCTTCCTGATACTATTCGAGGGTCAGACACACTCTCCTAATTTAAATCTAGATTAAAGACACATCTTTTCAGCCAAGCTTTCACTTAATGCATAGTTAATGAACAGCAGCTACGCTAATTATTCTCCTTATTCTCTTTCCGCCTCTGCCTCGGGATGCCCAACCCGAGGTAGGAAGAAGTTCCACCATCTCCAGACAACCGACAGATGCCCATCCCAAATTTGAGATTACACCAGCTACAGCTGCAGACTGACTGACCATCCCAGCTCCATCTAAGGCAATTCCACCACCAGCCAAGATAAATATTACCATCGGACCATCCAAGCTCAGACCACTACATCCCCAACCAAGAGCAAAGACGGACTATTTGTCTTATTAATGCTGAAGTTACAATATTTGGTATTAAATGCTAAACTAAAATCACATGTCACCAGTTTGAGTGCAGCTATGACACGTCAGAGGGGATCTGGCCCTCCCGGTTGAGCCTGGTTTCTCCCGAGGTTTTTTTCTCCATTAATCAATCATTGGAGTTTGGGTTCCTCGCCACAGCAGGGCAGTGTTGGCCTGCTCACCGGGAGACTGCATTCATTCATTTATTTATTTATTTAGAAATGAGATATTATTTATTAGAATGATCTTACTCGTTGTATAAACACCATGCACTGTGCTGTGTTGTAACTTTTCTGTTTTTCCTGTTTGCCCCTGTAAAGCTGCTTTGAAACAATACAAATTGTGAAAAGCGCTATATAAATAAACTTGAATTGAATTGAATTGAAAGCGCAGAAATGCCATAGCACCAGAAATACAAGTAATCATGACATTTACATCTTTAGCAACTGGAGAAATGGAGCAGACATGATTTGGTACTTCTATGGGAATCACACAAACATTTATAGCACGCAAATTAACTTATTGTGTCACTGTTCATTTTCTATAAAATGTATTGACATAAACATGGTAAATAATAAAATAAAGGATATGAGTGTGTGTGTAATGGGTAAAAAAAAAATGTAATGTTTTTAATGTAAACATTTACTGCATTTTCACTAAAATCCTTCTCTCATTTAATTGTTTTGATTTCTGTTAACTTTGTATAATTTGCTAGATGTTTTGTTAACACTATTATGGGAGGACTTGTCGTTAATGTTGTTTTGGTGCTGCTCTTCAGTTCGCGGTGAGCTCTTGGGAGAGGTAAGCGGTTTACAAGCTCTCTTTAAAAGTGATCAAATTCAGCTGATATTGGAAAACTATGCTTATTTGTTTATGTTATATGTGTTAAGAGGGGATAAACTATGTTTTTATGTGGATTGCATTAGTCAAGAAATCTATCAGGCATGTTATGTGGATTGGTGTGCTTTAGATGAGTGCAGGTCTTCTAATGCCTTTTATATTGTGTAGGAAGTGTACAAGGTTTTTGTCATTCCAGATGGTGACATTTGATTTGAGATAATTCACAGAACACTTAGAAATAAACCTCCCTGAAATCGCCAGAGCTGTTGGTTGTCCAGTTGTTATTACACACAACGCATATTTATCAGTCGTGACAGCGGTCAGGAAGGACCAGTTACATGTGCTTGAGTGTGGTAAACGGAAATAATTATAAAGACCCTATACGTCAGGGCACAATTTCAACCATCTAATCACAGTCTTCAAAAGTCCTAGCAATGGGGTCATCCCCGCCTCCTGGCTAAGATAAAAGTTTTTGTATT
This sequence comes from Triplophysa dalaica, assembly GCF_015846415.1. Lineage (NCBI taxonomy): Eukaryota > Metazoa > Chordata > Actinopteri > Cypriniformes > Nemacheilidae > Triplophysa > Triplophysa dalaica. The sequence goes on along the minus strand of NC_079563.1, from coordinate 3,726,306 downwards.
TTCCTTGCTCAGATTTGCACAGAGAGGTTGAGGGTCAAATTGCAGCGGGTTGATTAAAGTACAGTTTATGCTCGTGCAAAGGTACTACGTCTTAGCCGACGAAACCTACGATATAACCAGACACGCACCTCTCCAAAAATGTAACCATATATATAATGTATACACACAAATCCAAAATATCAAACCTGTGAAAACAAAGAGCAAACTAGTGTTTCAGTAGTGTACAGCGCAACACACACTCTCAAGGCAGGAGCTTTCACAAGTTCACCTGAGACGATAATGAAGATAGCAGGGGTAGTAAAAGTATGTGTGTTTGGCGTGCTGTCCGGGGAGTGGGTTCCGGCCACACCCAGAACTCACCTGCTCACCTGGGAGTCCTGCTATCAACAAGAGCTCAAGTAGAGGAGCCGGGAAGGTGCTGGGTTGTGTAATGTCTACTTATTTGCTGGTTCACTTGAGCTGATAGGGTAGACTATGATTGCTGATTGCGAACCAGCCGGTCTTAATTATATAGTCTGGCTTCTCCCGAACTTTGTTAGTCATAAGTCAACCATTAACATCATTAAATGTTCACGATGACGTCGTCTACGTAAGTAGGTCTAACGCAAAAGTAAAAATTTGGTTTAAGGGTAATCCACAGACTACCAAGCATAAACTCCAAAACACTGGTTATAAATCCAAACAGAGCAAACACATACAAAGAGCAATCCAAACACATAATCCAATAAACAGACAAAAACACAGATAAATGTTCAAAACTTGAAAAACTGCAAATTAAGAAACCAAAACAAGGACCTGGGAAACCTGACCAGGAACCACTCAGAATGACTGACTAAACCTGGTTATATAGATAACGGTGCAAGAGATACAGTTGAAAGAAAAAGTATGTGAACCCTTTGGGCATACTTGGATTTCTTCATAAATTGGTCATAAAATGTGTTCTGATCTTCATCTAAGTCACAACAATAGAAAAACACAGTCTGCTTAAACTAATACCGCACAAACATTATACGTTTTCATGTTTTTATTGAACACAACATGTAAACATTCATAGCTCCAATCCAGGGCACTCCAATTGGTGACCATGACATAGAGCTACAAAAAGTAAAAAGTGAATATAAGGAAATAGAAAAACTGAAAAAAAAATCCCCTTTTCAACATCAGGGCGATGATCAATAAGTTTTTATTGCCTGGAGTTGATGAAAATCTTCCAGAAAGAGAATGTGTCTACATTGTCTTAATGCAGAGTGAGGAGAAGCATTTAAGTGGCCAAAGACTCTTCCAAAATAACAGATGGAAAATTGTAGAATTAAGTTGAATTTTGGGCAATGTTATGTTTAAGCTGCACACGCCTGCGCAGGCTGCAGCAGACTCCCGCACAGCGTAGTTTGAGACCACACAGATGACGGCCATCCACGCGGGACACAGCAAAAATGGCGAAACGAAAAGAAGAAACGTTCCTGGTAAATCTGTTAAATTGTCCGACATATTCAGCCATGGAGTTGTGTGCAAAAGTGGGTCCCCAGCAGAAATCAAAGGAGATTTTTCAACCGGGAAAAGGTGGACAGAGTGGAAGCTTGACTACCTAAAACGCCACTTAATACAAAAATGTCACACTGATGCTGTGAAATCAATGTAAAATCAAAAGCATGGAACTTCGATTAAGCAGCTTCTAGGGGAGTCAAGAGAATCGAGAGAAAAATGTTCGCTTGATTTTTAGTGCCAGGTTGTTTGACTTGAATTTCAATCTGTGCTCAAGGAAACAACTTTTGCTTCACGATTCTTGAGCCAATCATGGCGATTAGAGACTCCAATCAATCTGCTTGGTGTCTGTTGACTGACAGGGTCATTTGGTAATTTATACATGGTTGTATTGTTACAATGTTGTGAGAATCTGGATTTCGTCCTGTCCTCTACAAATATTGCATATGTGTTTAATACAAAGTTCATATATCATATATACCCTTCCCATTGTTGTGACAGCGAGGCTAGCAACGATAATTAATAAAATAATTATTAACGCACGAATGTGAATATAAGGCAGTCATGATCACACTGTAATTTGGGATCGAAGTGTTAGCTTTGAGGTAGAGGCTTTGTTACTCACAAAATGTTATTGATATCACTGTTACTGCATGTATTGAAATATTGGTGTCAGAAAAGGACGGTGAATATAATATCCCCCTCTGAACACAATATAATACATGCAGCGTTGTTGAAACTGTTGGTCGATTGAACACAAGGGTTTTTCTTTGTTTTGTTTTGTCTGTACTTTACTGTTTTATCACCGCCTGGTTTGAAGTGTAAGATGGGAAATTCTGTTTCAAGGCCACTGCCGGGAGAAACGCCAGTGGCATTTATGTACAGAAATAATCAGGGATTTTATATAGATCCATATGATAGCAATCTCGCAGGATGGTCGGAGGGAATAAAAACGAAAATTGATATTCCCTATCCGAGGGAAGGGTCCTTTTCTGATGAGTGTATGTTATTGGCAAAGGGTATGTCACATGAAGGCTGGGGAGATCCAACATGGGATTATTCATACATGAATAAAGCTTATGCAGTATGGAAAGACATGAAAAGGTTTGGGACCAGGGTCCGGAAAAAACTAAAATGGTACGTATGCAAATCAAAACCAGTGGCCATTAGAAAAGCTGCCGGGATACACTGCCCCTTACCAAACACAGACTTCTCCCTCTGCACAATCACTGTCGACGAAACCGGAAAAGTTAATTGATAAACCTAATGTAACTACAAACCCTCAAAATTCAATGGTTTGGGTATGCGCTGGAAACACGCTAAATGATAGACCGATAAGAAAAGTTTGCCTTCCCCACAATTATCAATTGAAAATGATAAAATCACAAACAGGGATACGGGGGCAAACCCACATGCGTTGTTTGGGAAACTTCTACAGATGTTGAAATATTTTTTTAGACAGATAAGAGTGTTTCTTGATAAATGTCTAGGGAATCAACAGGACTTATCTTTTGAAACAGCCAGCAAGAGAGACTCAGCTGCTCAAATTTTTGTGCGTTTTAAGAAAGCATGGATTGAAGATTGAATACATTATTCCAGGTGCTCCACTAAATCTTTTAGGTCATGATATGATGCATAAATTAGGCATGGATATTAGGTTTACCGATCATAAAGAAAGTTGTTTTACAAGTGGACTGATAAGCGGCTCAAGGGTATCTGTCTCCGGTGGAAGCATGCCTACTGGGGTGAACACCATGATTAACCCTTTGTTATGGTCTCAGTTCAGGGATGACACCGGTTTCATTGATATGGAACCTTACAGGGCTAAACTTAAAACAAACAAACCTGTCTACATTAAACAATACCCTTTGTCTAAAGATAAGGAACAAGGAATTCAACATTTGATTGAAAATTTTGTCAAGCAGGGTGTCCTCGAACAAACACATTCACCCTATAACACACCAATTAATCCTGTTGTGAAAGCTAATGGGAAAACTTGGAGATTAACTCAAGATTTAAGAGCAGTTAATCAGTTAATCATACCACTCGCACCAATTGTGCCTGATGTTTTGACAGTTATGAATTCAGTGCCACATTCGCACAAGTATTTCACAGTAATAGATTTGTGTTCAGCCTTTTTCTCTGTACCTGTACACCCAGATACTCAGCCTTTGTTAGCTTTTACATTTAAAGGACAGCAATATTCGTGGAAACACCTTGCTCAGGGCTATGTAGACTCACCCGCTGTCTTTTCTGCAGCAGTGCACAGAACTTTGGCCAAAATGACTGATCTGCCTTCATCAGTTTGTGTTCATCAGTTTGCAGATGACATCCTCGTGTCGGGGGAGACGGAGGAGGACTGAGAAAAAGCATCTATAATTGTTTGCAATGTACTGGCTGAAAGAGGTTTTAAAGCCTTGAAAGAGAAACTGCAATGGGTCAGAACTAAGGTGACCTATTTGGGACATGTGCTGATGCAGGGTCTCAGAGCAATATCCACAGATAGGGTCCAGCTGATAAGAAAGGTTAAGTCCCCACGAACAGTGCAGCAGCTACAAAGCTTTCTGGGACTAATTAACTATTGTAGACAGTGGATACCTGACTGCGCGATTCACCATAGGCACCTGAGGGGTCTGATCGATCACAAAGCTCCACCAAACACACCATTGGAGTGGACTGCGGAAGCAGATGAACTGGGGCTTGAAAGCAGCCATCACAACCGCACCAGCATTGGGCCTGCCAGACTACACCAAGCCTTTTCACTTGCATGCTAGGGAGGCAGTGGGTGCAGCTTTAGGGGTCCTGTTGGAACTGCATGGCTCAACATATAGGCCAGTTGCATACCTTTCTAAGAAGTTAGATAACATAGTCACAGGTATGCCAGCATGTCTTCGTGCTGTGGCTGCAGCTGCTCTGATTGTACAGATGGCTGAGAAAACTGTGCTGTCACACCCTTTAATATTAAATGCATCCCATCAGATAGGTGCAATTTTACACAACATGCAAACACAATAACAGAACACCACTCGGTTTCAGATCAGGGGGGCCGTTCCTCCCAATCACGCCCCTCCAGGTATCACTGTCGTTGCTCACATGGGCGTTGAAGTCCCCCAGCAGACCGACGGAGTCCCCAGTCGGGGCGCTTTCCAGCACCCCTCCCACAGTCTCCAAGAAGGCCGGGTACTCTACACTGCCATTTGGCCCATAGGCGCACACAAGTCACAGTTTGGCCATAACGAACACCATGTTCAAGCATAAGGGTGTCCATCAGTGCAGATGGCACCAGGACACCCTTGGCCGGAGGTCAATGATCGACTTTGTGGTTGTTTCATCTGACCTGTGGCCGTATGTCTTGGATACTCGGGTGAAGAGAGGGGCGGAGCTGTCAACTGATCTCCACCTGGTGGTGAGTTGGATCCGATGGCGAGGGAGGAAGCTGGACAGCCCCGGCAGACCCAAACATACTGTGAGGGTCTGTCGGGAACATTTGGCCGAATTGCCTGTCAGAAAGATCTTCAACTTCCACCTCCGGCAGAGCTTCGACCAGATCCCGAGGGAGTCTGGAGATATTGAGTCCGAGTGGACTATGTTCTCCACCTCCATTGTCAACGCGGCTGTGGCCGTAAGGTCTCCGGTGCCTGTAGAGGCGGCAATCCCCAAACCCGGTGGTGGACACCAGAAGTAAGGGATGCCATCAAGCTGAAGAAGGAGTCCTATCGGGCCTGGCTGGCTTGTGGGACTCCAGAGGCAGCTGACAGGTACCGACAGGCCAAGCGGACGGCAGCCTTGATGGTTGGGGAGGCAAAAACTCGGGCCTGGGAGGAATTCGGTGAGGCCATGGAGAAGGACTATCGGTCGGCCTCAAAGAGATTCTGGCAAACCGTCCGGCGCCTCAGGAGGGGTCCTCTTCCATTGAGGAAGCTGAGGCTGAGGGCTCGGACGCGGACTCGACCATCACTCGGGCCGAAGTCACCGAGGTAGTCAAGAAACTCCTCTGTGGCAGGGCACCGGGGGTGGACGAGATCCGCCCTGAGTACCTCAAGTCTCTGGATGTTGTGGGGCTGAATTGGCTGACACGCCTCTGCAGCATCGCGTGGGGGTCGGGGACAGTGCCCTTTCTACTGGCAGCCCGGGGTGGTGGTCCCTCTTTTTAAGAAGGGGGACCGGAGGGTGTGCTCGAACTATCAGGGATCACACTTCTCAGCCTCCCCGGGAAAGTCTATGGACAGGGTACTGGAGAGGAGAATCCGGCCAATGGTAGAACCTCGGATTCAGGAGGAACAGTGTGGTTTCCGTCCCGGTCTTGGAACACTGGACCAGCTCTATACCTTCTCCAGGGTGCTGGAGGGTTCATGGGAGTTTGCCCAACCAATCCACATGTGTTTTGTGGATTTGGAGAAGGCATTCGACTGTGTCCCTTGCGACATCTTGTGGAGGGTGCTCCGGGAGTATGGGATTCGGGACCCTTTGCTAAGGGCTATCCGGTCCCTGTACGACCGGAGCAGGAGCTTGGTTCGCATTGCCGGCAGGAAGTCAGACTTGTTCCCGGTGCATGTTGGACTCCGGCAGGGCTGCCCTTTGTCGCCGGTTCTGTTCATAATTTTTATGGACAGAATGTCTAGGCGCAGCCAGGGGCCGGAGGGCATTGGGTTTGGGGACCACACGATTTCATCTCTGCTCTTTGCAGATGATGTCGTCGTGCTGGTTGCATCAGACCAGGACCTTCAGCATGCACTGGGACGGTTTGCAGCCGAGTGCGAAGCGACTGGGATGAGAATCAGCACCTCCAAATCTGAGGCCATGGTTCTCAGTCGGAAAAGGGTGGCTTGCTCACTTCAGGTAGGTGGAGAGTTCCTGCCTCAAGTGGAGGAGTTCAAGTATCTGGGGGTCTTGTTCACGAGTGAGGGAAGGATGGAACGGGAGATTGACAGACGGATCGGTGCAGCTTCTGCAGTAATGCGGATCGCTGTACCGGTCTGTCGTGGTGAAGAAGGAGCTGAGCAGCAAGGCGAAGCTCTCGATTTACCGGTCAATCTACGTTCCCACTCTCACCTATAGTCATGAGCTGTGGGTCATGACCGAAAGGACAATATCCCGGATACAGGCGGCCGAAATGAGCTTTCTCCGCAGGGTGGCTGGGCGATCCCTTAGAGCTAGGGTGAGAAGCTTGATCACTCGGGAGGAGCTCAGAGTAGATCCGCTGCTCCTTCACATCGAGAGGGGCCAGCTGAGGTGACTCGGGCATCTTTTCCGGATGCCCCTGGACGCCTTCCCGGGAAGGTGTCCTGGGCATGTCCCACCGGGAGGAGACCCCAGGGAAGACCTAGGACACGCAGGAGGGACTATGTCTCAGGAGAGGTGAAAGAAGCTTTCAATTCGGCTCAATTCGGCTCAAGCAGCAGAGTTGATAGCATTAATATGGGCCTGTGAGCTGATGACAGGAAGGAGAGTAACAATTTACACAGACTCTAGGTAAAGCGTGGAGTATTCTTCACCATTGTGCCAAAATGTGGGAAGCAAGAAGTTTCAAAACGCTGATGGAAAGCCAATAGCACATGCAAATCTGATAGGACAGTTAACTGAAGCAGTTCAGCTTCCGCTCGAAGTGGCCATAGTTAAGGTCAAGTGTCACGCTTCGGGGGAGGATGAACAGGCTATAGGCAACAGAAGGGCTGATGAAGCCGCAAAGGCAGGAGCCCAAACTCAGACTAAATCACCATTTCATTCAAAAAAATGAAACACATGTATCAATGACGGTGCACATAACGAATTTACCTGACATTGTGAAAATCTGGATTCCATCCTGTCCTCTACAAATATTGCATCTGTGTTTAATACAAAGTCCATATATCATATGTATTCATTCGTATTCATTCCATTCCATTCCTTTTTCTACCGCTTATCCGAACTACGTCGGGTCACGGGGAGCCTGCGCCTATCTCAGGAGTTCATTCGTATTCATTCCTATTAATATTAGTTTTTATTGATATAAGATGTGCCTTACTTTCTTGTTGTTTAACCTCGTTGAAAGTTGTATCGTATCTTATGCTGTCTTATGTTGATATAAGTATCTGTTCTTCTCCATCTCAAGGTTCCTAATGATGTCTAGGGACAATTGTTTTGATATTGTAATATCAAATACGTGATCATATCTGATTGTTCAGGAGGAATAAGACTAAACAGAAAGTCTGGTGGTTTTATATGACACCTCCTGTTTCAAGCTTATAAATATTAGTCCTTAAAACTATTGGACTCTGATTGAACAAGCATCTGGTGTCTGTGTCAAACTTTGTCTCCAGATCTGCAAACTCTGTGTGTTCCGTCGACTAGACTCTTCAACCGTAGAATATTGTTTAGACAAGGGGACATAAGAAGTTTACATTCTTACAAATGTCATCTATCAAGTAATGTGATTTATTAGGCTACAAGAAAACTGTTCAAATCAGACAAAAAAGGGCAAGTGTCCTATGGTGCCTTCTTGGTGTGCAATTTATTAAAACTTAAAAAGCAGAATTACATAAAGTACTCAATAGCGATGAAACAATACACAGAATTAATGATTGTATACATGGTCCATGATTAGGTTTGTGAATACATTTTCAACATTTATTTTCAAATCACAATTCACATTGACAAATTATAATTTTCTTGAAGAACTGAAAAGGAACAAAAATAAAAACAAATTAAAATATTGATTTGACTAGTGGTTTGGGCTTGGGAGACCAATCACTCAAATACAATTTGCATGGCAGTCTCCTTGCCAGGGGAGTTTACATGTGGAAATACCACAGATGCACTTTATAACACACGAGGTAACACATCTGGCTGAACCCCGGAACAAAGGACTGCCGAAAGGAGGAACCGACCAACCTCATTGAAGGAAACAGATTAGGTCTCTGTTTAGAGGAAGACAGCAGAAATAACTTCATATGGACTACCAACAAGGAAATCTCTAAAGGACCACAAGCACCAAAGAAAGGTTTCAAGAGGGCATCAAGCCAGGCCTGCCTGGGAGAAATCTGAAGATAAGATCCTGCTTGCACAAGGATTTCACATCCAACATAGCTTGTCATGGGAGTCGTTAAGACTTCAACCTCTGCTGATTCTATAGTTGGAGGTGTTGCAATCGCTAAAAGCAACGGGACTGGTACCCTCCGTCGTGATTTATTTACACACAATCTGTAAAGTCACCTACACAACGTTGATTAAGTTTCAGAAAGGGAACTCTCAAATCTATTTATATTCTGATAAGTGTCATCAAACTGTGCTTTGAATAGTGACATCAGTTTCTTCTTTAAGCAGTGATATGACTTATTTGTGTTTCTGCTGATGTCTTTGAAGGCCAACAAACCTGTTAAAACTCTTTCCACATGGTACACAGTAATAGAGGTTCACTCCTGTGTGTGTTTTCTGGTGTCTACTAAGGTAACTCGACCGAGAGAAATTCTTTTCACACTGTGTGCAGTGATATGGCTTCTCATCTGTGTGTGTTTGCTGGTGTACAATAAGGTGACTTGACTGAGAGAAACTCTTCCCACACTGTGAGCAGTGATACGGCTTCTCTCCGGTGTGTGAGCGTAGATGTCTTTTAAGATTACTTGACCGAGAGAAACACTTCCCACACTGTGTGCAGCGATACGGCTTCTCTCCTGTGTGTGTTTGTTGGTGTCCAATAAGATTAACCAAATGAGAGAAACTTTTACCACACTGTGTGCAGTGATACGGCTTCTCTCCAGTGTGTATACGCTGATGTGAACGGAGATCACCTAACCGAGAGAAACTCTTCCCACACTGTGTGCAGTGATGAGGCTTCTCTCCTGTATGTGTGCGCTTGTGTGCAATAAGACAACGTAATAAAGAGAAACTCTTCCCACAATCTGCACAATTATGAGTTTTCTTCTTGCCTTCTCTGTTTTTTAGTTCGTTTGGAGTGGTAGAGCAGAGATAATCAGATGATACATGTTCTGTTTTCAAGGTCGTTTTAGGTACCATGTCCTCACTGTCAGTCTCTCCACATTTCAGGATTTTGTCACACTCCTCATGATGGCATCTTCTCATATGTTTGTGGAGATATGTTTGAGCCGTGAATGACAATGAACACACAGAGCAGGAAAACACTGGACAGGCACCGTTCTCTAAAAAAGACAAAAATGGAAAAGAAGTCAAACCTCATTCAACATTACAAGACAAAACATTACAAGGTGTCATACATTTCAGACCTGTTTCGCCTCTACTCTTCATTGAGAGCTTCCGTCCCGAAGATTCACTGTTGCTTGATAATTGCAAAAAGATGTTTAGAAACTGGGTGTGAGCTGCAGTCTGCAGGACGGTAGCTCTCTAGGAGCAGGGCTGAAGATCCCTACTCTAAACATTCTGTACTTTAATACTGCTTATTGCACAATATACACAACGTTCTCAATTACCTATTTCAGTTTCTTTCAGTTCTTATTTATTGTGTTCAGCGACCGTATGTGAATTTAAACTGCCCACTTACTCGGCTAACTAAGGAAACGCGATTAGTCAGTTGAAGTCTGCAGTAGTACTTAAGTCTGCTCAATACCTTGTTTCTTGCTGCCTAGACTGTTACCCATTGTCAGTTAAGAGTAATTTAGAATGATTTGTTTATTTAATCTAGTCGTTGAGGGACTGCTGAAGTGTTAACGTTTTCTTCCGTTGGGTACAAATGTTGAAAAAAAAAACAGCATATGCTGGTTAGCGAGGTTTCGAAGCATGGTTGCTGGTTTGAGCTGGTTTAAACTGGTCCTTGGCTGGTTATAAACTCATGACCAGCAAATGACTATCTTAAACCAGCTTAAACTAGCTACCATGCTTCAGAACCTACTGAACCAGCATATGCTGTTTTTTCAACAGGGACTATGTAAACTATTATTATTACGATTATTATTATTTGCTGCTCGAGGTTATTGCAGTAACGTTTTGTGTCCAAAGAATGAGGTCAGTTTAACACCTGAATATACTTAATGTATTTGCTGAATAAGACTTTGCGCAGCGGTCCGACTCACCAATCAATAATACAATGCAACTCTGGACAGAGAAATATTCCTTAAATTGCAGAAGCTTATCGAAACAATGACGTACATCCTCTAAAATCTCAGCCAGACTGTTACATCCGCTGCATGTAACATCCATAGGCAACAATGACATTTTGCTTCAGGGTGCACATAGGATTTCTGTCAACAATTTGAGTCTAATTATTCAAACACTTCACCATACGTTGACAACCAAAAAGGAGAAGCACTTTAGGCTATCCGTTTCAAAGAAAATCAACAAATATGAAGAAAACCACAGTGAACCTTTGCACTTACTAGAGGCATGAACACAGAGGAACTTAACAATGCTCCCCAATAGTGATGTGGTTTTACCAAAATTGTAATGTTTTCATACTAAACACATTTTAATCACTTAGTGAAAAATCCTCTTAGTTCTACGAGAGAGGAAGTGACCGAGCTGGAAGTGATTTTAGCAGAAGGACATCATCATCCTGTGTTTAAGTACCCCATTCTGCTCATGTATATACAGTGCCTTGCGAAAGTATTCGGCCCCCTTGAACTTTGCGACCTTTTGCCACATTTCAGGCTTCAAATATAAAGATATGAAACTGTAATCTTTTGTGAAGAATCAACAACAAGTGGGACACAATCATGAAGTGGAACGAAATTTATTGGATATTTCAAACTTTTTTAACAAATAAAAAACTGAAAAATTGGGCGTGCAAAATTAATTATAGCCCCCTTACTTTCAGTGCAGCAAACTCTCCCCAGAAGTTCAGTGAGGATCTCTGAATGATCCAATGTTGACCTAAATGACTAATGATGATAAATAGAATCCACCTGTGTGTTATCAAGTCTCTGTATAAATGCACCTGCACTGTGATAGTCTCAGAGGTCCGTTTAAAGCGCAGAGAGCATCATGAAGAACAAGGAACACACCAGAAAGGTCCGAGATACCGTTGTGGAGAAGTTTAAAGCCGGATTTGGATACAAAAAGATTTCCCAAGCTTTAAACATCCCAAGGAGCACTGTGCAAGCAATAATATTGAAATGGAAGGAGTATCAGACCACTGCAAATCTACCAAGATCTGGCCGTCCCTCTAAACTTTCAGCTCATACAAGGAGAAGGCTGATCAAAGATGCAGCCAAGAGGCCCATGATCACTCTGGATGAACTGCAGAGATCTACAGCTGAGGTGGGAGACCCTGTCCATAGGACACAATCAGTCGTATACTGCACAAATCTGGCCTATATGGAAGAGTGGCAAGAAGAAAGCCATTTCTTAAAGATATCCATAAAAAGTGTTGTTTAAAGTTTGCCACAAGCCACCTGGGAGACACACTAAACATGTGGAAGAAGGTGCTCTGGTCAGATGAAACCAAAATCGAACTTTTTGGCAAAAATGCAAAACGTTATGTTTGGAGTAAAAGCAACAGAGGTCATCTCCCTGAACACACCATCCCCACTGTCAAACATGGTGGTGGCAGCATCATGATTTGGGCCTGCTTTTCTTCAGCAGGGACAGGGAAGATGGTTAAAATTGATGGGAAGATGGATGGAGCCAAATACAGGACCATTCTGGAAGAAAACCTGATGGAGTCTGCAAAAGACCTGAGACCGGGACGGAGATTTGTCTTCCAACAAGACAATGATCCAAAACATAAAGCAAAATCTACAATTGAATGGTTCACAAATAAACATATCCAGGTGTTAGAATGGACAAGTCAAAGTCCAGACCTGAATCCAATCGAGAATCTGTGGAAAGAACTGAAAACTGCTGTTCACAAATGCTCTCCAACCAACCTCACTGAGCTCGAGCTGTTTTGCAAGGAGGAATGGGCAAAAATCTCAGTCTCTCGATGTGCCTAAATGACAGAGACTTACCCAAAGCGACTTACAGCTGTAATCGCAGCAAAAGGTGGCGCTACATAGTATTAACTTAAGGGGGCAGAATAATTTTGCACGCCCAATTTTTCATTTTTGTTAAAAAAGTTTGAAATATCCAATAAATTTCGTTCCACTTCATGATTGTGTCCCACTTGTTGTTGATTCTTCACAAAAATTACAGCTTCATATCTTTATGTTTGAAGCCTGAAATGTGGCAAAAGGTCGCAAAGTTATTAGCTAATACTCAGCCTGAGTATTAGCACTCAGGCTGTTAGCATTCCCAGCCTTTAGTTTCTGAATATTGCCTTTACTGCTTAACTCACTGTTCTCATTATGACACCACTAATGGCTAATGATTCAGATATGTGTTTAACGTTACCTCTGAGTGCAGATGATGAATCTTTCTTCGCACTTCAGTCAGAACTGGAAGTATTGGAGAAGCAGATCCACGATCTACTCGAGAGGCAAACACGTCTGCGAGAACGTAAAACGGCGATGGAAACATCCCGGGCTGACGCTCGCAAAGCTGCGGTAAGTGTTCGACGTGATTGTAATACTCCTATCACTTCTACTCCCTGTGTTTCTATGCACAGAGCCCAGGCTTCAAGATCACGACGAGCCGAAATGAACTTCACTCCTGCACCTGCACACACACGGCGGAAGGCGAAATCCAGGACCGGAGCGATGACCTCTCCCCCACCGCCGCGACCGGTCTTCGAGATTTCTACGAGAAATCGCTTTGCCGCCCTCTGCGAGACGAAATCCAACGCTGTGGTCATCGGAGACTCAATCGTCCGGAACGTACGCGCCTCCTTCAATGAAGGTAAGGTGCGCACTCACTGTTTTCCTGGCGCCCGTGTTCTCGATGTGTCTGCGCAGGTAACTGCGATTCTGAAGGAGGATGCAAGAGTAGGAGCCGTAGTTCTGCACGCGGGGGTGAATGATGTGAGAATGCGGCAGTCGGAGATCCTGAAGAGGGACTTCAGGAGTCTGGTCGATACTGTTCGCAACGCATCGCCCACGGCGAGGATCATCGTATCAGGGCCGCTTCCAACTTACCGACGAGGGAACGAAAAGTTCAGTAGACTATTTATGCTTAATAATTGGTTAATGTCATGGTGTATTGAACAGAAGCTGCTCTTTGTAAATAATTTTGATCTGTTCTGGGAGCGACCAAGGCTTTTCCGCCCCGACGGGCTGCACCCCAGCAGCATTGGAGCGGAAATTCTGTCTGACAACATCTCAAAGACGCTACGCACCATTTGACTAGTAAGTACAAATTTTAACTACAGTCTGTGTTCTTCTCACCCAACTGTTAAGAATGTTACTGCTTTCAAATGCATAGAGACTGTGTCTGTCCCCCGAATAATACAACCAAATAATAATTTATTTAAAAGTCAGAGAAAAAATCTTATCATGATTAAACCAAAAGACAATATATTTAATGAGCAAAACCAACGCCTAAAGTTTGGGCTACTTAATATTAGATCACTAAATTCAAAGGCAGTTATTGTAAATGAAATGATCACAGACAACAGTTTTGATATACTTTGCCTCACTGAAACCTGGCTTAAGCCAAATGATTATTTTGGTCTAAATGAGTCTACTCCTCCAAGCTACGGTTATATTCATGAGCCACGTCCGGTTGGTCGAGGTGGTGGTGTCGCAACAATATTTAGAGACTTTCATACCGTTACTCGGAGAACAATGCATACATTTAAATCATTTGAAATGCTTGCGTTGAACATAACAGTTCCAAACAAAAGTAAAAAATCATTGGTCTCTCTTACATTGGTTACTGTGTATAGACCCCCTGGGCCTTACACTAATTTTCTGATAGAGTTCGCAGACTTCTTATCGGATCTATTGGTTAACGTCGATAAAGTACTGATTGTTGGAGATTTTAATATCCACGTAGACAGTGCTAACGATCCATTAGCTGTGGCGTTTAAAGAACTACTAGACTCTTGTGGTGTAACACAATACATCAATAGACCTACTCATCGCCTTAATCATACCCTAGACTTGATTATATCTCACGGAGCCGATCTAACCAATATCGATATTATACCTCAAAGCGACGATGTTTCCGATCACCATCTTATAATATGTACACTGCGCACTGCAGAAATCAGTTGTATATCTCGTTATCGACAAGGTAGAACAATCACCTCAACTACTAAAGATAGTTTCGTAAAGAACTTGCCAGATCTGACTTCTCTAATTACCTTTCCAACGAATATAAAATTGCTCGATGACATGACCAGCAACATGGGCACTATTTTCTCTAATACATTAGAAGCGGTCGCACCTATGAAGTCAAAAAGGATAAATGAAAAGAACATAGCACCATGGTATGATAACACCACTCGCGCCCTAAAAAGAGAAACGCGTAAACTGGAGCGAAAATGGAAACAAACCCAATTAGAGGTCTTTAAAATTGCATGGAAAGAGAGTGCAAGCTGTTACAAAAAGGCACTAAAAGCAGCAAAAGCCGAGCACTTCCGTAACCTCATAGAAAATAACAAAAACAATCCAAGGTTTTTATTTAGTACAATTGCTAAATTAACAAACAAACAGACTCCACCTGACCTGGGTATTCCGCCGCACCTTGGTAGCAATGAATTCATGAAATTTTTTACAGAGAAAATCGAAATAATACGAGACAACATAGCTAAAACCAAACCTCCAAGTTTGTCGGAAGAATTAGTTTCAACCGTCAGACAAAAAGAAAAGCTAGAGTGTTTTTCTCCTATAAATCAGGAAGATTTAATTAAAATTATTGCAACATCCAAACCGACGACATGCTTATTAGACCCCATTCCGACTACTTTATTAAAAGAGTTACTACCTGCTGTAATTGAGCCCATTTGTAACATAATCAACTCGTCTATTAATCTAGGACATGTCCCAGGACCCTTTAAACTGGCTGTAATTAAGCCTCTTATCAAAAAACCAAATTTAGACCCAAATGAACTTGGAAGCTATAGACCGATTTCAAATCTCCCGTACTTGTCTAAAATACTAGAAAAAGTAGTGTCAACTCAACTGTGTACCTTCCTACAAAATAATGACATGCACGAAAAGTTTCAGTCTGGCTTTAGACCGCATCACAGCACTGAAACTGCGCTCGTTAGAATTACAAATGACCTTCTTATTGCTTCAGATAAAGGAAACATCTCACTCTTAGTCCTGCTTGACCTTAGTGCTGCTTTCGATACTGTAGACCATAAAATACTACTAGATCGTTTACACCATTATATCGGTATTCAGGGACAGGCACTGCAATGGTTCAGATCTTACTTAACAGACCGATATCAATACGTCCATTTAAATGGGAAATCGTCAAATCTTACGCAAGTCAATTATGGATTACCACAGGGATCGGTTTTAGGACCCTTGCTTTTCTCCATATACATGCTGCCCCTCGGCAACATTATTAGAAAACATGGAATTAGCTTCCACTGTTATGCAGATGATACTCAGCTATATATCTCATCAAGACCAGATGATTCCTTTAAGCTATCCAAACTGGCAGAGTGCATCGAGGACATAAAACATTGGATGACTAGTAATTTCCTCCTTTTAAACTCTAGCAAAACAGAAATATTACTTATAGCACCAAAATTAAGTAAACCGAATATCTCCGATTACAGCCTGCAAATTGAAAGCTGCACTGTTACTCCAACAAATACAGTTAAAGACCTAGGCGTTATATTAGACGGCAACCTGTCATTTAAAAATCACATCTCAAATATCACAAAAACAGCCTTCTTCCACCTTAGAAATGTTGCCAAATTACGAAATAGTTTATGTGTTGCAGACGCAGAAAAGCTTATTCATGCATTTGTGACCTCACGGCTTGACTATTGTAATGCTCTACTTAGTGGTTGTCCTGTATCATCGATAAACAAACTACAGTTAGTTCAGAATGCAGCTGCCAGAGTTCTTACTAGGTCAAGAAAATACGATCACATAACCCCAGTTTTATCATCGCTTCACTGGCTACCCATTAAGTATCGCATTGATTTTAAAATTATTTTAATTACTTACAAAGCCCTGAACGGTTTAGCACCTACTTACTTAACCGAGCTTTTATCACGTTACAACCCATCACGCTCGCTGAGATCTCAAAACTTAGGACTTTTGACAATACCTAGAATAACAAAATCCACCAAAGGTGGACGAGCTTTCTCATACGTAGCACCTAAACTCTGGAATAGCCTTCCTGATACTATTCGAGGGTCAGACACACTCTCCCAATTTAAATCTAGATTAAAGACACATCTTTTCAGCCAAGCTTTCACTTAATGCATAGTTAATGAACAGCAGCTACGCTAATTATTCTCTTTATTCTCTTTCCGCCTCTGCCTCGGGATGCCCATCCCGAGGTAGGAAGAAGTTCCACCATGTCCAGACGAC
This sequence comes from Triplophysa dalaica, assembly GCF_015846415.1. Taxonomy (NCBI): domain Eukaryota; kingdom Metazoa; phylum Chordata; class Actinopteri; order Cypriniformes; family Nemacheilidae; genus Triplophysa; species Triplophysa dalaica. The sequence continues at coordinate 3,709,504 of NC_079563.1, read as the reverse complement.
CGACAGATGCCCATCCCGAGGTAGGAAGAAGTTCCACCATGTCCAGACGACCGACAGATGCCCATCCCCAATTTGAGATTACACCAGATACAGCTGCAGACTGACTGACCATCCCAGCTCCATCTAAGGCAATTCCACCAGCTGCCAAGAGAAATATGACCATCGGACCATCCCAGCTCAGACCACTACATCCCCAACCAAGAGCAAAGACGGACTATTTGTCTTATTAATGCTGAAGTTACAATATTTGGTATTAAATGCTAAACTAAAATCACATGTCACCAGTCTGAGTGCAGCTATGACACGTCAGAGGGGATCTGGCCCTCCCGGTTGAGCCTGGTTTCTCCCGAGGTTTTTTTCTCCATTAATCAATCATTGGAGTTTGGGTTCCTCGCCACAGCAGGGCAGTGTTGGCCTGCTCACCGGGAGACTGCATTCATTCATTTATTTATTTAGAAATTAGATGTTATTTATTAGAATGAACTTACTCGTTGTATAAATACCATGCACTGTGCTGTGTTTTAACTTTTCTGTTTTTCTTGTTTGCCCCTGTAAAGCTGCTTTGAAACAATACACATTGTGAAAAGCGCTATATAAATAAACTTGAATTGAATTGAAAGTTCAAGGGGGCCGAATACTTTCGCAAGGCACTGTATATCCAAGCAGTTGATAACAGTGACAGGTTTGGAAATCTCTGTTTTGTAGTCTTCTATTCATGAGTCTGTTGCTGTAAGGTGAACTGAATGTGTTTATCCCCACCACTCACTGCATAGAGTAGACTCTGAGAGAGTGAATGTATGAATATAATGGAAATACTGTAATGTCATTGTGACTGCCTGAATGAACTGAGATATCTGAAGATTACCAGAGATATTCTTTCTTCAACTAAAACAATATTTCACAAACAAAATAGTTTATCATACCTCTGTCAGAGCATTTAGTGTTCCACAGATGGTCAAAAGTGACGTCTAAATCTCTGGCATACTCCTCTCCATACCAGACTAGCAATTCTTCTCCAGTTTTGATTGGTCGGCAACATCTGTACAGAATCGCTTCTTTATACTGAAATGCCACCAGATTTTGTTCCTCTTCACTGCGAGCACAATTTACATATCTGAGAAAAGTAAAGTAAGGGATTACTTTTATTTTTCTTATGATGTAATTCAGCTAAATAGTGTGTAATATATACATTAGTAGAAATAACATCAAATCTCAAGTCTAACTTTAAAACATATGCTCTAATATAGTGGTCTCCAACGTGGTGCCCTGCTAAATCATCATGAAATGTTATTAGCACGTGCTGTAAGCTTTTATGTATTCAAGTGCAAAAATATGTGAAAGAAAAAATAATTTGGACCTGTGAGCCTAAAAATAATGCATCACATGTTTCAAGTTTGAAAGTATTTTATAAGCAAGTAGCCCCCTAGATGATTTAATATCTTCAGGTGGCCCTCGCTTTTACAAAAAGGTTGGAGACCCTTGCTCTAATGTATGATTTGTAATACTTTGGTCAGTTAATAAGAATACTTTATGTGGTTTTATTTATTTGAATATATTAAAAGAGCCGTTTCATTTCTATCCATGAATCACTTCATCACAAGTAAACTAGGTTGAGGTAGGATATAGAGACTAATTAGTAATTAAGTACTTTTTCAGAGTAACTCACCCAACTCCGGTCAACAAACACTTTCATTCACCATGAATCCCTCTTCCATACACTGAAAGTGATTTGTTACTAAGCATTTTTTAAATCATGACTACAATCCTAGAAAACATATTTTGTGTTCCTATGAAGAATCTCACATAAGCTGAGCACAACATGAAGATGAGCAAATGATGAAGACACCTTTTTGGATAAATCCTTCTATAAGGCTGCATGCATTCCAGACAGTGAGCATCCCGTACCTTATAATAATTATACTAATAGAATCTCACCTCATCCAGTTCGAGTGTGTTTCTCTTCTGGCATCTATATATTCATTCAAGTGCCTTCTCTTGCATATCTGTGAAATGAATAATAAACAATTTAAACTTCCATTTATATCTGTCACAGTTATATTCTGGTCTCGTTCTATGTTCCCGTTTGCCTGTGTTCACACATTTTTGGTAATTAGTCCCACAGCCCTTTCTGTTCTGCCTGATTATGTTCCCCTTTGTTTTTAAGCAATGAGTTCTATGACCGGTTTTAATTGTTTTTGTGTGCTTGTCACATTTACATTTACATTTAGTCATTTGGCAGACGCTTTTATCCAAAGCGACTTACAGTGCACTTATTACAGGGACAATCACCCTGGAGCAACATGGAGTGAAGTGTCTTGCTCAAGGACACACTGGTGGTGGCTGCTGGGATCGAACCAGCAACCTTTGATTTACCAGTTCAGTGGTTTAACCCACTAGACCACCATCTCCTTGTGTTGTTCTTTGGATTTATTAAAAGATACTCTTTGGATTACCTACTTCATTGTGTGCTTGTATTTACACATCATACCGTTACTGAAATCTGCACCCAAACAGTGAGCATTTGGCTGAGACACCTGGCCGAGGCTCATGGGCCCAACAGCGCCTCTACGACCGGCCTACCCAAACCAGAGAATTCCATGAACATCCTCCATACCGATACTTCCGACACCTGTCTGGGGGCCGTCCTATCCCAGACCAGAGAGGGAGAAGGACACCCGGTAGTATTCATCAGTCGGAAGCTCACCCCAGCTGAGACCCGTTATGCCAACTTGGAAAAGGAGGCCCTGGCCATACAGAGGGCCATTGAGGAGCTGAAATACTTTCTACTGGGCAAGAGCTTCTCCCTGGTTATCGACCGCGCATACTAACAGTGGATGTCCAAGGCCAAGGAAACCAATGCTCGGGTGACCAGGTGGTTCCTAGCGCTCCAAGATTTTCATTTCCAAGTGGTTCACCGGGCCAGGGCCTCAAATGGTAACTCGGACGGTCTATCGAGGATGTGGTCAGGTTGGATTTCTCGGCCAGGGACATTCCCCCCCACTCCCCAGCAACCTCCAGGTAAGCCCCACAGATACACGCATCACACCAGGTCGACGCTTTGGTGGGGGAGTGTGGTGAGCCGCCCAACACCCAATCAACGTCACCATGGAAACGGAGACATGGCTTTACTCACCACAGGGCATAGAGGGAAGCACCGCACATACCCCGTGACACAGAGGGTGAGCTAATACTGGATTCTGACATCCTAGACTGCGCTTATGTTGTGGATTACTGGCTGCTCCCTTCCCCGCTCGGCTCGTCCAGCTCTTCCACGTCCCCGCTCGGCTCGTCCAGCTCTTCCACGTCCCCGCTCGGCTCGTCCAGCTCTTCCACGTTCCCTGCTTGGCTCGTCCAGCTCTTCCATGTCCCCGCTCGTCTCGTCCAGCTCTTCCACGTCCCCACTCGTCTCGTCCAGCTCTTCCACGTCCCCGCTCGTTTTGTTCTGCTCTTCTCAGTCTCCGTTTGTCTCGCCCAGTGTCTCCGTCTCCCGCCTCTTGTCATTGCCAGTTAGTCCTTCAGCCCTGAGTTCACTGACATGTGTAGACTCCTCAGCCGACCCTCTGCATCCTGGTGCTGTTGGGGTCAGATAAACTTTGGGATCTCCAGCCGCCAGCTACCTTAGGGATGGAGTATCCTGTGTATCCACATCAAAATCAACATAAATGGACTCACTGAGCACCAAACCAAGATCCTGACATAGCCATCCCTGTTCCCTGATCTAAACACTATAAAAAATGAGTGCCATAAACTGAAGTAGAGGGAGCACCAACATTGAGGGATCTGAAGAGATTCTGTTTGGAGGAATAGTCTATGATCACTTGTCATGTATTCTTCAACCTCATCAGACATTATAAGAGAAAAATCTGAGCTGAAAATCTGAATTTTTCTTGCAAATGAGAAGTGTATAAAGAGTGTATAAATTGATTGTAGCGTAGATGGCGGCGCGTGAACATCGCACTGCTCAGCGTCTCTCCAGTTTTATCAATTATACAGTGTTTTTCTTGCTCATCTCGGGCCTTATTTGTTCAGAACAGTTGTGCATTCACATCGTACACCCGGCATGAGCTTTTGGATATCGGTTTGCGCATTCCCGGAAGTTATATCAGCAACATTCAACTCTTTCCTGAGATCGGCAAAACACCCAATGCTACACACCCCACACGGCCGGGCGGAAGTGCTCGCCGGCGGCGTCGAGATCGTAAACAAAGGCGGGGTAAGCGCGGAGGGCTAAGAGCTATGCAAAAGCAAACACCACACCGGTTCTCTTTACCCAGCATTTTCCTTGCTAATGTACGATCATTATTGAACAAAATTGATGAGATTCGACTTCGCATCATCAACAACAAAACTTTTGAACTGCAATGTCATAATCTTCACGGAAACATGGCAACACAGCGGCATACCGGAGAACGCTATTGAGTTAGCGGGCTACAACACACACTGGACGGATAGAACGGCAGAGCAATCCGGTAAGACAAGAGGAGGTGGATTGTGCATTTATGTCAATAAAGCTTGGTGCATGAACTCTGTTATTGTCGGGAGACACTGCTCTGCTAACCTTGAGTTTCTCATGGTTAAATGACCATTTTATCTGCCACGGGAATTCACTTCCGCCTTATAACGGTGTTTATATTCCACCGGATGCTGATGCCAAGCTTGCCATGAAAGAACGTCATGCAGCCATCAGTAAACAACAGACTGCTCACCCGGAGGCTGCATTTATTGTTGCGGGAGATTTTACATTTACATTAACAATTAGTCATTTGGCAGACACTTTTATCCAAAGCGACTTACAGTGCACTTATTACAGGGACAATCCCCCTGGAGCAACGTGGAGTAAAGTGTCTTGCTCAAGGACACACTGGTGGTGGCAGCTGGGATCGAACCAGCAACCTTTAATTTACCAGTTCAGTGGTTTAACACACTAGACCACCATCTCCATTTTAATCACTCTTACTTAAAGACAGTGCTCCCTAAATTTCCCCAGTATGTTTCCTTCCACACAAGAGGAAACAAAACTTTGGATCATGTCTATACAAACATGGCTGAAGCTTACACCGCAACCCCCCTCCCCCACCTGGGTCAATCTGATCACCTTTCTTTGTTCCTCACCCCCAAGCATTCACCTCTCATTAATCGTGTGAAGCCATCAGTGAAGACCATCAAGGTGTGGCCTGCGGGGGCAGACTTTACACTCCAGGAATGGTTTCTACACACAGACTGGAGTATGTTTGCTTCTCAGGCCACCAGTGGCTTTCACACGGACATAGACAGCTACACCTCCTCTGTATTGGACTAGATCAATACCACCATTGAAAGTGTCACAGATCAAAAGCAGATCACCATATACCCGTATCAGAAACAACACCGACTTCAGATCAGGTGATGCACAGGCCTATAGTACTTCCAGGACAAATCTGAAGATGGGCTTTAAAAAGGCCAAGCACTTCTACAAGCTAAAGCTAGAGGAGCATTTTACCAATTCTGACCCTCAACGCATGTGGCAGGGCATCCAGGCCATTAGTGACTACAAACCCAACCACTGAACGAGCTTAATGACTTTTATGCACGCTTTGAGATAGACAATAAGGTACCCTCCACCAGGCTCACACCTTCTACTGACCACCCAATCATCACACTAAACTCCACAGATGTTTACACTGCACTAAGCCGGATAAATGCACGCAAGGCTGCTGGTCCTGGTGGCATCCCTGGTCGCGTACTCAGGGCATGTGCGGAGCAGCTTGCTGCGGTCTTCACGGATATCTTCAACCTGTCCCTCGCCCAAGCAGTGGTTCCAGCATGTTTCAAATCCACCTCCATTGTGCCCATTCCAAAACATTCCAGCCCGACATGCCTGAATGACTACCGCCCCGTAGCACTCACACCCATTGTTATGAAGTGCTTTGAGCGGCTGGTCCTGTCACAACTAAAAGTCTCTCTGCCATCCACACTGGACCCATGCCAATTTGCCTACCGTAGCAACAGGAGCACAGATGATGCAGTGTCCATGGCACTGCACTCCGTGCTCACACATCTCGATAATATGGACACTTATGCACGCATGCTGTTTGTAGACTTCAGCACTGCATTCAATACCGTCATCCCTTCCAAGCTAATCATCAAACTTGCAAACCTAGGCATTAACAATTCAACCTGCAACTGGATTATGGACTTCCTGACGAACAGGCCTCAGCTTGTTAGGTTAGGCCACATATGCTCCACCACCATCACCCTCAACACTGGTGTACCACAGGGCTGCGTACTGAGCCCCTTTCTCTACTCCATTTTCACACTCGACTGCAGACCTGTGAATGGACCTAACTCCATCAAGTTCGCAGACGATACAACAGTGATTGGTCTCATCAGCAACAACGATGAGACTGCTTACAGGGAGGAGGTACGGCACCTGGCCACATGGTGCTCAAACAACAACCTGCTCCTTAACACCTCCAAGACAAAGGAGATCATTGTGGACTTCAGGAAGGCGAAAGGAGGCACACACGACCCCATCCACATTAACGGGATGGCTGTTGAACGTGTTTCCAGTTTTAAGTTCCTGGGGACCCAAATTTCGGAGGACCTGTCCTGGACCATCCAAAAACACCTCATGCCTGGTCAAGAAGGCTCACCAGCATCTCTTCTTTCTGAGGACACTGAAGAAGAACCAACTGTCTTCATCTATCCTGGTGAACTTCTATCGCTGCACGATAGAGAGCATCCTGACCAACTGTGTCACAGTCTGATACGGGAACTGTTCTGTTGCTGAGCGCAAGGCATTGCAGCGGGTGAATAAACAGCCCAGCGCATCACAGGAACTACACTCCCTTCCATTGAGGACATCCAAAAGAAACGCTGTCTGCGTAGAGCTCGCAGCATTCTCAAGGACTCCTCTCACCCCGCTCATAGACTGTTTACTCTCCTGCCTTCCGGTAGGCGCTTCAGGTGCCTCCGGACAAGAACCAGCAGACTAGGAAACAGCTTTTTTCCCAGAACTGTTTCACTATTAAACTCTGCTCCCCACTGATTCCACTACCCCTCATAACTTTAACTGTAATGCTGCTATTACATTGTTTACATTGCACTACAGGGCTGCCATGCATGACTGAACTGTACACACCAGTACTTCATGTTATCTGCTCTACCGGACTGTTTACACACACATAGCATCATTTGCACTCTATATTGCTCACTTGCACACCAGGAATATTACACTGAATGCTCATTTGCACTATTGGACTACTCTCATAACTGCATTACCTCATCTACTGCACTGTAACTTTCATAACTGCATTACCTCGTCTACTGCACTGTAACTTAAATAACTGCACCAACTTCTCTACTGTACTGTCACTCATCTATTGCATTACTGCATCTATTGCATAACTTACTGCATCTACTCATCTATTGCACTATAACTTCAATAACTGCATAAACTCATCTACTGAACTGCAACCTTAATAACTGCACTAACTCATCTACTGCACTGTAACCTTAATAACCGCATTAACGCATCTACTGCACGGTAACTTCAATAACTGCACTAACTCATCTACTGCACTGTAACTTTATAACTGCATCTACTCGGGTATTGCACTATAACTTCAATAACTGCACTAACTCATCTACTGCACTGTAACTTTATAACTGCATCTACTCGGGTATTGCACTATAACTTCAATAACTGCATTAACTCATGTACTGCACTGTAACTTTAATAGCTAATGTCTGTAACTAATGCACACTCAAGTCACTTGCACTATTGTATAGTCTATATTGTTATCTGTTCATAACCACCTGTACATTAATGATCACAGTATATAGCCTTCTGTTTATATTGTTCATAGTACATACCGACTGTCATATTTTCATAGTACATGCCCATTGTATAGTATTTTCCTAATATTGTATTCTGTATTTATTCACACTGTATATCCTGCACTTGCTAATTGCACTTCTGGTTAGACCTAAACTACATTTCATTACACTGTACTCGTATATGTGTAATGACAATAAAGTTTAATCTAATCTAATCTAATCTAATAAAGGAAAACACTTATTTCATAATTTGATTTTGGCACTGTATCGAGGTTCAATAAAAGGAAAGAAGGAGACGGGAACCGGAAGACATTTAAACATTTTATATAAATAATAACAGCCAGCGGCCCCTCACGGCCAACCGCCGGCGAACCAAAAAAGACAGAAGTAAAACACAAGAACATAAAAACAAACATGATCGAGCCCGGTCCTTTCTCATCGACGTTCTGGTTGTGCGTTCCTTTATATGCTCCCAATCTCCTACGTGATACGAGACCGGTGCGCGCACAACTGGCGCTCATTAACAATTACTCACCGGCCTCGAACCACGGACTCGCCCCACCTTCTCTACTACAGGCACACTTTAAGTCGTTTTTCTTTAATGAAGCATTGGATTTTTGTGCTTTTTTAAATAAAAGATTAAAAGCATAAACAATATAGATTTATTTCCACAGCATTCTTTACTCTTATTTACCACAGAGTTTTTGTCCCCGCCTGTATATGGGAGGAAAAGATTAAAATCTTACGACCCTATCCCCAACGTCATTTATAAATCACTCTGACACGCTACCATACAAATTGTGCCAAAATCAGACTGACTTTGTGTAATCTGAGCGAGGCATATTTCAGAATTTTTTAATACTTTGTCCAACTTCAATATTTTCCAAGATTGGCTTTTGGAATGAAATGGGATCGATAATATATTATGTTTTTGGGTTCTAGACAGAAACTTAAATCCCAAACTTGTTCCTGTGTTGTTTCATGTAAAGATTTATACATCATTAAAATGTGGTTTGAAATAAAGTTTAAAAACAAGTCATATACAAAGATATTTAATAGCATTAACTATATAGCATTTATGTTTCATGTAACGTCAGTGTTGGAGTTAGAACTTCATATCAAAAATGTTCACAATATCTTTAAGAAAAAGATTTCTTGGTGACAAACACTGTTTTTTCAGACAACAGACTCACCACAAATGAGTATCCACTGCTGACAGCTTCCTCCATTTTGCTTTCTTCTGCTTCATAAGGGCCAAAATGTGCTCCGATTGGAAGAATCTCTCCGTGGTTAAACACCCCGAGTCCTGCATTGGGAATGTTGGATGTGAGAACCTCCAGTCCAACAGGAAGGGTTAGTCTGGCCCGGTCTGAAGTCCCCACAGGCACAAGGGTGTCAGGAATGAACAATGGAGCACCATGAACGTCACATTCACCAGTGAAAAATGACTGACACTCTTCACAATCTGTGTGAATATAAAACAAAGAAAAGGATTTTAAAGTGAAAGGCGATATGCGGGTGAAATGGTTTCTAAATACCCATTTTAGTGGCAGAAGCACTTTGAGGGGATCAGTTTAGCTAAATAACGTTTCTGCACAAACTCCATCACTGAACAAACTGGGCAGTCATCTCAGGCCTGGGATGCCATACAGAGCCCCAAAGGACACTTATTAAAATTGAGAAACAATTTTAGACTACAAGGCTGTGCACTGACAGGCATCTGTGTTCCTATTGGCTGTGAAGGTAACCTGTCATGAGCAATGAGGTTTAAAAAAAAACATGCTAGCCTTCTGCACTCAATTATTTTCATTCACTTCTTCCCCATACAGTGAACTCAAATGTCATTCGCTACGTGGGTATTAGTGAACAAGGGAGCGGTTATTAGATCTGGGCTTGTGTGAATTCATTAACATAAATTCTTTCCCCGACACTGGAGAGTTATCTCGTCATTTTTAAAAAAAGTTCCCAAAAAAGAAACTGTGAGCTTTCAAAATCGAGTGAAAATTAAAAAATATTCCATCGCCTGATTCTATATTATTGAGGTCATGCTTTGCTTTTGGCAACCTAAGTTTAAATATTAAGTGTTGGCACAGTTTTAGTTGTGACCCTGGATCCCAAAACCCGTCTTAAATAGCACGGGAACAATTATAGTAAAAACAAAAACAAAATGTTATGGGTAAAAAATTTTGTTTTTTTCTTTTATGCCAAAAATCATTAGGATGTTTGTGGTGAGGAAGGCAGGACGGGAGCCGTGAGGCGGGGCCGGTGGCGTGAGTGATAGTTGGAATCAGCTGTGCGCACACCGGTCCCACATATCTCACGGAGGAAATCGGGAGCATAAGAGAATGAGCGACGGGACTGCTGATGAAAGAGGACCGGGCCCGGACATGTTCTCCGGTTCCCACCTCCTAGCTTCCTTTTATTGAACCTTGTTTTATTGGTGCTGAAACCCGGAAGGAAGGAGAGACAGGCTATCGGAGAGCCCTGGCTGCTGAGGGGCTTCGCAGTGCTGAGGAGTTCGGGCAGCGCAGAGGAGGGAGGTGCCCCAGCGGCTGCCTGAAGCAGTGGTTCTGGAACGCGATGAATCGGCTGGGACGGAGAGCTCACTGCCGTAATCCTGGGCAGAGGTGGGGTGGCGGCCTTACAGGAGGGAGCAGGAGTCGTCGCCATTGGCCGTGAGCAGGAACAGTGTGTCTTAAACAGCACCTATTCTTTTCTCCCTCTCTCCCCTCTCTCGTCCCTGTCACTCCTCGTGCTCCCCTCTCCGTTCTGTCGTCCTGTCTGTGCAAACCCCGTGGCGTTGTGGCATTTTACTTCTGTGTTATTGTTTGTTTGATTATTTGTATTAAAATGTATTTAAATGTTGGCCGGTTCCTGACTCCTTCCTTCCATTTATTGAACCTTGTTACAATATAAAGTAAAGACTATGTTCAATGAAGATATTTTGTAAATTTACTACTCTAGATATGAAGGTGCTGGTCATATATCATCAAAAAGTTAATTTATTTCACTAATTCTATAACTTGTAATCTCCTCTATGGCAGGGCACCGGGGGTGGATGAGATCCGCCCTGAGTACCTCAAGTCTCTGGATGTTGTGAGGCTGTCTTGGCTGACACGCCTCTGCAGCACTGCGTGGTGGTCAGGGATAGTGCCTTTTTGTTCTGGCAGACTGGGGTGGGCTTCTTAAAAAGAGGGACCGGAGGGTGTGCTCCAACTATCGGGGATCACACTTCTCAGCCTCCGTGGGATCATCTATGCCAGGGTACTGGAGAGGAGAATCCGGCCGATGGTAGAACCTCGGACTCAGGAGGAACAGTGTGGTTTTCGTCCCGGTCGTGGAACACTGGACCAGCTCTTTACCCTCTCCAGTGTGCTAGAGGGTTCATGGGAGTTTTCCCAACCAATCCACATGTGTTTTATGGACTTGGAGAAGGCATTTGACTTTGTCCCTCGCGGCATCTTGTGGAGGGTTTCGGGACCCTTTGCTAAGGGCTATCCGGTCCCTGTACGACTGAAGCAGGAACTTGGTTCGCATTGCCGGCAGGAAGTCAGACTTGTTCCCGGTGCATGTAGGACTCCGGCAGGGCTGCCCTTTGTAGCCGGTTCTGTTCATAATTTTTATGGACAGAGTTTCTAGGTGCAGGCAGGGGCCGGAGGGCGTTGGGTTTCATCTCCGCTCTTTGCGGATGATGTCGTCGTGCTGCCCCCATCAGACCAGGACCTTCAGCATGCACTGGGACGGTTTGCAGCCGAGTGTGAAGCGGCTGGGATGAGAATCAGCACCTCCAAATCCGAGGCCATGGTTCTCACTCGGAAAAGGGTGTCTTGCCCACTTCAGGTAGGTGGAGAGTTCCTGCTTTAAGTTGAGGAGTTCAAGTATCTGGGGGTCTTGTTCACGAGCTAGGGAAGGATGGAACGGGAGATTGACAGACGATCTATGCCCGATAGAGCATGTATAATGGGTAAGGAAAGTATACAGACCACATTAAATTTTTCACTCTTTGTTATATGGCAGCCATTTGCTAAAATCTTTTAAGTTCATTTTTCCTCATTAATGTACACACAGCACCCCATATTGACAGAAAAAAATATAATTGTTGACATTTTTGGAGATTTATTAAAATAGAAAAATTGAAATATCACGTGGTCCTAAGTATTCAGACCCTTTGCTCAGTATTTAGTAGAAGCACCCTTTTGATTTTATACAGACATGAGTCTTTTTGGGAAAGATGCAACAAGTTTTTCACACCTGGATATGGGGATCCTCTGCCATTCCTCCTTGCAGATCCTTTCCAGTTCTGTCAGGTTGGATGGTAAACAGCCATTTTTAGTTCTCTCCAGAGATGCTCAATTGGGTTTAAGTCAGGGCTCTGGATGGGCCATTCAAGAACAGTCACGGAGTTGTTGTGAAGCCACTCCTTCGTTATTTTAGCTGTGTGCTAAGGTTCATTGTCTTGTTGGAAGGTAAACCTTCTGCCCAGTTTAAGATCCTGAGCACTCTGTAGAAGGATTTCGTTCAGGATATCCCTGCACTTGGCCGCATTCATTTTTCCCTCGACTGCAACCAGTCGTCCTGTCCCTGCAGCTGAAAAACACCCTCACGGCATGATGCTGCCACCACCATGCTTCACTGTTGGGACTTTATTGGAGAGGTGATGAGCAGTGCATGGTTTTCTCCACACATACTGCTTAGAATTAAGGCCAAAAGTTCTGTCTTGGTCTCATCAGACAGAGAATCTTATTTGTCACCATCTTTGAGTCCTTCAGGTGTTTTTTAGCAAGCTCCTTGCGGGATTTCATGTGTCTTGCACTCGTGCTTCCGTCGGGCCACTCTGCCATAAAGCCCCGACTGGAGGAGGGCTGCAGTGATGGTTGACTTGCTACAACTTTCTCCAACGTTACAAATGCATCTCTTGAGCCCAGCCACAGTGATCATTGGGTTCTTCTTTACCTCTCTCACCAAGGCTTTTCTCCCCCGATCGCCTAGTTTGGCCGGACGGCCAGCTCAGAGAAGGGTTCTGGTCGTCCCAAACGTCTTCCATTTAAGGATTATGGAGGCCACTGTGCTCTTAGGAACCTTAAGTGCAGCAAAAAAAAAATAGTAACCATGGCCAGATCTGTGCCTTGCAACAATTTATGTCTCTGAGCTCTTCAGGCAGTTCCTTTGACCTCATGATTCTCATTTGCTCTGACATGCACAGTGAGCTGTAAGGTCTTATATAGAAAGGTGAGTGGCTTTCCTAATCAAGTCCAATCAGTCTAATCAAACACAGCTGGACTTAAAAGAAGGTGTAGAACCATATCAAGGATGAGGACAGCACCTGAGTTAAATAGGGTCACAGCAAAGGGTCTGAATACTTAGGACCATGTGATATTTCAGTTTTTCTTTTTTAATAAAACTGCAAAAATGTCAACAATTCTGTGTTTTTCTTTCAATATGGGGTGCTGCGTGTACATTACTGAGAAAAAATGAACTTAAATGATTTTAGCAAATGGCTGCAATATAACAAAGAGTGAAAAATGTAAAGGGTTCCGAATACTTTCCGTACCCACTGTAGATAACTAGATGGTAATGTTTCATTCTTATAGTCATAATCTGGAATATTAAATATCTTAAGGCCAGCAGCTCTGCCGTGAGGACAATGGTTACACATAATACAACAAAGAAAAGATTTGTAATTTTGGTCTCACAGAGAAAGTCTTGTTTATGTTCGTCCTCCTCCATGTTTGCGACACTTGGTGAAGATTGTAGCCGTTCACCTGCACTCACTGTATGTTCACTCGTCCTCTTTCTGTTGCTCCTTTAACACACAAAAGACAGAGTCAAGAATACAAGAAAAAAGTCTACTAAAGTATATCACATGGGTAAATCGTCATTCACATACACAGTATTTCAAACCTCTGAATAAAAAAGGCTCTGTAAACTGTTGAATGGGCACAACACACTTTTTTTAAGCATATACAACATGTCTTTATTTATAGTTTTAAACTATTCTTTGTGATTGAGAATATCCAACTGTTCAAAAATAGAGGACTTTTAAGCACATTATTCTGTACCCAGGATGTGCATATTAGGGCTGGGCGATATATATTGCGATTCCGGCTAATTATACATGTCTAAATCAATTCGATGTTTTATGCACAGCTCTTCAGTGAACTACGGCAGTTTGATCAGTAGGAAGTACTGTTCGTCTGCTCAATCTAACATCACTACGTGATTGAGTCATTTATAACGTGTATTTGAAAAAGCAACACTCGTCTATCATCATTACTATAAGTCAACTTAATTAAAATTAAAATACCTGAAAAGGTTTGAAGAATCGCAATAGAATATGACCACAGGCATTTCCTGGAACTAATAGCTCTTCTTCAGTTATCCACATGACATGTAGGATGTGATGATATCCGAACCGAACAGTCCGCGGGAGACCTCCCTCGATACAAACTGCAAAACTCTCGTGGCATACCACAAACTCCTGGTGAACGGATGCGTCTGCTGCACGTGAGCTGTACACTTTTTCCCAGCGCTGGTCAGAGCATTCACTTTATCAGCTGAAGCAGCAGTGTTGCAACTGTTGACCACGCTCAACAACAATGTGATGATAGTGCATTGTGAATGGCCAAAATGCACATGGATTGACACAAAAAGTAACAAATTCTCATTGAAAGCATCAAAGTGATGTCTGATGTGCTTTAAACAGTCACATGACCTTTCAAAAATACACTGTTATATGTATGTGAGAGGGTGAGTGAATACTCATTTCTCAACATGTCCTTCAGAGAAACAAACAAAACTACATTTTGACATGTTATATGTGAGGGGGAGACGATCTCTTAACGCTGTCAAACACTCTTTCCAACTTTTCTTCTTGACAGTCTTTAATTGCATCCTTCAAAGCATGAGATAAAGGGCAATGTCTTTTTATGTAGAACTTAAACTACATTGACCAGGAAGAGCGCATAGCTGCGCAGATAAACAAATACAAGTTATACAACCTACATCGTCAGTAAAATGAGATTCTTGATGAGCTTCTTGAAGAGGTTTTGCTAATTATTGTATTGGGAATTGTTCTTGTTGTACTGTGGCAGGCAGCACGATGCGTGTTGGAAATGCTCTACCTAAAGCACTGCTCAGTCACATGACACATCATTTAGATTTTGCCTTAGGGATTTATCACACAACAACTTTATTGTCCTTTACATTTAACTAAATAGAGTTGAACACTGTTAAAAACTAATAAGAGCTGTATTTTTTTGCAATATTATACACTTAAATTAATGTCTAATAATAAGGTCAAAGTGAATATATTCTCTGAATCCTGCCTCCACATTAAACCCAAATGGAACCCAACCGTTGGATCGAAAACCATGAACCGAACTGTAGAACTGGTGTATCGTTACACCAGTTCTAGACAAGTCTTAGCTAGTGAGTTAATGTCCCTAAAATCGGATTCGACAGGGCAGGAATGGAGTAATGATCAGGGGTTAAATTGGGATTTTTTTTCATATACCGCCGCTTCGTAACAATGAAAATTGTAAAAAGCTCTATGTACATTAAGTTGAGAGTTTGTTATGTGCCGGGGCTCTGTGACTCTCGCGTTTACAAAGCTTTTATAATCTTAGTAATTGCGTGTACTATCAACAGGGGTGTGGCGGTCAGAACTTTGCATAGCTCCTGGTGGCTATACCGAGGGCGCCATCTCGGCTGTACTGCAATTCGCTCCTTAAGAAGAAGCTATACAAAAGACGAGGGAAGTGTGTTGGAAGATTAGCAAAAATTTTGAGCAAATATTCGTATCAAATGTACTTGGCTCTTACCCGTGCAGCCATTTCCAATATGTTGGATTTTGCGGTGGAGTAGACAAATAAGGAGTGCTCGTTTGGACGTCCTTCTTCTCAAGGAGCTGAACACTCAATGCTAGTGCATACGCAGTCACAGGAACCACTACAGTGAAAGCTGCTTTACTGAATGCGAGATCAGTGGGAAACAAAACGTTTATTCTTCCAGACTTCACTGTTTTGCAGGATTTGGAGTTTTTATTTTTATTAATTTATTTATTAACTGCATTCAAATGCATAGAGACTGTGTCTGTCCCCCGAATAATACAACCAAATAATAATTTATTTAAAAGTCAGAGAAAAAATCTTATCGTGATTAAACCAAAAGACAATATATTTAATCGTAAAAAAGTGTAAATATAATTCATCGCCTTAATCATACCCTAGACTTGATTATATCTCACGGAGCCGATCTAACCAATATCGATATTATACCTCAAAGCGACGATGTTTCCGATCACCATCTTATAACATGTAAACTGCGCACTGCAGAAATCAGTTGTATATCTCGTTATCGACAGGGTAGAACAATCACCTCAACTACTAAAGATAGTTTCGTAAAGAACTTGCCAGATCTGACTCCTCTAATAGCCTTTCCAACTAATATAGAATCGCTCGATGACATGACAAGCAACATGGCACCATTTTCTCTAATGCATTAGAAGCGGTCACACCTATGAAGTCAAAAAGGATTAATGGAAAGATCATAGCACCATGGTATAATAACACCACTCGCACTCTAAAAAGAGAAACGCGTAAACTGGAGCGAAAATGGAAACAAACCCAATTAGTGGTCTTTAAAATTGCATGGAAAGAGAGAGCAAGCTGTTACAAAAAGGCACTAAAAGCAGCAAAAGCCGAGCTCATAGAAAATAACAAAAACAATCCAATGTTTTTATTTAGTACTATTGCTAAACTAACAGACAAACAGACTCCACCTGACCTGGGTATTCCGCCGCACCTTGGTAGCAATGAATTCATGAAGTTTTTACTAGAAAATCGAAAATAATACGAGACAACATAGCTAAAACCAAACCTCCAAGTGTGTCGGAAGAATTTGTTTCAACCGTCACCCAAAAAGAAAAGGTAGAGTGTTTCTCTCCTATAAATCAGGAAGATTTAATTAAAATTATTGCAACATCCAAACCGACGACATGCTTATTAGACCCCATTCCGACTACTTTATTAAAAGAGTTACTACCTGCTGTAATTGAGCCCATTTGTAACATAATCAACTCGTCAATTAATCTAGGACATGTCCCAGGGCCCTTTAAGCTGTCTGTAATTAAGCCTCTTATCAAAAAAACAAATTTAGACCCCAATGAACTTGTAAGCTATAGACCGATTTCAAATCTCCCGTACTTGTCTAAAATACTAGAAAAAGTAGTGTCAACTCAACTGTGCACCTTCCTACAAAATAATGACATGCACAAAAAGTTTCAGTCTGGCTTTAGACTGCATCACAGCACTGAAACTGCGCTCGTTAGAATTACAAATGACCTCCTTATTGCTTCAGATAAAGGCAACATCTCACTCTTAGTCCTGCTTGACCTTAGTGCTGCTTTCCATACTGTAGACCATAAAATACTACTAGATTGTTTACACAATTATATCTGTACTCAGGGACAGGCACTGCAATGGTTCAGATCTTACTTAACAGACAGATATCAATACGTCCATTTAAATGGGAAATCGTCAAATCTTACTCAAGTAAATTATGGATTACCTCAGGGATCGGTTTTAGGACCCTTGCTTTTCTCCATATACATGCTGCCCCTCGCCAACATTATAAGAAAACATGAATTAGCTTCCACTGTTATGCAGATGATACTCAGCTATATATCTCATCAAGACCAGATGATTCCTTTAAGCTATCCAAACTGGCAGAGTGCATCAAGGACATAAAACATTGGATGACTAGTAAATTCCTCCTTTTAAACTCTAGCAAAACAGAAATATTACTTATAGCACCAAAATCAAGTAAACAGAATATCTCCGATCACAGCCTGTAAAATTAAAAGCTGCACTGTTACTCCAACAAATACAGTTAAAGACCTAGGCGTTATATTAGACGGCAACCTGTCATTTAAAAATCACATCTCAAATATCACAAAAACAGCCTTCTTTCACCTTAGAAATGTTGCCAAATTTCGAAATAGTTTTTGTGTTGCGGACGCAGAAAAGCTTATTCATGCATTTGTGACCTCACGGCTTGACTGTTGTAATGCTCTACTTGGTGGATGTCCTGTATCATCGATAAACAAACTACAGTTAGTTCAGAATGCTGCTGCCAGAGTTCTTACTAGGTCAAGAAAATACGATCACATAACCACAGTTTTATCATCGCTTCACTGGCTACCCATTAAGTATCGTATTGATTTTAAAATTATTTTAATTTCTTACAAAGCCCTGAACGGTTTAGCACCTACTTACTTAACCGAGCTTTTATCACGTTACGACCCATCATGCTCTCTAAGATCTCAAAATTCAGGACTTTTGACAAATCCTAGAATAACAAAATCCACTAAAGGGGGAGGAGCTTTCTCATACGTAGCACCTAAACTGTGGAATATCCTTCCTGATACAGACACACTCTCCCAATTTAAATCGAGATTAAAGACACATCTTTTCAACCAAGCTTTCAGTTAATGCATAGTTAATGAACAGCAGCTACGCTAATTATTCTCTTTATTCTCTTTCCGCCTCTTCCTCGGGATGCCATCCCACCATGTCCAGACGACCGACAGATGCCCATCCCAAATTTGAGATGACGCCAGATACAGCTGCAGACTGACTGACCATCCCAGCTCCATCTAAGGCAATTCCACCACAATTCAAGAGAAATATGACCATCGGACCATCCCAGCTCAGACCACTACATCCCCAACAAAGAGCAAAAGACGGACTATTTGTCTTATTAATGCTGAAGTTAAAATATTTGGTATTAAATGCTAAACTAGAATCCCATGTCACCAGTTTGAGTGCAGCTATGACACGTCATAGGGGATCTGGCCCCCGCGGTTGAGCCTGGTTTCTCCCGAGGTTTTTTTTCTCCATTAATCAATCATTGGAGTTTGGGTTCCTCGCCACAGCAGGGCAGTGTTGGCCTGCTCACCGGGAGACTGCATTCATTCATTTATTTAGAAATTAGATGTTATTTATTAGAATGAACTTACTCATTGTATAAATACCATGCACTGTGCTGTGTTTTAACTTTTCTGTTTTTCCTGTTTGCCCCTGTAAAGCTGCTTTGAAACAATACACATTGTGAAAAGCGCTATATAATTAAACTTGAATTGAATTATCTGTCCTTAATACTACTAGTTCCACTGGTCGGGGAAAGGGGTGTAGCAACACTTATTAAGTACAGATTTAAATGCAATCACCTTTCAGTGGAGAAATTCACGAGTTTGGAACAGCAGCTGTTTCAACTGGAACTGTCCGCTACGGTTTTGTGTGCACTTATTTATCACCTGCTAAATATGATAAGGATTTATTCAAGACGTCTCAGATTTTCTTTCTCTTATTGTATCGAAAACGGACAATCTCAGGGACTTCAATATCCATATATGCTGCCCTTCAACACCACTAGCAAAGCAGTACATTGAGCTGGTGGATTCCTTTATCTTAACTCAGTCTGTGGGTGAAGCTACTCACAGACATGGTCATAGTCTTGACCTAGTTTATCGACAGGCTTGTCCATTAGGAATCGGATTATAATGAACATTTGTATTTCTGACCATGGCTCTTTTTGTTAAATGTTGCTCTGCCAGCTGGTCTCTTGAAGAATACACCCGTTGACCGCTACGTCCGTCCTTTGAATGAGACTACAGCCAAGAGTTGAGGCCTTTGAAGTAAACCCTGCCATCACTGATGGGTTAGGATCACCTTTAGATTCAGAGCAATTGAGTGCTGTGTTTAATTCTCTATGCTTAGATATTATGAATAAGGTCGCTCCAACTACACCTAAAAGGGCTAAATACACGTACTCTCAGGCAGGCCTGTAGGAAAGTCATACGCAGATGGACAAATTACAGGTTACCTAGGAGATGCTAAAAGATACTCTGAGCACTTACCAAATTGGCAAGAACAAACTTCTTTTCCGATATAATAAATCAAACTGGCAATTGTCCAAAAGCTCTGTTTAGCACAATAAACTCTGTGCTAAACCCAGCTAATGTATCCCCTTCTGATTCGATCTCTCGGTGTGTCAGAAGAGAGATTGTCCCCTCCAATGTTGGTCTTGAATTCCCTCAGCCATGTGCAGATACATTTGACCGTTTTGATCTGTTTTGATCAGGTCTCTCTTACAGCCTTAACAGAGTTAGTTAAGCACTTGAAATCATACTTTTCGTTGCTGGATTCTATTCCACCACAGTTATTAAAAGATTTGTTTGACACTGTTGGCACGAGTATACTCTCTGTGTTGTCTTGCTTGACTTAAATAAACAGACGAGACATGATCGTTGGTTTTTCCTCTTTCACTCTAGGACCCGAACCACCCGACCTCTAGCCTGCTGGGTAATGGAGTTCTTAACCAAATGAACTCATAACATCACATCTTTCCCTCTATAAAGGAATTGTATTAAACCCTGTAAAACATAGCCATTTTCACTTTACTTGTAAATAACTTTTCAATTGAAACACTTTTTTTTTTTTTTTTTAGAACATTAAGTGCAAACTCTCTAAGCATCAAAACACAAACTTAGAATCATTTCAACAATCTATATATATATATATTTTTTCATTTAAAGATAAACATTAAGGTACATGTTGCTCCTTTGTAACGCAAAACAAACTAAAAAGAATTTAGCAACTCTCGATCAACCTCTGAGGTGGCTGAACATGTCTCTTAGGTCTAGCCTGTCTTTCAGCAGCTGGCAATTTCGACAGTTTGGAAGGTGTCACAGCAGCTGGTGATGCAGACGCTGCCAAAAGACCACTGTGAGTTAACTCTGTAGATTGAACCTTGTCCTGCTGAAAATTTTCCTGTGCTGTAGTGACTTTTTCAGTCGGCTGTAGTTGAAGATCAGTGCGGTTCCTTCTCAGAGACAATCCGTTCTCCGTCTGGATCCTGTAGGAGCATGGCGCAACTTCCTCCTCCACCTGTGCCTTTCCTTTCCATTTGCCAGTAGAGATGTCCCTTAGACGCACCATGTCCCCAGGCCTCAGCATAGGCAGATGTTTTGCCGTACGATCATAGAGCTGCTTTTGTTTCGCTTTTAGTACCTCCTTTACTTTTCTGACTTTATGTGCGCTTTTTGGCGTCAGCAAGTCCTCATTCACTGGTAGGTTAGACCGAATGCGCCTACCCATCAGCATTTGAGCTGGTGACAGTCCGTTCTGTAAAGGTGCACTCCTGTAGATCAGTAAGCTTTTCTGAAAGTCTTCTCTGTCCTGTGCTTTTTTCATCATGTTTTTTACTGTTTTCACAGAGCTTTCTGCCAAGCCGTTAGACTTAGGATAGGTTGGACTCGATGTTAAGTGTTGAAACCCCCATTCTTTGGCAAAGGCAGCAAACTCACTGCTTGAAAACTGGGGCCCATTGTCCGAAAACAGTTCACATGGGATACCATGTCTGGCGAAGACAGTCTTGAGGTAGCTGATGACTGCCTTGCTTGATGTTGAGTGCAGCGCTCCAACTTCTGGATAGTTTGAAAAGTAGTCAGTGACCACTATGTAACTCTTTCCATCACAGTCAAATAGGTCAGTTCCAACCTTGTAGTAAGGTCTGTGGGGAACCGGATGAGTCATCAGTGGCTCAGCTTGTTGTTTTGGCCTGTGGATGCGACAAAGTTCACATGACGCTGTTGTCTGGCTGATATCTTGGTTGATTCTCGGCCAGTACATTACTTCTCTCGCACGTCGTTTACACTTAACTTCTCCGAGATGGCCTTCATGTATCTTTTGGAGCATTTGTTTACGTAGTGAGGATGGAATAACAAACTTGCTCCCCTTCATCACTATGTCATCCACCACGGTGAGCTCTGCTCTGCAGTTCCAGTAGTCTTGTATTTTCGTGAGGCAGTCCTTTTTGTTTTCAGGCCATCCTGTCTGTACTGTTAGCTTGAGTTCTTTCATTGTTTCATCTGCATTTGTCTCTCTCCGTATTTTTTCTGTTCTGTCAGCTGTTACTGGCAGAGACGTCACAACCATGTCCACATATGCCTGTATTTCTGCACTTTTCTCGCTGTCTGCTTCTTCCTCCTTATCCACTGCTCTAGACAAGGTGTCGGCTGTGTACATGTATTTCCCTTGTGTATATATCATGTGCACGTCATATTTTTGCAGCCTGATTAGCATGCGCTGTATCCGCACAGGACAGTCATTCAGAGATTTAGACATAATGGACACCAGAGGTTTATGGTCAGTTTCTACTTCAAAAGCTTGACCATAGACGTATTGGTGAAAGCGTTCACATGCATACATGCTCGCCAACAGCTCCTTTTCAATTTGTGCGTACCTGGACTCTGCGCTTGTCAAGGCTCTGGATGCATATGCGACCGGTAGCCACTGCTCATCGTGTTGCTGCAGCAGCACGGCTCCCAGGCCGTACTGTGACGCATCTGCTGAGATCCTTGTTCTCCTCTCTGGGTCATAGTACTTTATCACAGGCTCTTGTGTCAGAGTCTGTTTCAATTTTACAAAGCATTGTTCCTGCTCATGTGACCAGATCTATTCATTCTTTTGTTCGAGAAGACTCCTGAGAGGTGCTGACTGTGCTGACAGCTGTGGAACAAACTTGGCGAGATAGGTGACCATCCCCAGAAAACGTCTGACCTCGTCTTTGTTGTTTGGTCTTTCCATGTTGTTGATTGCTGACGTTTTTCTCGGGTCGGGCTTCACCCCCTCTTCACTGACAACATCTCCAACAAAGGTAAGTGTTTTAACTCCAAACTCACATTTGTCATTGTTAAGCTTCAGATTCACTTCCCTTGTCTTGTCTAGCACTTGTCTCAGTCTCTCGTCATGTTCTTCTCGAGTCGATCCCCAGACTATGATGTCATCCATCATTGTCTCCACTCCTGGTATGTGCTCGAAAATCATGTGAATAGTCTTGTGGTAGACTTCAGGCGCTGATAAGATACCATACGGCAGACGAAGAAACCTGTACCTGCCCTCAGGCGTGTTGAATGTGCACAGCTTCGAGCTCTCCTCGTCCAGCCTTAGCTGCCAGAAACCTTACGAAGCGTCTAGTTTACTGAACCATTTAGCTCCAGCAAACTGTGCCATGATTTCTTCTCTGGTTGGTAACTTAAAGTGTTCTCTTTTGATTGCTTTGTTTAAGTCCCTTGGGTCCAAGCACATTCTCAGAGCACCTGTTTTCTTTTGCAGAACAATCAGCGAGCTGACCCATTCAGTTGGCTCATCTATTTTCTTGATGACCTTTAGTTTTTCCATGCGCGCTAGTTCCTCTTTCAATTTTTCGCGCAGTGCGAAAGGGATTTTCCTACAAGGATGCACAACAGGAGACACGCTTTTATCGACACGTATTTTGTGTTCTCCAGGTAGACATCCCAGTCCTTCGAAGCAATCTTTATACTCCTCCATGAGCGAGTCATGATCATTTGCAGTATCTGATGATGTCACTACAAACACTCTTTTGACCAGATTGAGCCTTGTACATGCCCTGAGTCCCAGGATTGGTTGTGCACTCGTATCCACGATCAGTAGCAGTGCTCTTATCTGTTGGCCTCTGTGTTTGAAGGTTGCAGTGCATCCACCTTTAACAGGAACGCGTTCTCCAGTGTATCCTGTCACTTTTGTTTTTATAGGATGAATTTTGCTTTTCACCTTCAATGTTTTGTAGTCTTCAAAAGATAGCAAGTTTACGTGGGCACCTGTATCTAGCTTGAATGGTATTATGGTCTCATTCAGTTCGATTGGCACAATCCATTCCTCTTTTTCAGTAGTTCCAGCCTGCACCACATCCACAATGAATTCTTCATCATCCTCTTCTTCCTCATCAACTGCATGAACTTTCTGTTTAGAAGCTGCTTTGCAACATCTTGCATAGTGATTACTCCTTCCACAGTTGTTACAGGATTTTCCAAATGCAGGACATGATTTTGGCTTGTGACTGCCTCCACATTTACCACATTTGAACTCTGCAGCTATCTCTCTCTGGTCTTTTTGCTTGGTAAATGTTTTCTTTTTTTTCTGTTCTTTATGTATTGCATGCACTTGCGTCTCACCTCTGCAAAGCTCTTTTGCTTGTGCTCGAGTGGTTTCCGCTGCTCTGCACATAGTGACACACTTGTCTAGTGTAAGTCCAGTCTCTCGGAGCAGCCTTTCTCTGAGTCCATTGTCCACTGTGCCACAAACGATCCTGTCTCTCACTAGTGAATCTCTCAGGGTGCCAAATTCACATGTTTTGCTTAGTGTGTGAAGCTGTGCTAAATACTGATCAAAAGGTACTCCTTGCTTTTGGTCATGGGTGAAAAACTTGTACCTCTCAAAGGTCACGTTCTGACTAGGCACAAAGTACTCTTCAAATTTTATCATTAGCCCAGCTAGCGTCAGATTAGCTTCATCCAGCTGAACGCTATTATATATGTCCAAAGCATCTTCTCCCATAACATGCAAAAATATGTGAGCTTTCAGTTTTTCATCATCTCCCCCTGCTCCGCTTGCCGCTAGATATATATTAAATCTTTGCTTAAAACGCTTCCAGTTATCAGCAAGATTACCAGTCAGTTGCATGGAAGTGGGCGGACTTAGCTTATCCATTACTGCACGTCGGGGTACCAGGATTTACACAGCCCTCTCCTGTTGCTGGTTGTCCTCCGATTCGGGCACAAGATCCTCTTCTACTTGTTCGATCTGTCCCACGTCCCCCGCTTCACTTCCACTGCCACTCGTAGCCATCACACGCTGTAGCAAACTCCGTTAGCATGTTGCGTTGTTAGCTCGTTTCACTCAGGCGACCGGAGACTTTTTTTTTTTTTTTTATTTATTTTCCCCGAGGCTCTCCCGTGGCAAATATTCCGTCCGTAGCTGCTCACGGCCACTTCTGACACCATGTGTTGTCTTGCTTGACTTAAATAAACAGACGAGACATGATCGTTGGTTTTTCCTCTTTCACTCTAGGACCCGAACCACCCGACCTCTAGCCTGCTGGGTAATGGAGTTCTTAACCAAATGAACTCATAACATCACACTCTCTATTGTGAATAGCTCCTTACCTCAGGGATGTGTTCCTTCCTCTCTTATACAAGCAGTGGTTTCTCCCCTATTGAAATAAACAGGCCTGGAGGCTACAGATCTAGAGAAAGGTGGTTCTGACTCAAAATCTCCCCTCTTCTGCATGGAAATTATCTCCTTTACAAATTCCAATCTGGTTTCGGAGCGGGACACTGTACAGAGACAGCTCTGTTAAAAGTGGTAAATAATCTATTTTTTTATTCCGCCAAGTCCGCAAAACGAGTTATGTTAGATCTCAGTGCATCTTTTAACACTGTATCATTAGATTCTACTAAACCGGTTGGAGTGTGAGGTGGGGTTTCGGGGAAGTGCATCTTAGAACCAATCTTTAAACTAAAACCTTTTCTGAGTTTGAAAGATCTGGAGACTGTTATCCATGCTTTCATTACCTCGCAAAAAACTACTGTAATTCACTGTAGGTGGGGATTTCTCAACACCAGTTCTCTCGGCTACAACGTGTACAGAATGCTGCAGCCAGGCCTTTGACTGGCACTATAAAAAGGAATACATCACCCCAGTGCCATCAGCTCTCCACTGGCTTCAAGTCAAGTTTAGGATTGATTATAAGATTATATTATGGGTTTTTAAAGCATTAAACAACCACTCCCGAATTTACATCAATGATCTCCTAGGCTCTTATACTTCAGCTAGGGTACTGAGATCAGGAAATCAATTGTTGTTGACTGCTCGTCAGTCAAAAGAGAAGGCAAAAGGAAACCAAGCTTTCTCATTAGAAGGGCCACAATTATGGAACAGCCTTCCCTTGTATATTCGCCTGGTTGCGTCTGTAGAAGTTTTCAAATCCCATGGTCAATTGTTAAAAAGTTTACTTTCAATCTGGAAAAAAGACTTTAACAAGGAATGGTTTCACTGTATCCAATTGACCACATTATTATCTGACGAGTGAGTATTGTATCTTTCTTTCGTAAGAAAATTCCCCCATGGTTTAACTATAATATACATGTTTTTTGACTGGATTGCATAATTACGACTTTATGGTTACATGATAAGTGGTGATTTTTGTAATGCATAGGCATTGTTAGTATTTACATGATTTGGCCATGTGTTATGCATGTAGTCCACTGGTATTTTTGCCCTTTTCTTAAAGAGTACCTAGCATGAGATCATGAAAATGACATTTCATGCAGTCTGTTATGTTGCCGTGTTTGAAAGTAAGCTGTCTGCCAAGTTGTAAGTCCGAAAGTGAATAAATAAAGTTATTTGCTTGTAAAAATGGGAGTCGTCTCTGAATCACACAAACGAGACGTGGATTAGTACACTCGCATATCTACGTCACTATACATAGTCCCCGCATACGTTTTGCTGAGACTTATTTCTCCTCCACCAAACACTGTTGCTAGTTCGTGATGCGTGTATATGTATCATGTCTAGAACCTGTGTTCTACGGTGTGAAACGAAGTCTTGTCTTATTTAAACTTCCAAAGGAAGAATGTCTGTGGGAAAATTGGTTACAGTTCATTTTTCAAATGATACCAAAGGAGTATAAGCCCAGGGTTTAGCTGTGCGAACTCATTTCACCGAAGATTGGTTTAATAATCTTGGCACATTCACTACAGGATATGTGAAACGACTATAATTGAAAGTGGGAAATACCAACTCTATTTGGACCTGTTAGCTCCACCGAATCACAACCTGTAAGTGTGATTATTTATGTCTGTGTTTAACATTAGCATGTAACGTTATTTCTGGGGTGTTACAGTTTGTTTATCTTGCTATTAACTCTGCATTTTGACATATTTGCCGCACGTGCACCTATATAGATATATTCGGTTGATACTAAAATCATTTTTCATAACGTTGACTTTCTAAAATGCTCTTTTTACCATAAAAACGGACAGATAAGACGAAATAATATTATTACTAACGTATTAACAGTATTTTAGAATTTTTTTTATTTTAAATTTATTTCTTTGATGAGCAAAAGCACAACATGCATGTTGTCACACTGGGAGTTTTTATGACAAGAGTTGTCACTTGACACTGACAAACATCCTGCTCCAGTCGTGGTGGAGTTTGTTGTGGATTAGCGTGTGAACATTTGTGAACACAATCCATTCTAAATCATACACATATTACAGACTTCTTCTAGAGGTCAATATTGGTGGTTTGAGACAGAGCTCCGCCAAACTTTTTCTAAATATATTGTTTATTCCTGTTATTTTCTTAATATTATGTTCTAAATTGATAACTCACAGTTGAGTATATTCCATACCAAATATCGTCATATAACGCACAGATACCGTTGTTTTATACGATCACTCGCTATCAGCACTCAGGCTGTTAGCATTTCCAGCCTTTAGTTTCTGAATATTGCCCTTACTACTTAACCCACTGTTCTCATTATGACACCACTAATGGCTTATGATTCAGATCTGTGTTTAACGTTACTGTAACACATCTCAATAAAATGGAAGGAAGGAGTCGGGAACCGGAAGACATTTTAAACATTTAATAAAATAATATACCAGCCGGCGGCCCCTCACGGACGACCGCCGGCGAACAAAACATAATATAAATACAAATACAAACATAACACAAGTTCGGGCCCGGTCCTCTCTCTTCGACGGTCCGGTCGCTCGTTCCTTTTATATGCTCCCATCTCCTACGTCATGGTGTATTGAACAGAAGCTTCTCTTTGTAAATAATTTTGATCTGTTTTGGGAGCGACCAAGGCTTTTCTGCCCAACGGGCTGCACCCCAGCAGCATTGGAGCGGAAATTCTGTCCAATAAAATCTCAAAGACGCTACGCACCATTTGACTAGTAAATACACATTTTAACCATGGTCTATGTTCCTCTCACCCAACTGTTAAGAATGTTAATGCTCCCAAATGCATAGAGACTGTGTCTATCCCCCGAATGATACAAACAAATAACAATTTATGTAAAAGTCAGAGAAAAAACCTTCTCATGATTAAACCCAAAGACAATATATTTAATGACCAAAACCAATGCCTAAAGTTTGGGCTACTTAACATTAGATCACTAAATCCAAAGGCAGTTATTGTAAATGAAATGATCACAGACAACAGTTTTGCCTTGCTGAAACCTGGCTTAGGCCAAATGATTATTTCGGTCTAAATGAGTTGTATAAAAACCATGTCATTAATGACATATGTGATGCGATCTGGGAAAACCTGTCGGATGTCGTGCTGGGAATCGGGAAAGACAGTTCACCTTTCAAAGTAAACCACATAACATGAAGTATGAAGGAGCATCAATGCAAATTTCCCGCTAGTCAAGTGTAAACTATGGCACCCAAAGTCTACAGCACCAGGAGTTATCACATCTCCGCTGCTCACGCGAGCCGGACCGCGATCGCAAAACATACAAGAGATGATCAAAAGTCCAGACACTATGCACATGATAAACAACGTAAAACTTGCTTCACTGCTTATTAGTTGTTGTCCGTCATGTTTGTTATTTTCCTTTTGTAGTGATAATGGAAGAGCTCTCGTTCTTTAAATGTGCGCTACACCTTTTTTCTTACTTTCGTTTTATTCAAACGGTTTAGTACAGTATAGAGTTTATAGGCTTCCACCCGGTCCTCTCTCCTCGTACCTTCTGTCAGCTCGTTCTTTTAAGCTTCCGATCTCCACTGTCAGGAATGCGGAGCCGGTGTGCGCACAGCTGATAGCCATTATCACCCACGCCCTCAGCCCCGCTCCTTTGTCTGACGGCTCTCGCTCCGCCTTCCTTGCTACATACCCCCATCGCCCTTCACAGGCCGGGTGGTACCACCGAGACTGTGCTTACTCCCCCCCGGGGAGCCAGTCTCGGCGTCCGCAGCCCCTGGGGGTATGCACCGACGAGACGAGAGAACAGAGAGGGAGGCACCATGAGCGACAGGGACAAGAGAGGGGAGAGAGGGAAAATCTGGTCCGGTACTGGACGCTCGGTGGACGCCTCGATCCTCCGCCCCCTGGCGGCCGGCGTTGGCTCCTCGAGCTGAGGGCAGCCAGCAGTGAGTCTCCCGTTTCCTGCTGCTTCCTTTCACTGCGGACGGCAGCAGGCTCTGGCCGAAGGCAACGACTCATTCGGTCCCTCCTGGATGGCAGCTCCCCCACCTTAACCCAGGAGCAGGTCAGTGAGCCGTCCGTCCCATCCAGCCGCTTGCGAAGGAAGCACTTTGGAAAGGACTTGAATATGGTATCAAAAATTGTTTATAAATTTGCTCCATGTGTTGGCTTTTCATAGATCTAATCACATATGAACATAAAAATTAAAAGATTGAATATATAAATGAATATAAACAACAACGGCTTAATTGGGCATCCGATATTAAAATACAAGTTCCGAGACGAAAGTACAGCGTGATGACACGTGTTACCACCTAACACGACCTTGCACCATAGTCACGGGTAATAATAGATAATAACAGATTGTTTACGAGCCTGTCAGTCAAAAGGACACACAATAAAAAAAGTATAGTGCAACCTCTGGTGGGTACAGCTGAAGATGCGTGTGCTGCATTCAGACAAAGAGCCGAGAAGCCTAATGCCCTCAGTTAAACAGAGTGAATGTAGCAGGGGATGATGAGATTAGATGAAAAGAACAATTTACAACTTTTTCGGGGTTAACGTAATTTAAGGCCTCATCCTTTTGAAAATCATAAGCAACGCTCTTTCACGGAGCCTTTAAGCCCTGGTCCATTTATCTTGATATTTTTTAAGTTTAAATTTCAGCTCAGTGAAGCACTTTAAGCACCAACACTTTTTCAATAAGTTATCTTGTAGATTTGTGCTTCAAATAAAGAACTTCGTGTTGACCAGATTGTTAGTTAATCATTTACAAGTACATTTTGCCTTTAGGGACATTTAACAAAAAGTGAACTGGTAAAACCAGATAAATTTTAAATGCGATGCCGTCAAAAATTTGGATGCACCTAACTTTTGTGCTTAGGCGCACCAGTGCAACCAGTGCAAAAAGTTAGTCTATAGCCCTGCATTTAGATTAAAATGAAAACATCAAATAGATGTCTGCCAGATGTACACTACAATGTACTATCTGGGCCATTTGGTCACTGTGACATTAGCTTGTGACCAAGTTCTGAGGACGTCTTGGCAACGTTGCATTTTGCAGAATTTTTTGTAACGTTCCAGCAATGTTGTAGCCACATACACAAATAATATTGTGAATTAATTCCATGGAGAACATTGTAGAGATGTGGTATACTGATCTTCAGATAACCTGGACTCTGATCATTTGATTAAGGAATCTGGTAAATGCTCTGACCTTTTAGTTCTAAAAAAAACTCTGACCTCCGCTGGTGCGGTCATCTGTCAATCTCAATCCAGCACGCGTGTGTCCGGGAAAAGTCGGGATGTTACCCGTTCCAAAGTTTTCAATATTCTTCATAATCACTAAATAATAGACTGCAGTTTTGTTTAAAATGCATTTTGCCGGAGACGGTACTCGCTGAGTGTAACGTTATTAGATTCAAGCACTGGAAGCGGTCTATGTTATGCGTCATTCATACACAATAACTCTTCTTTTTTAACTTTAGGATGGATGCAGTTAACTATGATTTAAACACATAACATATCTCTTGTGTTGTAACTGTTTTGAACTATCCGGGATGCTTGTGAGTGAAGCGGGTGCATTAAGTAACGCATGACTTTAATTAATGTAGAAGCGTCATTTTGTGTCAAGGATGTGCATGAGCAATAAAAGTTAAAATATGCAACTCTACTTTGATCAAGAAAATTTCGAATCGGATCAGGATCGATATCGGATGATACCGAGAATTCAAGCATCGGAATCAGGTCGGTAGGGCAAAAGTAGTATTGATCCATCCCTAATACAAACATTATTTTTTACGTCATGTCTAAAAGAATGATGGGAAACCACCGTTCGCACAGTTTTCTTCTCCTTTTCAGAGCGGACGGCCAGCCGATGCAAAGCATGCATGAGATACGTATTTGTAAAGGGAAATGTATTGATGGCACAGAAATTGCCTTGCAGTAGCCCTGCTATTAGCTCACCTTCCTCATCCGCCCAGACCCTATCTCTGTTAAGGAGCAGCTGTCGCCCACCTTCACTAATATATTAAACAGATCTTTGACCAGTGTGAAGTCCCTTCATGCATCAAACGCTCCATCATCATCCCTGTACAGAAGAAACCCAAAATCTCTGGACTTAATGACTATAGGCCTCTTGCTGTAACATATGTGGTCATAAAGTCGTTTGAGAGACTTGTACTAGCCCATTTGAAGGACATCACCAGAAATATTCTTGATCTTGACTTGCGGATCTCCTTCTGCCCAAGCTTACCCAGCTCTCTGTGTCAACCTCTACCTGTCAGTGGATTATAAACGTTCTGTCGAACAGGCAGCTTCTAGTGAGGTTGGGAAAATTTACATCCAGCACATATCCATCAGCACCGGCGCTCCTCAAGGATGTGTTCTTTCTCCTCTGCTATTTTCACCCTACACAAACAAATGCACTTCTACAGACCCTTCTCTCAAACACCTGAAGTTTGCAGATGACACCACAGTCATTGGCCTTATTCAAGACGGGGATGAATCTGCTTAAAGAAAGGAGGGTGCTCAGCTGGCTGCCTGGTGCAGTCAAAACAACCTAGAGCTGAATGCATCAAGAGAGTGGAGATGGTAGTTGATTTCAGAAGGAACCCTCCATAACTTCATACCCTCACCATCCTGGACAGCACTGTGGATACTGTGGAGTCATTCAAGTTCCTGGTCTCCACCATCTCTCAGGCCCCGAAGTGGGAGTCCCACATTGACTCCATTGTAAAGAAGGCCCAGCAGAGGTTATACTTCCCCCCTCAATTGAGAAAGTTCAACCTACCACAGGAGCTACTGTCCAGTTCTACTCAGTGATCATTAAATCTGTCCTGTGCACTTCAATAGCTGTTTGGTATGGCTTGGCCACCAAATCAGACCAACAAAGACTAAAACAGACAGTTCGTAGTGCTGAGAAGATTATTGGTGCCCACACTTCAGAACCTGTACGATTCGAGAGTGATAAACAAGGCAAGAAATATCATGATTGACTCCACACACCCCTCATACAAACTTTTTAACAATAGCAAGCATAGTCTTTAGTGGCAGCAGCGTAAGTACAGTTGAAAGAAAAAGTATGTGAACCCTTTGGGCTTACTTGGTCATAAAATATGTTCTGATCTTCATCTAAGTCACAACAATAGAGAAACACAGTCTGCTTAAACTAATACCGCACAAACAGTATACGTTTTCATGTTTTTATTGAACACAACATGTAAACATTCATAGTGCAGGGTGGAAAAAGTATATGAAACCCTAGGCTAATGACTTCTCCAAGAGCTAATTGGAGCCAGGAGTCAGCCAACCTGGGGTCCAATCAATGTGATGAGATTGGATGTGTTGATTAAAGCTGGTCTGTCCAATAAAAAACACACACCAGTTTTGAGTTTGCTGTTCTGAAGAAGCGTTGTCTGATGTGAACCATGCCTCGCACAAAAGAGCTCGATCAAGAAATAGAAGACCTACGATCAAGAATAGTTGACTTGCATAAAGCTGGAAAGGGCTACAAAAGTATATCTAAAAGCCTTGATGTCCATGTGTCCACGGTAAGACAGATTGTCTACAAATGGAGAAAGTTCAGCACTGTTGCTACACTCCCTAGGCGTGGTCATCCTGTAAAGATGACTGCAAGAGCACAGTGCAGAATCCTAGAGTGTCAGCTAAACACTTACAGAAATCTCTGGCACATGCTAACATTTTTGTTGACAAATCTACAATAAGGAAAACATTGAACAAGAATGGACTTCATGGGAGGACACCACGGAGGAAGCCACTGCTGTCCAAAAAAACCATTGCAGCACGTTTGAAGTTTGCAAAAGAGCACCTGGATGTTCCACAGCAATACTGGCAAAAGATTCTGTGGACAGACGAAACCCAAATTGAGTTGTTTGGAAAGAACACACAACACTATGTGTGGAGAACAAAAGGCACAGCACACCAACATCAAAACCTCATCCCAACTGTGGAATATGGTGGTGGGGGCATCATGGTTTGGGGCTGCTTTGCTGCCTCAGGCCCTGGACGGATAACTGTCATCGATGGAAAAATGAATTCCAAAGTTTATCAAGACATTTTGCAGGAAAACGTAAGACCATTTGTCAGCCAACTGAAGCTTAACAGAGGATGGACGATGCAACAGGAGAACGACCCAAAGCATAGAAGTAAATCAACGACAGAATGGCTTCAACAGAAGAAAATACGCCTTCTGGAGTGGCCCAGTCAGAGTCCTGACCTCAACCCGATTGAGATGCTGTGGCATGACCTCAAGAGAGCGATTCACACCAGACATCCCAAGAATATTGCTGAACTGAAACACTTTTGTAAAGAGGAATTCAAAATTTCTCCTGACCGTTGTGCAGGTCTGATCTGCAACTGTAGGAAACGTTTGGTTGAGGTTATTGCTGCCAAAGGAGGGTCAACCAGTTATTAAACCCAAAGGTTCACATACTTTTTCCACCCTGCACTATGAATGTTTACATGTTGTGTTCAATAAAAACGTATAATGTTTGTGCGGTATTAGTTTAAGCAGACTGTGTTTCTCTATTGTTGTGACTTAGATGAATATCAGAACACATTTTATGACCAATTTATGAAGAAATCCAAGTAAGCCCAAAGGGTTCACATACTTTTTCTTTCAACTGTAGACTAGTAGTTGTATAATACATTTACTAAACAGCTCACATAAAGTGACAAGACACAGGCAACAAAATAATAAAAATGAATATGTAATAGACAATACACATAGGAAAAAAACCCAATACATGTCAAAAGAGAACCGGATGCTATATTTTATGCATGTGCCATATATACAAGTTATAGGTGCTATAAAAATTGTGTAAGGTAATGGGATAGCTATATTATATATTAAATCAGTAACATGTGTATAATAAATAAATATAAGTGTGAGTGAGTAGTTTAGTATTGCACATATTTATTGCACAGTGCAAGTTATTGCATTTAACTGTTCAACTGTTCATGGGGTTGATGGCCTGAGGAAAGAAACTTGTCCTATGTTTGGCTGTTTTGGTGCTCAGTTCTCTGTAGCGCTGACCAGACGGCAGCAGTTCAAAGAGATGGTGTGCTGGGTGTGAGGGGTCCAGCGAGATCTTGCGAGCCATTTTACTCGCTCACTCTGGATGAGTAAAGTTCTTGCAGTGATAACAGTAGTCTACCAGTGATTGGCTCAGCAGTACGAAATATCCGCTGTAGTATTCGGAGTTTGTATGTGTCCCGAGCATATTCACTGAAATTGAGAGAGAATAGGCTATGTCGCCTCTATATGCAGCAAGTTTTAAATGACTTCATCGATCAACACAAAATTACAATGCTAGAGCACTTGAATTAACTTGAACGTTTAGCAATCTTTAAAAGTACGTCTCTTGATGTACATGACGCGGAAAAGCCATTTTTTTGTTAACAGACTGATTCGAGCCTACCTGAGCATGCTTGTTTTTTTCTAAACAAATCAAGTAAAACAAAATAATTGCCTTTTAATTGCAGGTCACTGGCATCGTACACCAAAATCAACCGATCCCGTGATCCCGGGACACCTTCCGCATATTTTCAGGGGATCTCTGTATGAAAATGGCTTTACTGAAATACCCACTAATGTCCAGTGCCTTTTGTGCATTTGTATGGAGAACTCATTCATGTGTACAATTGGCTTCAATTCATTTTTATTTGGCAGTTTCATATTTTGCTTCATACTTTTTTTCATCAAAGAAGTTGTGTTGCCTCCCTTGCATTCTCAATGCACCCGTTGTGCTTTTATTTGCCATTAAATAATTGAAATAAACAGTATTTTAAAGCTGTCCTATATGTCATTTAAAAGGCAGCAATATATATATAATTATAACCTAACAATAATTAGTTTTTTATCACCAGGTAAAATGGAGACGTTTATCGTACTTTTGGGGTTGATTTAAGAATATACTGTGTGCACAAGATCATAGTAAAAGGATCGACATCCTTTGTCATGGCAGAGAGTTAGACAGTTAACAGATCCGATAGCAGCAGAGATCATTCAGGAATGGGATGAACCGAGATGACTGTAGAAATGACGTTTTATTTTGAATTATGAATGACATAGAAATTCAAAATGCTGATGATTTCCCCCACATTAATTCTGCCATCGTTGTGCTGGTAGTACACCGACAGTTGCAAAAAAAAAAATCGGAATTTAGCCCTTTGGAACATAAACACAAATCAGTCCCGACTCCCTAGTCACCGGGATTTTCCACTCCAGTCCGTGCACGCTGTTATCAAGTCATAAACGTTTATATACAGCATATATGTAACAATACGGACAATGTATATGAACACAAGCAATCATTACATAGTATAAAGAAGAGGCCATTCTCATTTCTTAGTATAAAACACAATTTAGACCGCCACTAGTCGCCATGTTAGCTCCCTGAATCTTAGTGCATAGCAAAACGTGATTGGCTGAAGTTAGAACGTGGCCTTTTGGACAACAAAAGAGGAAGTTAACCGATTGGCTTGCGTAGATAGTGGGCGGAGTCCACCTAATTGTGGATTGTGCGCACGATTTGACGTTAGAAATGTTTCAAAATCCACAAATGCACAGAGAGCAATCCACAAATGTGTGTACTGATCCACAAATGTGTGTACTGATCCACAAATGTGTGTACTGATCCACAAATGCACAGAAAGCGATTCACAAATGCGCAGAAAGCGACCTACAAATAAATAAAATTAAAATACATTTGTAAATATTTTTTATTTGCAAATCTCATTGTATTTATTTGTGAATTACATTTATTTTTGTGGAACGTCTAACATGTATTTTTTGTTTCGCTTTTTGTGCATATGTGGATTTAAAAAATGTTTGTGAAATTGTCTATATTTATTTGAGAATCGTAGTATATTTATACAGAATAATGAAACAATTCTGATTCCATACTTAACCACTAACTACTAGTTAGCTCAGTGACAAATTGTGAAAATCTTTTTCTCTTTCGTTTGCTAAATATAGAATTATTCCTACAACATAGAAATACAACATCAATACAGTGTTTCTTTAAATACATATCAACATACCTGTATTATCAGCGGTGCTCACTCTGTCCTGTGTGTGAACCACAGAATACACAGTCTGAACACACCAGTAGCTAGTTATAAAACACACAATACACAATATAGCGTCCATTACACACATTTAGGAAACGCTGACCAACGCGTGTCTCATATTAAACGTGCATTCATCTGTTACAACAGAAAGATTTACACACTAACAAAACTTGTATAAACTCCATTTGAGACAATGTTAACTTGAACTGATGTTGAAACATGACACATTTACTAATAAAGAACATTATACGATAAAATAATCTGAAGTAAATGAGTCTTACGTCTCTTGTAGGTCTCTGATGATCAGACAGAATGATCATAAACACAGATAGCAGATATTAACACGCTGCAGGAGTGTTGTTGCATGAATGGGGAGAGAATTCATCGCTCAGTATGGCCGATCTAGCGAAGGAAGTCCCGCCTTCGAGTAAAATGAGCCAATCAATCAATTGATATAGGCTGACGATTTTATGGGGCGGTGCTTTATACAGAGAGAGTCTAGCCGTGATCCGCGCGTGTCATATGGAAGGCCAAAAGTGACAAAACGTGTCAAACTACCGCATTAATACGTATTATGCTTTAACAGGCAATTTATTTCCAGCAATTTATTTTCTGGATGTTTCCAGCGCTGTTTTACGTTCTGGCAGACGCACTGACTGCCCCGACTGAAGATCTAAAGTTTCCTCATCTGTACCCAGTGGTACACACACGTCTGAAACATTAGCCACTGGTAACGTATTAGGTCTTAGGGCTAATAGCGAATGATCGTATAAGAAATATTGTCTGCGATAATCATTTTGATGTGATACACTTAAGGATAAGTTTTAACCTAAAAATAACATTTAAAACATAAACCTTAAGATATATCAACAATAAGTTGGAAGGAGCTCCCAAGCTACCAACCCTATCCACCTATCCAGTCTAAAGTATATGGCTCAGTGTGCATCGGGGCAGGTTGGTCAAAGTGTGTTGTGCTAAACAAACATTTTTTTTTCATGTATTGCAGCCCCTCAACATGTAGGCTCAGCTTCTTGTTTATTGAGCATTATTTTGTCATCCAAATCAGCATGTCAAGTTTGTGAATCAACACAGTGTGAATAATCTGTTAAGGCTAAACATGCAAAGAAAATCGTCAACAAGAGTGGCATATATTAATTATACCTGAAATAAGACAATTATATTCTCTTATTGTTTGGATCAATGGCTATTCAAATGCTAAATCCTGGAATGAAAGTCTTAGATCAACAAGGAAATGATATATAGTCCAAAAATAGAAAACAGAATATAATATTATTTAATGTTACCTAATATTGGAGTGTTCCAAACCTCTTTACATCTTGCAAATAGAACGCATTACTATTAACATGACTCACCTCGCTGGCCTCTCCGTCTGTTCAAGCCTGACTGTATCCTTTGTAAGTGCGGTTGCAGTTTTGCCCAAAGCCGTTTTCTGAACGAAACTATTTCTCATTATCTTCTTCTGCGATTTCTCGCCTTGTTTTCCTCTACTTTAGTTTTTCCATCTTCCGTGAGCGTTTTTTTTAATCTTGCGTCTATGTCCGTCTTTTGGCTTATGGTGGCTACTGGTGTAAAGGTGTGTTGTCATGTTGACACTCGCTGTCATAATAGCTTGTAATCCTTGTTATGACTATTAATGTGGTTATGTGTGCCTTTGTTTTATTGTAAAAATTCATTCATCTGTAAACGTGCACTGACCTAGCGGTAACGAAAGCCTCGCTCATCAACTTCGCAACCTCCTTTAGAGGTGAGCCCTAACAACAATGTCGAGGAAGACTGTCATTCCTTATACGCTTATTCCATATAGTGGTTATTCATGATAACGATTAGATATGTAATACACAAATGAAACAATTACATTAGAAACAATAACACAAAGGAAATATGCATTTTAAACAAAGATGTGGAATCAGCCATATCAGAGAACACAGAACACCCAATTAATAGTGTGAATGAACATTTTATTGTCAAGTATGCTCACACGCACACAAGCACACACACACAAGGAATTTTGATTACAGCTTCCAGAGTACAGATATATTAAAACAGATAAAATGAATTAAAATAAACTCTCAATACTATAAATTTCCCCCTTGGTAAATATGAGGAACAAATGTTGTGAAAATAAATCTGCATTGTTTCTTCTTTTGGCTCCAATGTTGCCTTGAAGTAAAACAACTGAAAGTGGGGGGAAATTTCATAAAAATGTTTTTCTCTAATACAAACTGGCCACAATTATTATCCCCCAGAAATTCTTAAAAATATCTCATGCATATTCCTATTAGTTTACATTTTCTCACCACACCAAATTGACTAGACACATGACATTGTCCAGTCATGACTTCTTGTTGCACAGGATAATAAATATTTAGTAATACAAACCCCTTAATCATTCACCACAATGAGTAAAACCAGAGAATATAGTTCTGATGTGCAGCAAAAGATTGAGTGTTAGGATCAGCACAGGGACTCGAGAGGTTGAGGATACAATTTAAGAGTTTATTAAGGGTAATTCACTGACATAATCAGGCATTAAGTCCAACACACAGGTAGTGACTAGGGATGGGCGGATCGATCCTAAAGTATCGATACTTTCGATACTGGCACTGTATCAAAAAGATTGATTCTCAAATAGAAGTATTGATCCTATCTGCATTTTTTTGTGATTTTGGGAATTTTTATTAACAGTAGTTCGCCGTATATGATTGAAATATTTCCTTAAATAGGAACTGCAACGGGAACTACTTCCGCCGTATCTCCACTTGGCAAGACATTGTACGCTTGCTCACTCTGTTGACGGCAAGCAAGCACGTGCAGCACAAGGTTAGAGAGTGCGTGGCTGCAGTCATGACTGAAAGGAAAAGAAGCATAATCTGGAGTTATTTCACCCCAGTTAACAACGATGAAGCTTCATGAGGCGTTTGTCATAAAACAATATGCCACTACGGCAATACCACAAATATGATAAAGCATCTAAAAATAAAACACCCTAAAGAGCACGACGAAGTACAGCTGAGGCGAGCAGAGGAGGTAACAGAGACAAGACCCTCATCTTCTGGCTTGAGGCAGAGTTATTAAGCAGAATCCTTTCAGAGAAGCGGACATTCTGCAAGTATCAACCAAGTGCAAGGGGTGATAAGGTTATTTGAATACAAAAAGTCGAGTCACATTTATTTATATACTTTATACAACACATATTATTTCAGATATGAATATTTTGCAGTAGCCTAATTCAAGGGGAGCAGAATATTACACTGCATGTGAGTATTTAAGATAGACTAGACATTTTAGTTTAAACTAGGATTTTTATAAAAATATGTTTAAGTCTATACTTATTTCTGTTAGCTAGTATCTGGTGGATATTCTTAATTAAATAATTGATATATTATTTATATCATTTAAAACTTATTTATTAAATAAATAGTTTAAGTATCAAGTAATAGCTGGGAGAGATTTAATATAAATTATTAATTCTCACTGCCTGTAACATAGCTTTAAGAACTTATATTTATATATTTTATATTTCATAGATGACTCTCAGAGTGCATCGGCAATTACAAGAAGCATAGGAGAGATGATTGTGAGGGACCTCCAGCCAATCTCAGTGGTAGAAGACAAAGGATTTATTGCACTTGTCAAGACTCTTGATCTACACTACCAAATCCCAAGCCGGAAAAGCTGATGGGGGATACAATAAACAACATGTATGAAGACTGTAAAGCCAAAGTAATGGCAACATTACAAAATGTAAACCATGTGATACTCACGACGGATATGTGGACCTCGAGGTCCACAGAGGCATATCTAACTGTGTCCTGTCATTTTATTCACAAGTGGCAAATGCAGGAATTTGTGTTAGAAATCGACCATTTCAGTGCACAGCATACAGCTGACAATATTAGTGCAGAGCTGAAAAGAATAGCTGAAGAATGGGGCATAACTCAAAAGGTGCTTGCAGTTGTCACAGACAACGGAGCGAATATGGTTTCTGCAGTGCATGAGGCTGGGTGGAAGCATTACCCATGTTTTGCCCATACATTAAACTTGGTTGTCAAAGATGCAATTAAAGGATCTCCTGAGATCTTTCACCTGCTGGAAAAATGCAGAAGCATTGTATCATTTTTCCACCACAGCACAAAAGCCACAGAGAAGCTTAAACATACCCAAAGGCAGCTGAAGGTGACAGAACATAAACTCATTATTTCTGTTGAAACCAGGTGGAATTCAGTTTTCTACATGTTGGAGAGGCTGCATGAACAAATGGATCCAGTTACAACAGCCTCTGTCTACTTGGGATGAGTGACCTGTGCTTTACAGATGAAAAGTGGGCAGTTATTAACCTCACCATTGAGGTCTTGAAACCTTTTGAGGAGGCAACGAGTGTATCAGCAGAGAAGCACATTTCTATCTCAAAGGTCATTCCCCTAGTATCACTGCTTCTTAGAGCAACTGCTGCCAGTGAGCGTCAAGGTTGCTCTTTTGCCACAGAACTGGCACAGCAATGTCAGTGAAGATTTCGTGGGTTTGAATCCATACACAGCCTCGCTGCCAGCACCTTTCTTGACATGAGGTTTAAGCACCTGGCATTTAGGACAAAGATCATGTAGAAACAGTGAAAAAGCAACTCCTATCTGAAATGCAGGATGTCCACTTGTCCACGTCCGAGTCAGCTGCTGCCCCACTAGAATCTACCTCGACATCTGTCCTAAGGTCTGTGTTAGTACAAAACAGCAAATTGTGCCTCATCAGTGACTCCTCCAATGACACCAAGTACTGCATCAGCTACATCTAAAGGAGGCATATTGGAGGATTTTGACGTCCAGGTTATATCAGCACAACAACAACAATCGGGAAGCAGTGATGCTATAATTGAAATGCATCGCTATGCTGAGGAGAAAGCAGTTCCCCGAAACGAAGACCCACTAGTTTGGTGGAGAAATCATGAGCAAACCATCCCAACTCTCAGCAAACTAGCAAAACATATCTTGGGATCACTGCATCATCTGTTCCGTCTGAGAGAATTTTCAAAGGCAGGGGAGTTGATCAGTCAAAGAAGAAACAGGCTAAAGGGGAAACATTTGAACATTCTCTTGTTCCTTCATGAAAACTGGTTTATAAGTTTTTGTGGTTTACACAGGCTTGTATATCAGTATGCAATGAAGACTGCGATTTAAATGTGA
This sequence comes from Triplophysa dalaica, assembly GCF_015846415.1. Taxonomy (NCBI): domain Eukaryota; kingdom Metazoa; phylum Chordata; class Actinopteri; order Cypriniformes; family Nemacheilidae; genus Triplophysa; species Triplophysa dalaica. The sequence continues at coordinate 3,668,309 of NC_079563.1, read as the reverse complement.
GATTCGACCTGAAGTTCAGCTGATTTGACATTTAAATAATTTGAAGTGTTTGTAGCCTCTCAGACATACCTGCTTTGATTTTCAGTGCATTCCAGTCCATTGACTGTTATTAGTCATTTTATTATTTGTTAGGTATTTTGTGTTTATTTTTTCAAAAGCAAGAGATTTTGATCAGTCAAAGAAAAACAGGATAAGGAGGAGAATGTCAACATTCACTTGTTTATTCTCAAAAACCTATAAAGAGAAGAAAAAAGTTGTGAGGAGTCACATTTTTTGATATATAGCCTACAGTGTCATCTTGGTGAATGGCGCTTTCGTTCTGCATTTTGGGATACAACGAAGCTTGCGTTGAAAGACAGTATAGTGTTTTCGAACAATCCAACACCCCTTAGTTTCTGCAGGCAGGGATTATATGACGTATGCAAATAGCCTCTGCACACGTGTAGAGAGTGATCGTAGAGGTGTGTGGGTTCATCGTACCAGCTCAACGCGTCATTCAAAAGCATTCATGCTGTGCAAATGTAATCGTTTATTTTTTTAAATAGACCTGATCCAACTTCCCTTCTGCTTAAAATGACGCGTTATTTCCCACAGAACGAGTAACGGTGACAGGTGGCAAGTTGTACAAATGGCCACATCATCAGTAATTACAAACAATACTGAGCACCGCAAGGTTATGTATGAAGCCCATTTCTTTACATCTTATATACTAATGACTCCACTAGTCCATCACCTTCCACTACATTCCTCAAATACTCTGACAATAAGCTATCCTCGCTTTGCTGACAGACGATAATTCTGTTCTTGATTACCACATCACCATTCCATACGTAATTCAGTGGTGTGGGGATACCCATCTCCATCTCAATATCATCAAAACAAAAGAAATAACAATTATTCCTCCCTCACTTCAGCACCCTATGCTCATCAATAACCAAACAATTGAAATCGTCAATAATTTTAAATACCTTGGTAACTCAACTCACTTTTGACCAGACATTCAGAAAAGGAGCCATCAAAGACTGTAAGCCATTAACAAGCTAAAAAGACCATGTTGCCCCGCATCTCCTGTTGCTGCTGTATCAGAGCTTGATCCAGTCTATCCTTCTATACTGCTCCACTGCTTTTTCAGCACGTCTTTGAAGGCCAATAATCCTTTTAAAACTCTTTCCACATGGTACACAGTAATAGAGGTTCACTCCTGTGTGTGTTTTCTGGTGTCTACTAAGGTGACTTGACAGAGAGACGTTCTTTCCACACTGTGTGCAGTGATATGGCTTCTCCTATGTGTGTGTTTGCTGGTGTCTACTAAGGTGACTTGACCGAGAGAAACTCTTCCCACACTGTGAGCAGTGATATGGCTTCTCTCCTGTGTGTGAGTCCAGATGTCTTTTAAGATTGCTTGACCGAGAGAAACTCTTACCACACTGTGTGCAGTGATGAGGCTTTTCTCCTGTGTGTGAGTCCAGATGTCTTTTAAGATTGTTTGACCGAGAGAAACTCTTCATACACTGTGTGCACTGATGAGGCTTTTCTCCTGTGTGTATGCACTGGTGTTTACTAAGAAGACTTGACCGAGAGAAACTCTTCCCACAATGTGAGCAAGGATACAGCTTATCTACTGTGTGCGTTTGTTGGTGTCTACTAAGATTAACCAAATGAGAGAAACTTTTACCACACTGTGAGCAGAGATACGGCTTCCCTCTTGAGTGCATTCGCTGGTGTTTACTGAGATTACTTGAATGAGAAAAACTCTTGCCACACTGTGAGCAGTAATACGACTTCTCTCCTGTGTGTATACGCTGATGTACACGGAGATCACGTAACCGAGAGAAACTCTTCCCACACTGTGTGCAGTGATATGGCTTCTCTCCTGTGTGTATTCGCTGGTGTTCACTTAGAATTCTTGACCGAGAGAAACTCTTCCCACACTGTGAGCAGTGATAAGGCTTCTCTCCTGTGTGTATTTGCTGGTGTTCACTAAGAATACTTGACCGTGAGAAACACATCCCACACTGTGTGCAGTGATACGGCTTCTCTCCTGTGTGTATACGCTCATGTACACGGAGATCACCTACCCAAGAGAAACTCTTGCCGCACTGTCTGCAGTAATACGGCTTCTCTCCTGTGTGTATACGCTGATGTTTACGGAGATCACCTAACCGAGAGAAATTCTTCCCACACTGTGGGCAGTGATGAGGCTTCTCTCCTGTGTGTGTGCTCTTGTGTGCAATAAGATGACTTAACCAAGAGAAATTCTTTCCGCAATCTGCACAATGATGAGTTTTCTTCTTGCCTTCTTTTCTATGTTTTAGTTCGTCTGGATTGGTAGAGCAGAGATTATCAGATAACACATGATCATGTTCTGTTTTCAAAGTCGTTTTAAGTATGTCCTCATTCTTTATCTCTACAAATGTCAGCAGTTTGTCACACTCCTCAGGATGGCATCTTCTCATATGTTTGTGGAGATAGGTTTGATCCGTGTATGACAATGAACACACAGAGCAGGAAAACCCTGGACAGGAACCGTTCTCTAAAAAAGACAAAAATAGAAAAGAACTAAATCCTCATTCAACAGTATAAGACCAAACATTACATTATAAGGTGTCATACATTTCAGACTTGTTTTGCTTCTACTCTCTTAACCAGGGGTCTCCAACCCTGTTCCTTGAGAGCTACCACCCAATCAACTCGAATCAACACAGCTTAAGCAGCTTATCAAGGTGTTCAGTTTGCTTGATAATTACAAAATGGTGTGTAGAAACTGGGTGTGAGCTGCAGTCTGCAGAACGGTAGCTCTCCAGGAGCAGGGCTAAAGATCCCTGCTCTAAACATTCTGTACTTCAATACCTCTTATTGCCCAATATAGACAACATTCTCAATGACGTTGTGGCAAGGGGGGGGTGGTTTACTGAGGTCTGCACCGTGGAGGAGAGACACAGGAAAGACGGTAAGCAAATAGGTTGATTGCAGATTACGATCACCTGCGTTTCAGTACAGTAATGGGTGAGGAGACAGCTTAAAGGCTTGCAGATTCGGAGGAGAGTTAGAGAGAGACCGACTGGGAGATGAAGCAGTGCTACTCCTGTAGCTCAGTGGTAAGATAATTGCGTTAACAACGCAAGGTTGTGGTTTCGATCCCAGGGTATTGCAAATACATATGTAAATTGTATAGGACAAAGCAATGTAAGTCACTTTGGATAAACGTGTCTGCCACATGCCTAAATGTAAATGTACACAAGAGCTGAAAGTATTCTAACGGACAGAGCTCCGGAAAAGCAATGTGAATTGAATGTTGTTAAAGTGAAAGTGAAAGTGACTAATTTGTCAGTTATGGTGACCCATATCCGAGATATACCTCTGCTTTTAACCCATCCAGAGAGTGGTGAACACACATACACCCAGAGCAGTGGGCAGCTATCGCTGCAGCGCCCGGGGAGCAAGTAGGGGTAAGGTGCCTCCAGTCGTTACCCGCCTGACCTGAGGATCGAACCGGCAACCTTCTGGTCACGAGTCCAACCCTCTAACCATTAGGCCACGACTGCCCCCAAGTGCAGTGGCGCTACGTTTTTTTTGTTAGACGAAGTGGAATGGATTTAAACTGCCCCTCTGCTAACTTTGGAAAGGAGATTAGTCAGTAGAAGTCTGCAGTATTACTTAATTCTGCTCAATACCTTTTTTTTTGCCTAGACTGTTACCCATTGTCAGTAAAGAGTAATTTAGAATGTTTGTTTATTTAATCTGCTCATTGAATGACTGCTAAAGTGTTAACATTATCTTCGGTTGAGTACCCACATTGGAAAAAAATAGCATATGCCATTTAAGAAGGTTTCGAAGCATGGTTGCTGGTTTAATCTGGTTATGAGCTTGTCCTGATTACAAACTAGTATTTTAAGACCAGCACATGACCAGCTTAAACCAGCTAACACGCTCCAAAACCTACTGAACCAGCATATCGTCGCTGTCGGGCGGAATCATCGCATCTCTAAAACCATTATTTTTCAGGAAAAAAGTAAAAACTGCATATTTTTTTATTTTTAAACATTGTATCGTTAAAGTTGGTATTATAACTTATATTGCTATCATATACTGTTGTGTACCAGCATTAACAACACATTTCCCAAAATTAGCCTAATCTGCACGCTAATTTACCTCCGCGGCTCACAGGCTTCCTTCTGCACCGAAGCATTACAGCTGACAATTTTTTAACAAAACAGGCCTACTCAAATGTATCTAACCTAACTATTTTCACTCGTTATGAACAGACCCATATGGGGACTGACCAAAAACATCGATTTGTGAAAAAATACGAAATTGACAAAATTTGCGCAGTGACGATATGCATTGTTTTTCGACAGGGACTGTGTGACCTATCATCATTAAGATAGTATTTGCTGCTCGTTCTATTGCACATAATAGTTTTTGCACTTAAAAGTGTACTCCGCGACCACGGGGTAAGTCACGCCCATTTCAGAAATCGAGGAATCTTATACTCCGAGTGAGTAACCAGAGTAACAAACTCCGTGAACGTAACCTGGTCGGGAGTAGGTTTTATTCCGCAAAACCCAGGGTTTGTTTCAATCTCCACCTCTTTAAGAAGCGCAAGCGGTGTTTACATTGCATACGCCATTTGTTTAGTGATTCGTGTTCCTAATCGCGCCAAATTTAGTCACACAGACCTTAAAATGGCATCTCCGTTTATTCAGAAACCCATAGATGAGGAAGCTGCATTAATTCTCAGAGAGTTAGATTTATGTCGGGAGAGAATAGTGTGGCCCCGTTTGGACGTTTTATCTTAATTAATAAGGCCAGTTTAAGTAGTATATTTAGCATTTTCCAATCAGGCATCCTGCTAGCAAGAGCATTTATTTCTTTTAATTTCCTGAATGAATGATGTTATTGTATTCCTACGACAGCGTTTTAGTGTCACGTTAAAAATAAAATAAAAACAAGATTTTGAGAATAAAGTCGAAATGTTATGAGAATAAACTCGTCATAATAGGCTACGTATTTTCTTTTCGTGAAAGTTGTAGTTTAAGAGTTTAAGTTATAATTAAGCACGTCATCTGAACCAGTGAGTTAGTTCTTAGTTCATGTTTGATTTTTTCTTCTGAATAAATTCAGTTTCCTACATTACCGCTGCAGTCCTTTTACTAATTATTTTAATAACTCTGTGATGCCAATAGAATTTCCTTATTGCTAAATCCTAATCTAAAGTAGGATTCAACCAAATCCTCCACAGCCATTGTTTATAGCAATTCTGTGATCATTCTCGCAACATTTCGACTTCATTCTCGCAACATTTCGACTTCATTCTCGCAACATTTCGACTTCATTCTCGCAACATTTCGACTTCATTCTCGCAACATTTCGACTTCATTCTCGCAACATTTCGACTTCATTCTCGCAACATTTCGACTTCATTCTCGCAACATTTCGACTTCATTCTCGCAACATTTCGACTTCATTCTCGCAACATTTCGACTTCATTCTCGCAACATTTCGACTTCATTCTCGCAACATTTCGACTTCATTCTCGCAACATTTCGACTTCATTCTCGCAACATTTCGACTTCATTCTCGCAACATTTCGACTTCATTCTCGCAACATTTCGACTTCATTCTCGCAACATTTCGACTTCATTCTCGCAACATTTCGACTTCATTCTCGCAACATTTCGACTTCATTCTCGCAACATTTCGACTTCATTCTCGCAACATTTCGACTTCATTCTCGCAACGGAAGTAAAAGGCCACAAGAACATAAATACAAACTTAAACATGTCCGGGGCCGGTCCTCTTTCGTCGCACACTCTGCCGCTCGTCCTTTTATGCTTCCGATCTACACCGTGAGAGATACGGAGCCGGTGCAATGCTCAGCTGACACTCATTATCACCTGCGTCACCGGCCCTGCATCATTACCTAACGGCTCTCATCCCGCCTTTTCGTCACATACCCCCATCACCCCTCGCAGACCGGGGGGTATGGACATACAAGACGAGAGCCTTTTCGTCACATACCCCGATCACCCCTCGCAGACCGGGGGGTATGGACATACAAGACGAGAGAAAAGTAGACGGAAGCACAAGAAGAGACACTGATGAGAGAGGTATAGAAAAAATTCTGGTCCGCTTCCCCGACACAGTCGCTCGGTCCTCAGCCTACAGAGAGGCTCTTCCTCGCAGTGCCATGCGGTGGTAATGGACGCTCGGTGGACGGCTCAATCCTCCTCCGCCCCCTGGCGGCCGGTGATGGTTCATCCGGCTGGGGGGTCCGCAGATGGTTCCTCCGGCTGTAGCGTCCAGCAGGCTTTCCTGCTCCTCCCCTTTACAGGGGACAGCAGGAGGCTCCGGCCCATGGGCAAGGGTGACGACTCTTCCACTCCCTCTCGGACAGCAGCGACCCCACCTCGGCCAAGAGCACAGTGAGCTCTCCGTCCTAACCGATGCATACTGCTCCAGCACCACCGCCTCAGGCAGCCGCTGGCGGACATCCTTCGTCCGCGTTGCCCCAAATCCACAGAATTGCAATCACTTGCGTCACTTGCCCTGCAACATTCCCTCACGGCTCTCGTCCCGCCTTGCTCGCCACAATATTTTTTATTAAAATGATCTTGCTTGGTCTATAAACCCCATACACTGTGCTGTGTTTTACCTTCATTTTTTTCAGTTTTTCTTATTTTCTCCTGTAAAGCTGCTTTGGAACAGTGCACATTGAGAAAAGCACTATATTAAGAACGTTTTATTGAATTTCTTCCCTGATGGCACAGGCATATTCCAAGCTGACAGTGCCAGGATGCATCTGGCTCAAATTGTGAAAGAGTGGTTCATAGAGCATGAGGCGTCATTTTCACACATAGATTGGCCACCACAGAGTCCAGACCATTAACCTCATTGAGAACCTTTGGTCTGTGCTGTAGAAGAGTTTGCACAACGGTTTGACTCTCCCATAATCAGAGAGACAGAGAAACAAGAGAAAAGAGAAAAACAGGACATTCTGGACATTGAAGATCTTAATGAAACGATGCCACAGTGAATGCGTGCCGTAATCAAAGCTAAAGGCGCTCCAACTAAATATTAGTGTGTGTAACGTTTTTTTGGACAGGCAGTGTATTTACAGTAGTGGTGGGCATAGATTAATATTTTTTAATCTAGATTAATCTAGATTAATCTTGGAATTAATCTAGATTAATCTAGATTAAAATGGCTCATTTGAATTCTGCCGAAGGCATTCAGAATATGTGTGCTACCCAAATAATGACTAAAAGTAAGTCTTTGAGAACGGGTTACTCAAGCCAGGTGGCGCATTAGACCAGGGGCTCATCTCCTGTTACCAAAATGCATCACAAACTGCTTGAGAAAGCTGTTCTACTATGATAATTTGTGATGAAAATTAAATTATGTTCAATAAGATGTACTTGTGTTACTTCCGCAATAGCTAAAGGAAGCTTTGCGTTTAGGTGGTACTTGAGACTGGAAGAGCTCCTATAGTACATTTACATTTACATTTAGTCATTTAGCAGACGCTTTTATCCAAAGCGACTTACAAAGAGTTAGGGAGCAACACGTGATATGTCATACAGGAGCCATAATACATTAGGTGCCAATACAAAGTTACTGGTTTCAACTAAAGCTAGACCACTACCTGTTGAGAGAAAGTTTTTTTTTTTTAAACCAACTGTATGTAAAGCAATTCCGTACAGTAAACCAATTCCACATTGCACAAGGTGCAAACAACCTCAGTCTTGTAGAAGGCTTCTTAAAAATACATTTTCCCTGAAGCAAACCCGGCGGCTTCATAGATGCATCCATGTTAGCACGTCACGTTTGATGTGGTCATTTCACAGTAACGTTATGTTGTGTTCAGACCAAACACTAATGGCGCGTCAAGCGCGAGTGATTTACATGTTAAGTCAATGCAAAGACGCGATATACCTACTTGCTGCGCGAATCGCGCGAATGAAGCCCTGGTTATGAGATGATGAGGCGGCGCGAATGAAGCCCTGGTTATGAGATGATGAGGCGGCGCGAATGACGCGAATGAAGCCCTGGTTATGAGATGATGAGGCGGCGGGAATCGCGCGAGTTGAAAAATCTCGTTCTCGCCCCCTACAGTGCAAGTAAGCTAGGTATACATCCGCGCTAAAATATCAAGGTGAAAGTCATCATAGCTTGCGTAGTATAGACCCAGTTTCCAACCCACTTTTGAGAATAGATTAACGGCAACATTTTTTTTTATCGCGCGATAAGAGTCTCGCCGATAACGGCCCACCACTAGTATTTTTACAACATGCTGCCAGCATGATTAGCATGTTTGCTAGCATGACTGGCATGTGGCTGGCACGGTACGCCTAGCCAAGTGTCAGATGAACCAATCACCATGTCTCTTTGATATTCTGATGCAAAGATATACATCTGGCTGAAAATGAAAATATATAAAAGCAATTTAAGGGGTAATTATATGCTTATTAACAGCCAAATGGGGTATATGCACATGCAACACAGACGTTTATTTGCGAAAATCCATTCTGTTCATGTTTATATATCCAAGCAGTTGATAATAGTGACAGGTTTGGGAATCTCTGTTGTGTAGTCTTCTATTCATGAATCTGTTGCTGTAAGGTGAACTGAATGTGTTTATCCCCACCACTCACTGCATAGAGTAGACTCTGAGAGAGTGAATGTATGAATATAATGGAAATACTGTAATTTCATTGTGACTGCCCGAATGAACTGAGATATCTGAAGATTACCAGAGATATTCTTTCTTCAACTAAAACAATATTTCACAAACAAAATAGTTTTTCATACCTCTGTCAAAGCATTTAGTGTTCCATAGATGGTCAAAAGTGACGTCTAAATCTCTGGCATACTCCTCTCCATACCAGACTAGCAATTCTTCTCCAGTTTTGATTGGCCGGCAACATCTGTACAGAATCGCTTCTTTATACTGAAATGCCACCAGATTTTGTTCCTCTTCACGGCGAGCACAATTTACATATCTGAGAAAGAGACCGACAAAAAATAAGTGTGATCAAAACACGCTCTGTCTCTGTGTCAATATTCCTTAACAACACTTTTCAAACACACATAAAACTCAAATCAAAATCACAATCTCAAGATTTGAAAAATAAACTTTATAATCATTCATCTAAATCCAATGCTCTGATTCTCTAAACCAACTTTCATCTTGTCCTCTTAATTTTAACCCCTCCCATCCAAACTCTTGACTGTTTTCTGGTATCATTTACTCATCATATTCTCACACTTGTACTTTTTCAAACCTCTTTGACTCAATTTTTTTTTCAGCAGACAACGACAGATAGAATGTATTGACTGACAGCATTAGTCAACAGATACTTACATTCCCCATGAATCCTTTTTTCATACAGTGAAAGTTAATTGTGCCCAAGCTTTTTTAAATCATGACCTAAATCCTAGCAAACGTCTTTTGTGTACAAACTGAAGAACGTCACATAAGATGAACATACAGTATCTTATAATAATTATATTAACAGCATCTCACCTCATCCAGTTCGAGTGTGTTTCTCTTCTTGCATCTATATATTCATTCAAGTGTTTTCTCTTGTATATCTGTGAAATGAATAATAAACAATTCAAACTTATTCTGGTTATGTACTATGTTCCTGTTTGCTTTGTTCAATCCATAGTAGAGATGCTCCGGTTAATTGTATACAAACAATTTAACTTCCCACATAAAACAACCACTACAACCCCTCCCCGTAAGATGTACAAATCAGTTATTTCAAACCAGTCCTTGCACCTGTGGCTCCAACGTTTTCCCAAGTGTTCCAATATCAGCGATCAACTTCTCGTACACAGCCTAATAGAGCAACTTGACTCGAGACCTCATGTGACGTACATTTAATCACATGAGGCTCAGGGATTCAGTAGAAAAAGAAACTTTTCCATCTCTGGCCTAACAAAGGATAAACCCCGGCCATCACCCAAACATCCTGTCTTTCTTTTCTCAAATCTCTCTTACTCTCCACTTATATCAGAATCCTCATCCTCCTACCTAATGTCGTTGCCCCCTAGTGTGGAGGAAAATAACTACAGTAACAGTAAATTCAACATAGAACTGTTACGTAATGTAATCGTTTGATCAATACACTCTTTAGTTTTTTTAAATGTTGGCTGTCAACTACAATATTTAATGTAGCTAAAACAGGTATACGTGTTCCAAACTCCTTATGTAATGATATATATTTCTGCATTTGCTGATGCGCCAACCCTGACTGGACTTGTTTTAGTGGCTGCAAGAAGTGATGTGATGAGCATTTGTTCAATGTGGGCTGAAAATATGTATCCGAAACAACCTTTTAAAATGAATTTTAGTTATCAGATTAAGTGACGTTAGAACTAATCTGCCAAACTCTGATAGTAAAATAATACGCTCATAGTAAGATGCTTTTGAGTAAACAATAATTTATAAAACAAAATCCGTCTTTGGCCAGTTTTAGCTTTATTTACTTGATAAAATAGACACAGGCTTTACTCCCTTTCAGACTATGAATATCGCAGTTTCTGTGACTGCAACATGCAACAGACAAACGACTGGAAAACGTGTCTGCAAGTTCTTAAAGGTCTCAAGAACTGTGTTTGTTTATTGTTTATACAGTAATATGAGGTCTACTTATGACGTTCACATAGTTTTTACATCCCAAAACATTGAATTAAATAAGTAATTGGCTATGTTCCACCCAGGTTTTGTTGCCAGCTCTGTAAACACTCGGTTTTAATGGGCGTGCCGCATTGAAGACACTTGAAAGTAACAGCCACCACTTTGATTGGATAGCAGATTGCGTAGTTGATGGCTTCTGTGAATTTGGTTTTCAAGACGTAACCTTAGGTTACACATTAGCACTATTCACAGTTTTCGCAGGGGATCAGTATTATCTGGTCACCTCCTGTAATTTATAAATGACCTCCACACATCAGTATTTCATGAGACTTAATAAATCTGCAAAAATGGCAATAATTCTGTGTTTTTCTGTCAATATGGGGTGCCGTGTGTACATTAATGAGGAAAAAAAATGAACTTAATTGATTTTAGCAAAAAGGCTGCAATATAACAAAGAGTGAAAAATGTATGGGGGTCTGAATACTTTCCCTAGCCACTGTATGAGCCCGCCAAATCACAGAGATGGGAAATCACAGAGATGGCAAATCACAAGGGCTTAACATCACAGACAACCTCTGCAATGAATACAAATAACTAGAGGTCCGAATAGTGCTCAGGTCACATCAAGCGATCTCTAACAAAGCGATAGTAACACATAGTACACATTTTCTTCTCTCACATATGATACGAGCGCCATTCCTATTGGATCCAATTGAAGGCACAGCACTGCTTTTTTAATTTTAAACTCTCCACAAATCCAGTGTCGACCTGTGCCTTGTTCACGAAGGAGTCCTAGGAGAAAGGAAACGACCAATCGCTCCATGTTTATCCCACATGAGCTTTAAACCTCTTTAAAAATAAACTTTAACCCTGCATTCCTAATATCGAAATCCGAAGGAAGGTTATGCAGTGACTGTATTAAATAGAAAATACAGTTTTTTTAAATGATGGTTTCATTTATTAAGGGAAATAACAATCTAAACATTTCTGAAACTATATGAAAAGTAATTGCCCCTAAACCTTATAACTAATTGTGCCATCCTTGGGGGCAACAAATGCAATCAAGCGTATGCAAAAGTCACATTGGAGGGTCTTCGAGCATGAACAGCCTTTTTAAGGTCATGCCACAGCATTTCAATTGTATTTAAGTCCGGACTTTCAATATGCCTCTCCAAAACTTTTATTTAGATTTTTTTATACATTTAAAAACTGCATTTTGTATTTACTCTGGTTTTCTTTGCCTCAAAAAAAACAATTTGATGATCCGAATCATTTTAAAAATATGGACAAAAAAATCCGGAAGGGGGCAAATAGTTTATCACAGCCAGTGTTGGGTAAATTAGTGTAATAGTGTAATTAGATTACTGTCCAAATTACTCTGTCCAAAAAGTATTTAGTTACTCATTACTAATTACTTTCTATATCCTACATCAACCTTGATTAGTTAAGTGATTCAAGAATATACATGAAACGGCTTATTGAATTCATTCAAATAATATTATTAACTGACATAAGTATTACAAATGTGAGAATTATACATTAAAGCACAGATTTTAAAGTAAGAATTTGAATTTTGAAGTCAATTACACTATTGCACACACATATATTTAACAAAGTATTTAGTTTAATTACATCAAAAGTAACTGTATATAAATTACAGAAAACAGTTATCCCTTACTTTACTTTTTCAAGGGTAAAGTAATTAAATTACAGTAACTAATTACTTAGTAACTAGTTACACCCAACACTGATCCGACACTGTATCATCTGGAGGTGCAGGGATTGTGCTTGTGTTGTATGAGTGACCAAAACTCACGATTTCAGATTAAGACTTTCTATACTGTTCTACTTTAGAAACAATGTCATCTACAGCTGTGATGTCACGAGGGGCAGTTAATGAACAGCAATCGGGTGTTTGAATATCCATGTGCTTGTTTCACCTAACGTTTTCTTGTGATCAGCTCTACAAATCTCTCCGCAGCGGGCGCCTTTTCAGTCCAAATCCTATTGGTCAGTTTAAGGTCGGATATCTGAATTGGCTACTAAAATGCCTGTCAATGGTTTGAATATTTATTCAAACTAGATAGGTTCATTTTCTGAAGAAACTGTGAGTGATGCATTCATGGCAAACCGCGATCCACACGATTAGCAACGATTAACATATTGCTAACACGATTAGCACGTATGATAGCATGATGCAATTACGATTGGCACGTTTGCTACCATAATGCTATTACAATTAGCATGTTTGCTAACACGATTAGCATGTTGCTAGCATTGTTCTTAAAAGATGCACATGTTACTAACACAATTAGCATGTTTACTAGCGTAATGCTAACACAATTAGCATGTTGCTAGCATTGTTCTTACAAGATGAACATGTTGCTAACACGATTATAATGTTTGCTAGCATGTTGCTAACACGATTGTCATGTTTGCTAGCATGTTGCTAACACGATTAGCATGTTGCTAACACAATTGACATGCTTTCTAACATGATTAGTATTTTTTGAACTTATGTTCAATAAGATATACTTGTGTTTACTTCCACATTAGCTAAGTGATGCTTTGCGTTTAGGTGGTACCTGAGACTGGAAGAAACACCCGTAGTCACGTCTAAAATAAAAGAAATTTTACCGGCGGCTTCATAGGTACATCCAGGATCACAAATAAGTAATTGCAGAAATTTTATGAATTTTGGGGTCAGAAACCATTTAGTAAAAATAAAGGAAAACTTCACCTCAATCACCCCAAGTTATTTGTTACACTGTTCAAGTAACAAATATTCTGCTCTCATGCAAAAATAAACACCACCATATGAATCTGCCATAGATGGCCTATGGCCACATGAAATGAATTGGCAGCAATAACACAAGATAGGTTTGGTGCTAAAAGGGATAAAAAAGTGCTCCATGTCCACAGTTAAATATAGCACCGGATCTTCAGTGTTGCGGACTTACTTTTATACCAGAGGCTCTGGACATCTTGTTCAGATACATGGAATCATATTCCTATCAAATACCAACAGATAAAAACATGGCATTCTTATACCACTCATATAAACCTGAGAGTTCTTATAATGGGTCGTGATTAGACCTTCCATCAGCACATTGGTTGAAAACAAATTGACTCACGGAGCACAAACATATGAAGGATCTGAAGAGATTCTGTGAGAGGAAGATTCACGTGTCATGACCTCATCAGACATTATAAAAGAAAAGCTGAGCTGAAAATCTGAAACTTTAACTTTTGCCTAGAGTGTATAAAAGAAAAACACTTATTTCATAATGTGATTTCGACCCACTTTAAGTTGTTTTACTTGAATGAAACATTGGATTTTTGTGCTTTTTTAAATAAAAGATTAAAAGCATAAACAATATAGATTTATTTCCACAGCATTCTTTACTCTTATTTACCACAGAGTTTTTGTCCCCGCCTGTATATGGGAGGAAAAGATTAAATCTTAGACCCTATCCCCAACGTCATTTATAAATCACTCTGACACGCTACCATACAAATTGTGCCAAAATCAGACTGACTTTGTGTAATCTGAGCGAGGCATATTTCAGATTTTTTTATAATTACTTAACACTAAGGTCCGATTTCAATATTTTACAAGGCTTTTGGAATCGATTAGGAATCAATAATATTTTATGTTTTTGGGTTCTGGACAAAAACTTCCGTTTCATCTAAAGACATTTATACATATATAAATTACACTGTTAAATATCTTGGGATATGACTTAATTGTAAAATTTCTTTAAAACCACATTTTAATTATGTATCACGTCAAGTTTGTACTAGTGATGGGAAGTTTGAGTCGTTTTTGCGATTCGGATGTTTGAATCTCGTTCAGCAAAATGAACAAATCTTTTTTTGAGTCACTTCGTTCATCTGAGCAGTGTTAAATAAATGTTACATATTAATAGCCGAATTACCCGAATTTTAGTTCACTTAAAGAGTCCACAGGTCCGAGTCGTTTGTTCTTTTGTTACGTGACCACTCCATAAACCACTCTATGTAGACTGTGCCAGAAACAGAAATGATTTGTTCATCTTCCGAGTCTTTGGGTTTGAGTCGTTCGTTCTTTTGTCACGTGATATGACAGATGCATGTTTGATTTATTACATACCAAAATAACTTATTTCCTGACTTCCCTTACAAATATTCATGCAGTTTTTAACTCTTGCTTTTGATGCATTTCTGTTGAGCTATAAATTTATAATTAATTAACAATTTTGAGTCACTCAGGTGTGCAATAAGGTTGTTTTTTTACTAAAAAGTCTCATGCAGTTAGCAAAGTATATAATAATAGGCTATTGAAATTATTTAAAAGATCACTTGTGTAATATATACATTAGTCCGAAACACGGAGTGATCCTTATGTTTTTATTTTGCCAGCACAGATCTTAAGTAAAATAGTTATTTATTAAGATAAATTAAAAACTCTTGCAGAAATCCACAAGAAACATTTATAATATACTGACAGAAAAAAGAACGGAACGATTAAGAGAAGATGATTATAGCACAGATCTTTTGATAATTTTAAAATGTTTCTTCCTGTAATATAACGTACAAGATGTACAACATGCATTTGACTGATGATCCGGGAAACGGTCACGTAACGTTAAAGACTCAGACTCGAAGACTCCGGTACATGCGGAAGGTTTGCCTGCGGAGCCATTTGACGATAGAACGGAAGGGCTCAGACCAGATGACTCGAGAGACAAACTAATAAATTCTCTTTCCGGTATAAAACAACGAAAGAATTTGGACCCTATGACTTGAGACAAACTTATGTTACAAGGTTTCAGATGTGTGGTCAACACAAAGTGAACGAATCACTCTCGGAGACACTCATTACACCCGAGTCATGTGAAAGATTTATTCAAAAAGAACGAATCGTTCATGAATGACCCATCACTATTAAGTCAAAAATGTTCACAGTTTCTCTATGAAAAGACATTTTTTTGTAAAAAAAAGCCCTTTCAGACAACAAGCTCACCACAAATGAGTATCCACTGCTGACAGCTTCCTCCATTTTGCTTTCTTCTGCTTCATAAGGGCCAAAATGTGCTCCGATTGGAAGAATCTCTCCCTGGTTAAACACCCCGAGTCCTGCATTGGGAATGTTGGATGTGAGAACCTCCAGTCCAACAGGAAGGGTTAGTCTGGCCCGGTCTGCAGCCCCCACTGGCACAAGAGTGTCAGGAATGAACAATGGAGCACCATGAACGTCACATTCACCAGTGAAAAATGACTGACACTCCTCACAATCTGTTTGAATATAAAACAAAGAAAATAATTTTAAGAAGTCATATGGTGCAAGTACGTGTTTTTCTGTGTCTTTAGTGTGTTATAAATGCCCATGTATGTATTAGACACGTAAAATTGCAAAAATTAAAGTGTCTGAACAAAAGATACATTTAATCTAAAAAACGCTGCGTGTAACCACACCCCCACAAATCTACGTCAGTTGGTGGTATGATTTGACTAAGACCGCCCAGATGTATACGCACGTAAGTTGGCCATACTTGTCAGTATAATTGCTTCGGAATCTGATGTTCCAAATATGGTAAGAGGTGTTACATTTCTGTCACACGCTTGAAGTATTCCACCAATTACTATGCACTGGTTACACCTCACTTTTCTGACCTTAAATAGTGTATACACATTGAATTACATCTAAAACAACAATAATATTAGTTTTAGCCATGTCATATCACCTCTTCTCATATCACATGGAAGCTGGACAAGCTAGGAGGGGGTTTTCAACCAAAACATGACCTGGTCAGACCTGTGGAAGAACCAGCAGGCAAGGCTCAGCTTCCCGATCCGCTCAACCTACGACAAGGTTCCCTGTCCTCGGAACATTCACCAGTAGTTCGGAAGGGAGGATGTCCACTCTGCAATATCCCTAATGCAAGCCCCCAGCACATCATGTCAGGCTGTAAAATCGCACTCTCCCAGGTACACTACAGATGACGCCACGACCAGGTTCTGAGAAAACTTGCCGAAGTGCTAGAGGGGCGTCGACACGGCAGCAAAGCTGCATCAGCTTTAGCACGGAAGATGGGTTAAGAAGAAACGTCAGATGAAGAGAAACACCTAGGCCGTTTTCCCCTGACCAGAAATGGAACACGAGAGTCGACCTCGAAAGGCAGATCAGCTTTCAGATGATGTCATTTTAAACAATTACTCATAAGACTGGTTTTGTTGACCAGTAGGGCGGAAATGATTGCTTGAGTAACTTCAGTTATTCGAATACAAAAAAATCTGTGACAATTTTTCTTGCCTCAAAGCTTTGTTTAATCCATTTAACTACAGTACAGACGGAGCACTAAGTTTTCCCACGCAGGCACGTGTAAAGATAGGGCTCTACCTGTGCAGAGGACATGCCCTTACACTCTGAAGTGCCCATTTAGTTTTTTTTTTTTCATTAAATCAGTGCTATAGGTCACTCTTTACGCGTGTCTGTCTGCCTGTTATACAAATATAACAGGTTATACAAACCCCCCTCTATCTTGACTGAACTGTTACTGAAGTTCATTCCAAACACAGCAGTTGAACGTCTTGCAAGGGTAACTTTGACATTAAATAAGGGTCTTGTTGTTCGAACAAGTACAGCATTATCTTTATTCAAGAAATATTTTAAAAATATCATTTTTGTGTATTTGAGGTCATTTGGGAACTGAGAGAGAGGGCTAGCATTTGCCTGCACTTAACAGCATTTTCACACAGTAGCATTTCATCTTTTATAAATTAGATTTTGGCGAAGTGTATTTAAATACAGAAAACAGCACTCATATAGCTACAATAACTTTGTAACCTGTTGATTAAAACGGTGATTCGCCGTTTTAATGATGATGGACGAAATGTAAATTTTCACACGTTCGCTGGTCAAGAACCCAGTAACGTTTACTGCATTTGAGTGATCCTCGTCACCTAGGTAAAATACATGCAAGAAATTTATTTTTTAATATATGATTGATGATACACTTAATGTAAGAATCAATCGCATTGAACAGTCACATGGTTAATTCAAGTTCATGCTGTAAAAACTTGGATTTGGAAAGGTCTTAAAACCAGCTTTCATAATAGCTACATCAAAACCGCAGCGCAAAGCTACAGCAGTCCCGTCTGGTTGGTATACGGGCTAAAGGGAACACAGCCTTTACAGAAAGTGTCAGACAGCACAACAGTATTATGTTCTCTTACGTGCTTGAATAAAACGCACAAGATTATGCCTTAAAGAACACTTTGTTCAGTAATTTCTTAAGCGCAAAGTAAAATTGGAGAACGCATCATATCTGCGCAGCGAGTACTAGTTCTTAAAGGGGTCGCATTCTTAAACCTGCTGCTGTGAAGATCTTAAGAATGTGATGTGTTTTGTAGCTTTAAGGAGTATTTTTTTTTTATTTAATTTAGAATTTTACTAATAAATACTGTAAGGTTTAATTTCTGTATATTTCATACCTGATAGACTACATGTAACAGTGAATAAATCTAAAGCTTATGAGACTATTATTTGTTTGATTTAATTTGTGTGACCAATAAAGGAGTCACATCTTTCTTCAGTTTCAGCAGGGGCCCCTCAAAAGTTCTGTGCATGGCCCTAGCCCCACAGACCATTATTGCTGACGCAAAACCGGCAAAACTCTGTACAGGGCTCTCAAGTCTCACGCATTCACTGTGAGACACGCATTTTAGTCTGTTCACACACTCACAAGTATTCCTTATGATGATAAATTGCATAAAATAAAGTGGTTGAAATGGTGAACTGCTATTTTGCTTAGTTTTAGTCTGTTTTGCGAGTGAAACTTGTTTTCCTGCTGCATTGAGAACATATAACTAGATGCAGACTTGTGAATGCCGAATCCTTTTATTTACACATGCCATCTGGCTGTTCTGCGTGTCTGAGTGAATGAACTGCACAGTTTAACGTGCTACATGCATGATGCTCTTGAATTTGTCTGCGTCTGAGCTTTATCAGGACATGAACACACGAACACACTTCATCTCCAGGGTTGATCTGATAGTTTTTTCAGAACATTTTCTTGTTTGAGTGAAGAAACTGACATATTTAAAAATAAACGTCTTGAACCAAAATTAAAGTCCGGTTCACAACAAAAATTTTATGTGGACAAATATATTTCGATTTAATAGTAAAGACAGAAACTAAAACTAATTGCGATAAACTTATCTTGCATCATGCATAAGTTGACAGTGAAGTGAAAGTTTGAAATTATTATTTCTATCTTTATTCATGTTTCATTTTTATATATTTGTATTATATTGCATTTTAAATGTAATATGGCAATTGAATGTACTACATGAGTTTAGTTTTCACAGATATTAATGTATGCAATTTCAGCAATAAGAACGTAATTTGTCTAAAACAGAAACAAATAAGTTGTTCATTTTAATATACCCATCTTATTTTCTCTTGCATATTTAGTATTGCTCTTTAATAAAGAAAAAGTATTCATTATCTGAATATTCGATGGAAAAATCTGTGGAATACTCGATTACGGAAATAATCGATAGATGCAGCCCAATAGTCCAGGGTCACAATTGTCAAAGTCTATTTCGATATACAGTATGCATATACAGTACAAAAATGCCATTGATGACAACATGCCCGATTGAGCATGTAGCTAACTTGGCGATGTTTCATTCTTTTAGTCAAAATCTGGAATTTTAAATATCTTAAGGCCAGCAGCTCTGCCGTGAGGACAATGGTTACACATAATACAACAAAGAAAAGATTTGTAATATTTGTCTCACAGAGAAAGTCTTGTTTCTGTTCGTCCTCCTCCATGTTGACGACACGTGGTGCAGATTGTAGCTGTTCACCTGCACTCACTGTATGTTCACTCGTCCTCTTTCTGTTGCTCCTTTAACACACAAAACAGTGTTTACTAAAGTTTACTAAAAGTCCATCACACAGGTAAAGCGTCATTCACAAACACAGTAGCTGTATTTCAAACCTCTGAATAAAAAAGGCTCTCAAAACTTATGGATGGACGCAGTACACAATGTTTTGAGCATATACATGTCTTTATTAATAGTTTTAAACTATTCATGAGAATGAGAATATACAACGATGCAATAATAGAGGATTTTTTCAGCACTACATTCTGCACTCAGGATGTGCATGAGTGCTTTGGTTCCACTCTGAAAAATATATTCAGAGATTTTGTAATAAGTATGAAAGTAAAGACATGTAGGGTGTGTTGATATCGGAACCGAATGATCCGAGGTACATCTCCCTTGATACAAACTGCAAAACTCTCGTATTCACTTAGTCAGCTGAAGCAGCAGTGTTGCAACTGTTGATCACGCTCAACAATCATGTTATGACAATGCATTGTGAATGGCCAAAATGCACACGGATTGACACAAAAAGTAACAAATTCTCATTGAAAGCATCAAAGTGATGTCTGATGTGCTTTAAACAGTCACATGACCTTCCAAACATACACTGTTATATGTATGTGAGAGGGTGAGTAAAAACTCATTTCTCATCATATCCTTCAGAGAAACAAACAAAACCACATTTTGACATGTTTTATGCTTATATGTGAGGGGGAGACGATCTCATCATGCGGTCAAACACTTTTTCCATACATATATATATATATATATATATATATATATATATATTCCATGTATATACATAAAATGGCTCATTGTAAGGTAATATAAACATTTCGGTTCATTTTGTAAGGTATTTCTTCACCACTCACAACATAGTTTTGTATTATATATTACATTTTGGTAAATAAATCCTTCAAAATGCTACAGGCTGTACCTTTAAGGGAAGAAAGAAATGATCACTTTAAACCTGACAGACAACGGCACGTCTTGCCCATAAGTGCGTGACATAAAAACTATCAATACTTCATGTCTCTCCTCTAAAATCGGACCAAAGACTGAATTCTCTTTCTGAAGAAGCGCTTAACCACTAACTACAAGTTAGCTCAGTGACAAATTGTGAAAATCTTTTTCTCTTCGTTTGCTAAAGATGGAATTATTCCTACAACATAGAAATACAACATCAATACAGTGTTTCTTTAAATACATATCAACATACCTGTATTATCAGCGGTGCTCACTCTGTCCTGTGTGTGAACCACAGAATACACAGTCTGAACACACCAGTAGCTAGTTATAAAACACACAATACACAATATAGCGTCCATTACACACATTTAGGAAACGCTGACCAACGCGTGTCTCATATTAAACGTGCATTCATCTGTTACAACAGAAAGATTTACACACTAACAAAACTTGTATAAACTCCATTTGAGATAATGTTAACTTGAACTGATGTTGAAACATGACACATTTACTAATAAAGAACATTATACGACTAAAATAATCTGAAGTAAATGAGTCTTACGTCTCTTGTAGGTCTCTGATGATCAGACAGAATGATCATAAACACAGATAGCAGATATTAACACGCTGCAGGAGTGTTGTTGCATGAATGGGGAGAGAATGCATCGCTCAGTATGGCCGATCTAGCGAAGGAAGTCCCGCCTTCCAGTAAAATGAGCCAATCAATCAATTGATATAGGCTGACAATAATCTGGGGCGGGGATTTACACAGAGAGAGTCTTGCCGTGACCCGCATGTGTAATATGGAAGACCAACTGTGACAAAACCTGTGAAACTAACGCGATAATACGTATTACGCGTTAACGCTATTTATTTCTAGATGTTACCAGCGCTGTTTTACGTTCTGGCAGACGCACTGACTGCCCCGACTGAAGCTCGAACGTTTCCTCATCTGTACCCAGAGGTACACACACGTCTGAAACATTAGCCACTGGTAATGTTGTAGTCTAAAAATTGAAAATGTTACATAATTTTGGAGCATTGCAAACCCCTTTACCTCTTGCAAATAAAACGCATTCCTATTAACATGACTCAACTCGCTGGCTTCTCTGTCTGTGCAAGCCTGACTTTAGCGTTTTTAAGTGCGGTTGCAGTTAAAAAGTGTGTTGCCCAGAGCCATTTTCCCAGCAAAACGATTTCTCATTATCTTCTTCTGCGATTTATCTTATTGTATTTCTCGGGTATAGTTTTTGATTCTTCCATGTGCGTTTTTTTATCTTGCATCTTTACTGGTGTAAACTCACTGTAAATTTAACGCAGTGTTTGGGTCACAGTACCAAGAATTATTCTAATAAAACAAAGGTGTTGTAGTGTTCCTTCTTGTGTCGTGTATTAGTTAAACTACACACACATGTAGATGTGACTCAGAACAAGGTATTTATTATTGAACACCAACCGCATGTGCTGCTCACAAGCTTGTGCATGTATAACTCTCACTCACTCCCGGTAACCACACCATTACAAAAGACAAGGTGGCCCTCTAATGGAGTGAATATGTAATTACACCATAAATGTAACACTACACCACATCCCCTCTTTTCTCAGGGATCAATAATAGCTATACAGGATATAAGAACACAAAATATCTCTCTCAAAGGAACAGTCTTTCTTATATATATATATATATATATATATATATCAAATGTTTTGTCAAATAAGCAGTTCAAGGCTTAAACATGTATAACCTTAATTACTAGCCATGCACATAGTCAGTTCAAACAGTAGTCCTGAAACCTCACAGGAACTTTCACAACTCGACCACTCCTGGTGATTGTGGTACTGTTATTGTGTGAGGATTGATCTGGAACACCCTGTGCAGACCGATCTCTCGCTTCATGTGCCTCTGGGATGTGAGAGTGTGCACCGTCGTTAGTCTCTTCTGCAGGATCAAATGTTTCTGTGTTTCTGTGAATTGTTTTCCTCAGATGACGCCTGTTGCGACGATACTGTCGTCCTGCTACATTGACAACATTGTATGACCTTGGCTCATCACGTTTGGAAACAATGAGACCCGGCTGCCACCCTCTGTCTGTTTTAATGTGTACAGTATTACCTGCATACAGTTCTGGCAGGGCTTTTGCTCCCACGTTGTAGTGACACGCTTGCTTCTTTTGCAGGATTTTGAGCGCCTGATGCACACCTTTAGGAGTAGTTGGTCGCAGGACTTCACTGGATGTTGGTAAGGTGCTCCTCAGGACTCTTCCCATCAGAACTTGCGCTGGGGTATAAGACGTGCCCGTAACAGGAGTATTCCTTATCGAAAGCAAAGCAAGGTGATGGTCTGTCCCTGTTTGTTCCGCTTTTTTCAGGACACTTTTGACGGTTCTGATAGTTCTCTCTGCCAACCCATTTGACTGAGGGTAGGCCGGACTTGAGTGTGTCAGTTTGATGCCCCATTCAGATGTGAATTTCTTCATTTCGTAGCTTGTGAACGGCACGTGATCACACACTAGCTCTTTAGGAATGCCGTGCCTGGCATACACTTCTTTCATCTTTGCAATGACTGTGTGTGCAGTTTTGTCTTTGATATTCATCACCTCAGGAAACTTTGACATATAATCAACGATCAGAAGAAACGACTGACCTCTGATTTCGAAGATGTCAGCTGCAACTTTTAACCAGGGGAGCTCTGGTACTTCATGAGAGATGAGTGGCTCTTTCTGGTTCCTGGGCTGAAACTGTTGACACGTTGGACATGTTTCGACCATCTGCTTAATATGTTTGGTCATACCAGGCCAAAACATAAACATTCTGGCATATGCTTTCGTGCGTTGCATCCCCTGATGTGCGATATGTAGTTTCTTGAGCATCTCTGATCTCATCGTCTCAGGAATCAGGATCCTATCAGATACCATTAATATACCATCTTGTACAGCGACAGTATGTCTAACAGGCCAGTACTGTTGAATTGAGGGACTGAGTTGTTTTCTATGCGTCGGCCATCCTGTCTTTTGCATCTTCACAAGCAGCTGGAGGGTACTGTCGCTTGCAGTAGCGTCTGTAAGCTGCTTTAGCATGTCTTCACTGAGAGCCTGTGTTGCTTCAAGTGCATATACAACTCTTTCATCACTGAGGTCATCTGTACTTGAGTGCTGACCATCAGCAACGGCACGTGACAATGTATCAGCAATTAACATGTCCTTCCCTGGCGTGTATTGGACAATGAGGTCATATCTCTGCAGCTGTAAGAGCATACGTTGGAGTCTCGCTGGTGCTTTGCTCAGTGGCTTTTTGAAGATGGCCTCCAATGGTTTATGGTCTGACTGGACATTTACACTACGTCCATAGACATATTGATGGAACTTTTTGGTCGAGAAAACAATCGCCAGTAGCTCCTTCTCAATTTGGGCGTAGTTCACATGCTTCCTTACCAAGTATTGGGATGGATGAGTGTCTGGTGATGTAGAATGGTAAGCAAACTTGCACTTTGGGAGTGACACACTGCAGCTTGGCCACACCTTCTGGCTTTAATTTTGTTCCACCGTACGCCACCAGCATAGTCGAAGTCGGTTGCAACAACGCTGTTTCATGCAGAGATTGATAAATGTCGAGAGGTAAAATATTGGCTTCAGCCCCTGAGTCCAATTTAAACTTCACTGTCACATTTCCAATATCTACATCTGTGTACCATGCTTTCTGTGCAGAGCTGGGGGTCTCTTTTAGTTCCACTGTCCCAATGAATAATGAATCAACAGTGGCATTTCTAATATGTTTAGGCGGAGTGTCTTTTTTTTCTGACATGCACACAGAGGCGAAGTGATTACGTTTCCCACAGGCATGACATGTAGCTCCAAAGGCTGGACACTGTCGTGGAAGGTGGGATTTTCCACACTTTTTGCAGATGAACGAGTTCACATTTAGTTTTTGCTGTTGAGATGACGTTCTATCATATCTCTTGTGTTGTTTAACATCTTTTGTCTTCTTTTTGATGGCATGAACAGTTTTATTCTGCTCTCCCATTGCTTGAATCTGTGTTTTTGCTGCCTCTGCTGCTCTACAAATGTCCACTGTTTTTTCAAGGGTGAGGTTTATTTCTCTTAAGAGCCTCTCTTTTAAACGCTGATCACCAATGCTGAACACGATCTTGTCTCTTAACATGTCAGATTCTGTTGAGCCAAACTCACAGTCTTTACTCTTTTGTTTTAGTTCTGTGACATATTTATCAATGGTAATTGAATCAGGCATGGGGTAAGCCCAGAACTGGTGCCTTTCGAAAACAACATTCTTTCTCGGTAAGCAATACCTCTCCAGTGCAGTTACTATATCTTGCATTGTCTCCTCATCCTCTTCTGGCTCAATGGACAGTGAATTGTACACTTCTAAGGCCTCCTCTCTTAATGCATGAAGTAGAATGGCTATTTTTACCTTCTCACTTTTTGAGTCTGATCCAGTAGCAGTCATGTAAATGTTGAACCGCTGTTTCCATCTCCTCCAGTTTTCACCTGTATTTCCCGACAGGACTAATGGGGGTGGTAATCTGAACTGGTCCATGTTTTTGTTTCACTTGGCAGACTCACTTCAGTCACGATGCGTCGACTTTCTCTGTCGCGTCTCAGTGCTGTATAACGCAGGTTCATGAGTTCATGAAACGACTCTTTTCTGACACCATGTAGTGTTCCTTCTTGTGTCGTGTATTAGTTAAACTACACACACATGTAGATGTGACTCAGAACAAGGTATTTATTATTGAACACCAACCGCATGTGCTGCTCACAAGCTCGTGCATGTATAACTCTCACTCACTCCCGGTAACCACACCATTACAAAAGACAAGGTGGCCCTCTAATGGAGTGAATATGTAATTAAACCATAAATGTAACACTACACCACAGGTGTGTTGTCATGTTGACACTGTCGTAATAGCTTGTAATCCTTCCAATGACTATAAATTAGGTCATGCGCACATTCGTTTTATTGTAAATATTCATTAATCTGTAGACGTGAACTGTGCAGTGTCTTCCGGTTTCGGAAGCCCAGCTCACCAACTTCCTTTAGAGGTGGAGCCCTAAACAACGGTGGCGAGGTAGAACATTGTAGACAGGTTCTATATAGAGGTTGGAAGGAAGGACGCGGGGTTTGCTCTTTCTGGGAGACGAGAGACTTTTATTTTGTTCCAAGCGCCACTGCGCTTAACAAAACTTCAATGGATAACTTTCACGACTATTCCTGGTTGCTTCCGTATGATTCGGATAAAGTGCTCGAGTGCTCACAGCGTCTCCTAGTTGATCTCTCCTCCTTTCCCCTCTGAAACTGCAAGCCTTTAAGCAGTCTCCTCGCCAATCACTGAAACAAGACGCAGGTGATCTTAATCTGCAATCGACCTATTTGCTTACCGTTTTTCCCGTGTCTCTCTCAGGTCCGGTGCAGACGTCACTAAACCACGCCCCCCTTGCCACAAACATCATTCATTTTATTCTTATTCCGTCTAGTGGATATTCATTGTAACAATTAGATATTCAATACACAAAAGAAACATTTACATTAGAAACATTAATGCAAAGGAAACACAAATGCATTTTAAACAAAGATATAGAATCTGCCATATCAGAGAACACAGAACATCCAATTAATAGTGTGAATGAACATTTTATTGTAAAGTATGCTCACACGGTGGATATGTCCAGTCTCTTTAATTTGGTCATTCTGCCATTAATAGCTAACCAATTCACACCTGACAGAATAGATGCAACTGAAATCTTATCATACAGAGCAGTGATTCCCAACCCCCGGTCCCCGGACCGGTGCCGTGCCGTGGACCCGTTAGTACCGGGCCTTGAAATATTCCCAGAATAATTTTTTTAATAATAATAATAATTGTATTTTTTAAATGCTTTTTAAGTGCTACGACATGTCATGCTATTTAATCCAAAATATAAATATAAATAGATTAAAATATGTTTCTTTGGGCGTCTTGCGATTGCTTAGCAACGCGTTGTATCTGAACGGACTGCAAAAAAAGTGCGGTGCACCTGAAGTGACAGAGAAGTGAGAGATGAGCGGGCCTCAGCAAACTTCAATGGCTAATTTCATTGCGGACAGTTCGGGTAAAAGAAAAGGCGATGACCAACTCGAAAATAGTGAGAAAAAAAAGAAAAAAAAGTCCAGCTTCAATCGTAAATACGATACCTCATACATTAAGTATGGATTTACCACAACAGGCGATTCCGTGGCGCCAAATCCATTGTGTGTTCAGCGGCACTTAACCACCAAACACCCAACTCTCAAAGACAAAACGGAGGAGTTTTTCGAAAGAAAGAAATGTGAGTTGGACGCTCAGCGGCAAGTTTTGATATCCTCAACATCAGTAAACGTAGCTGCAACAAAGGCGTCATATCTGGTTGCTCACCGAATAGCTAAAGCTAAAAAAAACTTTACAATCGGAGAAGAGCTAATTTTGCCGGCAGCAAAAGATATTTGTCTGGAACTTTTGGGGAAAAAGCAGCTAGCAAGTTGGAACATGTTCCACTATCTGACAATACTGTTGCCAGGAGAATTGATGACATGGCTGAAGATATTGAGGGGCAGCTGTTGGGCAGATTAAAAGCATCTCCGTGGTACGCAATTCAAGTGGACGAATCGACTGACGTGGAAAATAAGGCGATCATGTTAGTTTATGTGAGGTACGTGCATCAAGATGAGGTGCAGGAGATTTGCTCTGTTGTCTTTCACTTCCAAGCACAACCACCGGCTCCGAAATATTCCAATTATTGAACGAATACGTAGCAGGCAGACTGGAATGGAAGTTTTGTGTTGGTGTCTGCACTGACGGGGCTGCCGCGATGACCGGCCGGTTGTCGGGGTTCACTGTCAGGGTGAAAGAAGTTGCGCCAGAATGTGAGGCAACTCACTGCATGATTCACCGAGAGATGAATAAGTTATTAAGTTGTCACTGAGTGATTGACAATGTTTCTAGTTCATTGCAAATAAATGATAGGCTGTTGTTTTACACAGTCCAAATGATGCATCATAAATTGAGGCATTAAAATTGACAACTGGTCCCTGGATTTTTTTTATGAATATGCTGGTCCCTGGCACAAAAAAGGTTGGGAACCCCTGATACAGAGAATTGCCCACTATGTCTTATGTGACCTAGACTGCCTTAGTCAGCTTAACAGTTCAAAATTATACTGTTGGGGACAGAAATATCCCCCTTGGTAAATATGAGAAACGAAATATATCTGCATTGTCCCTCCTTTTGGTCTCTTACCATATTCGGAACATCAGGCTGCGCCTGCGACAGTACAATGAGATTAATAAGACCCTCCACCTTACTTGCGTTTAGATTTGGGTGCTCTTAGTCAAATCGTTTTACGAACTGACGTAGATTCACTGGGGTGTGGTTACACGAGGCGCTTCAGTCAGGCCTGGGTGAGCATTCGCTTCCATATAAAATATATATTTTGTTCCGACACTTACATTTTTGCAATTTTACGTGTCTTATACATGCATGGGCCACTTATAACACAACAAAGACACAGAAAAACACAGACTTTCCGGCGAATCACCCCTTTAAATAAATATTTTTTCTCTAATTCACAAAATTCTAAAAAGAGTAAAATATCTCAAGCACTCTCTATAAATATTTACATTTTCTTACTACACAAAGTTGACTTGACGCATGATGTTGTGCAGGTGTGACTTCTTGTTGCACAGGATAATAAGTATTTAGTAATTACAAACCCCTTAATCTTTAATCACAATGAGTAAAACCAGAGAATATAGTTCTGATGTGCAGCAAAAGATTGAGTGTTACGATCAGCACAGGGACTTGAGAGGTTGAGGATCCAATTTCAGAGAGTTTATTAAGGGTAATTCACAGACATAATCAGACATTAAGTCCAACACACAGGTAGTGATGTTATGTTCTGTGCCGAGGCTTCGGAGCGTGTGCAGAGAAATCCCGGAAGCTTCCAGTGAAGCACGTGTCGAGCCTTGTAAAGCTTTAGACTGATGATGTTTAAAGCCTTTTTTTCGCCTGAGTGGTTCAGTAAGCGGTTCGAATCTTGCCTCAACATTTTGACAGCTATATAAACCAAGTTATACAAGCACATTCACTGCCCTCTGACCAGTTAAGCCCAGACACTTTCCAGTTTTATAATAATAATAATATTAAGTCAATACGTTACACAGTTATGTTATACAATCATTATATACCACCAGATAATACACATTATATTCATATAAATAGAGTGCTCTATGTGGAAATTGATTTTTTCTTGACCGTTTTTTCCAAGCCTTAACTGGTGCAAAATACAGTGTATAACAGACCACATCAGGCACATCTGTAATGTATCTGCTTGTTTTATGAAGCCACGAGAATTGAGCGCTTTCTGAACTACTTGGCTGAAAGGGTTTAATGCTTGTTGGGGCTTCATCTCGCCACCACTAGACACAGGTGATCAGTCCACACAGAGCCAACACAGATGAAGGGTCAAAACATTCCAAACTAAGATTCCAAAACAAGTGTGGCGAGGCGCAGTTCCAGGATCAGCGTCGCCTGGGAAACGATTAGCTGCCGGGCATATAAACTGCGTGTTCCCAGTACTCTGGGTTCTGGTGCTAACAACGCCTAACACGGTGTCTTCTCTCCCCTCAAGTGAGAGCGAGGGAGAGATCAGCGAGGGAAGCACAGAGGACCAGAGTGGACGAGCACAGATCAGCGGATGGCAGCACACAAGCACCCCGGATGTCACCCTTTTGCCTTAAGTACTTTCTGTTTTATAATAAATTCCCCTCTGGGGTTGCTTGAACTCTCGGTGCGTGCGTGCGTGTCGTGTCTCTTACCCCCGTCACACAAGGATCTGGGAAACCTCACCAGGGACCACTCAGAACTGCAGTAGTAACACAAAACTTCACAATGACTGACTGAATGAACCTGGTTATATAGATAGAGGTGCAAGAGATAACTAGACACAGGTGAATGTAATACTGACTAATGAGTCCAAAGGCTTATGGGAAATCTAGTGTATTGGCAGTCAAGGTGATGGGGGGAGTTCCCAACCAGTGATCGTGAGATTGAGGTTACACAAAATAAAAAGGCTTTAAGGAAATTGTTAAAACAATAAAAAAAAACATTTCCGAACATCAGGGCAATGATCAATATGTTTTTATCGCCAGAGAAGTTGAATGTTTCTAGAAGTTGAATCTGCCAGAAATAGAATGTGTCTATATTGTCTTAATGCAGAGTGAGGAGAAGAATTTAAGTGGCCAAGGACTCTTCCAAGATCACAGTTGGAAAATTGTGGAAATCAGTTGAATTTTGGGGTCAGAAAAGAATTAAAAAATAAAGGAAAACTGCACCTCCATCACCCAAAATTGTTTTGGACAGTGTTCAAGAAACAAATTTTGCATAGCTTGATGTGCCACAATAGTAGGCACTTTGGCCTTCAGGGTGGAGGAAGAAAGCCATCCCTCGAATTTTTTCAGGAAAAGAAATAAACGGTGACACTACAGAGCATCTCTGTGGGTCTACCCCAAAGGAAGACCAGCAGTCCACGAAAAGTTACCACTAGAGGAGGCTAGGCTTAACTAAAGCACATGCGCACCCATTGCCAACAAAACACAGACATCAGTTTCACTTACCGCATGTGGTTCATGTCCGGCATCTTTTAGTGCTGAGACGGCTCCATATATAGGTTTCAAACCATCTCCAAATCAAGCGCTATAACCACAGTTTATATAACATTCATCACCCAAACGTAGTGAACAAATAAACCCCTGAACTTCGCGAACATATGCTCTCTCTCTCTCTCTATCCTGAACACAAGTGAAAGTGACGTAAGCGCAAGCTCCTTCTCCTGCTCTCCATGCTGACGCGTGGGGGTGCTGTGTGCTTTTCCTGGAGAATTGTCGGGGACTAAGAATTTTTTTTACAAAACAGTTATTCTGTATACGTTCGAAAAAAACTTTCGGAAACCTGTACGATCGCTGGGGGAGTGTATCGACCACAGAAATAATATGTAATGACAAGTTGATCATGTTAAGCACGCTTAACATTGTAAAGACGTCAGAATGCATGAAACATCGTTGCAGGGCCGCTTTAAGACTTGAACCAGTGCTGATTCTATAGGTGGAAGTGGTGGGCGAGTAGCAATCGCAAAAAGCAACAGGAGCAGAGCAAACAGTGGCACAGGGAACATCCAAAGTGGTCTGTTAATTTAAAAAAAGAAAGAGACCAGCACACATAATGTCCCAGGGAGAATGCCCCAAACAGAGAAGCAGAGTAAGGCAGTAGCATGCACATATCTAATCTGAAGAACAAACATCTTTTATACTGAGAAAACTAGGGTGGAGACATGCATGAAAATCCCAAAAGCCAACTCTCATGGCACTCTTTAAGAAAGAAGCAGAGTCAATGGTCTCTTAAGATCGAACCCCTGGTGTACATTCATCTGCACAACGTTGAGTAAATGACAGAAAGGGAACTCACAAATCTATTTATGTTCTGATAAGTGACCTGCATGAATAATGACATCAGTTTCAGCAGTGATGACTTATTTGTGTTTCTGCTGATGTCTTTGGAGGCCAATAAACCTGTTAAAACTCTTTCCACATGGTACACAGTAATAGAGGTTCACTCCTGTGTGTGTTTTCTGGTGTCTACTAAGGTGACTTGAGCGAGAGAAACTCTTCCCACACTGTGTGCAGTTATATGGCTTCTCCTCTGTGTGTGTTTTCTGGTGTACACTAAGGTGACTTGACTGAGAGAAACTCTTCCCACACTGTGAGCAGTGATACGGCTTCTCTCCGGTGTGTGAGCGCAGATGTCTTGTAAGATGACTTGACCGTGAGAAACTCTTCTCACATTGTGAGCAAGGATACAGTTTATTTCCAGTGTGTGTTTGTTGATGTCTACTAAGACGACTTGACTCTGAAAACCTTTTGCCACATTGCGTGCAGCAGTAGGGCTTCTCTCCTGTGTGTATACGCTGGTGTACACGGAGATTGGAAGACTGAGAGAAACTTTTCCCACACTGTGAGCAGTGATATGGCTTTGATCCTGTGTGTGTGTGCTGGTGTATAGTAAGAAGACTTAACAGAGAGAAACTCTTCCCACACTGTGTGCAGTGATACGGCTTCTCCCCTGTGTGTATACGCTGATGTCTACTGAGATTAACCAACTGAGAGAAACTTTTACCACACTGTGAGCAGTGATACGGCTTCTCTCCCATGTGCATGCGCTGGTGTCTACTGAGATGACTTGAATGAGAAAAACTTTTACCACACTGTATGCAGTGATACGGCTTCTCTCCTGTGTGTATACGCTGGTGTACATTGAGATCACCTAATCGAGAGAAACTCTTCCCACACTGTGAGCAGTGATTCGGCTTCACTCCTGCATGTATACGCTGATGTACACTCAGATCACCTAAGCGAGAGAAACTCTTCCCACAATCTGCACAATGGTGAGTTTTCTCCTTGTCTTGTCCTCTGTGTTTTAGTTCGTTTGGAGTGGTAGAGCAGAGATTATCAGATGATACATGTTCTGTTTTCAAGGTCGTTTTAGGATCTATGTCCTCATTCTTAATCTCTCCACATTTCAGCATTTTGTCATACTCCTCATGATGGCATCTTCTCATATGTTTTTGGAGATAAGTTTGAGCCGTGAATGACAATGAACACACAGAGCAGGAAAACACTGGACAGGAACCGTTCTCTAAAAAAGACAAAAATAGAAAAGAACTAAATCCTCATTCAACATTACAAGACGAAACATTACATTATGAGGTGTCAATACATTTCAGACCTGTTTCTCTTCTACTCTCTAAACCAGCGATCTCAACCCTGTTCCTAGAGTGCTACAGTCCCGAAGATTTCAGCTCCAAACCCAATCAACACAGCTAAAGCAGCTTATCAAGGTGTTCAGGGTTGCTTGATAATTACAAAAAGGTGTGTTGAAACAGGGTTTGAGGTGCAGTCTGCAGGACAGTAGCTCTCCAGGAGCAGGGTTGGAGTTCCCTGCTCTAAACATTCTGTACTTTAATACCGCTCAATATACACAACATTTTCAATGACGTATTTTCTCTTTCTGTTGTCAGTTCTTATTTATTTGTGTTGAGCGCCTGTAAGCACATTTAAACTGCCCACCCTGCTAATTTAGGAAAAGCAATAAGTAAGCAGAAGTCTGCAGTAGTATGTTAGTCTGCTCAATACCTTGTTTACCTTGTTTTTTCTTACATACACTGTTTCCCATTTTCAGATAAGATTAATCTAGCTTGTTTTGTTTCTGATGATTGAGTGACTTGCTATTGCACATAATAGTTTTTGCACTTAAAAGTGTGGTGCTAGTAGATTATTGTTTCGACACGAAGGTGGTGTCTGTCAGTTGTGAAGGCGTATTCATGTGTATTCTATTAACGCTAATCAAAGCACATTTTTTTAAACGGTGCCTCCGCCGCCTCAGAGGTAGTCTTAGCCCTTGTGTAAAGATCGATGAGTG
This sequence comes from Triplophysa dalaica, assembly GCF_015846415.1. Lineage (NCBI taxonomy): Eukaryota > Metazoa > Chordata > Actinopteri > Cypriniformes > Nemacheilidae > Triplophysa > Triplophysa dalaica. The sequence continues at coordinate 3,635,319 of NC_079563.1, read as the reverse complement.
TAAAGACCTGCAACTCTACATGCGCAACTCCTCAGAGCAAGGACACTGACAAAGCACTTCAGTATAATCCTTCAATTTTAACTTTTCTTGTTTACTAACAATATGTGTTTCCAATATATTCCTGTCCATTTTAATAGACAGTGCCCTAACCCCAGGCGCTCCCAGGTCCTCTTCACAACTTTGTAGAAGAACTAGATGTGCTGCTGTCTTTATTTCCTGAGGATTACAGCCGGTTACTGTTTTCGGGGATTTAAACATTAATCTTGACAAGCCCTTTGCTGTGGACTTCCACACACTCACCACCTTGTTTGTTTTCACTCGACTCATCATAACCGGTACTCCTAGATCAGGAAACCAGCTTGATCTTATTTACACATGTAACTGCACTACACACAACAGCAAGGTTGTTCCTCTTCACACATCTGACCCTTGATTAATTACAACATGCACCTCACTACATGCGCCCATGTTTATTCTTTGTTTGTACAGAGGGTTCCCTTTCTGTCTGTCTCTCGATGTTGTGTCGAACCGACAGATGGGGTTCGCCCTTGAGAACCTATCAACTTTGACTAGCTTAGAAAAGGCCAATGAAATTGGCAAATTAAATTTGCATGCCGGACTCCGCACCCGGATATCCGGGTATAAAAGGGAGATTGCGTGCTGCATTAATTCACCTTTTGTTCTTCGGAGCCTTTACACATGATCGACTTTGAGACTTCAAACTCTACGGCAAAACCCTGCTGGATTCTTAAAACGTTATGCAGCGGACTGTCCCTTCTTGCGGCGACTTCCCCTTGGCGTCTCGGCAGTTCTAGAAATGTTCGAGTTCTTTCTCTAAAAGAGCAAATTTCTCCAGCGTGGCATGTCACGCTGTTCTCATGGGTTCAATACACTCTTGGCTGCCTCAAGTGTTGGGTTTCCAGCACGCTGGGGAAGCAGTTGTGGATAAGTTCCACCCGCATTGCGGTTCACAATTCAGACATTGCGTCATAGGCTGTGACTCAGCCACCACCTCGTCTGCTTCCCGTTCCGTTCCGTTCCCTCCACACTATGGCCATTCTTCAGGTCCAGGCTAAGGCGTTATGAGAGCTCCTTGAGGGTAAGACTTCTCATCACGTCCGGTGAAAGAACGCTGTGCCCAGAGTGGCTGCCGCTTCTAATCGCTATCATTGTTTTTATTGTCTTATTTTGTTATTCGTTTATGTTCTCGTCTTGATGTGTTGTTCTGGGACTTCAAGTTTGGATTTAATAGAGGCGTGCTATTTGGATGCAGTAATAATCATGAGTAATATCATCATCGCCATCGCCATTTGGATATGTTTCCTTGGGACTTGGATTTAATGGAACTGTGCTTGGATGCTTGGGCGAACCGTCCAAAACTTTGGAATAAATAGCGACAATCATCATATCGGAACGTTTGGAATTGTTTAACTGCTGGACTGCTGACTTTCGACATCGACATGGGAATGCCTTGCACATTTTTGTTCAGCGTCTCACTTTTTGAAATCCCTGCGAGCCCTCTTCCCGTTGTTCTGTTTTACCACCCTGCACTCGCTGTGAGTAAGATTCCTCTTTCTCATTGAGTAGTGTTTATTTGTGGTCTTGCATAGCCGGGCTTGGCTAACTTTGGGAAGTGTGGCCCTTACCTATTTATATCAGTTTGTCCCGTAACGCTTGATGCCTCTGGTAAGAAGGTTTCCCCATGTTAAGCTAGTTGTGTCTTGTACGATTTTGTGAATCCTATCTAACTGGGCTTGGCTAACGTGGTTTTGTCTGGTGTGGCTGCACAATTTTCTGTGAGTGCCGTCTTAAACTGTGTAAACTAAAAATTGTAAAATGAAGAAAAACTATTTCCCATTCACCCAGTTTTGCACACCTTGCTCCTCCCTGCCCTACTATGTTTTGTAGTCCGCTATCACGTGACTCAGCAGTGCCAAGCACAGGCACGGAGACGCTGCTACAGCCATCAAAAAAGAAGAGGAGCACAGTGTGGAGTTTATTCACATTGGTGATGTATGGCAGTGGGCTCTGTTAATCTGTTTTTGTCACTATTTTCCGGTAATAATTTGGTGCAAAGTTCATGCTTGCAAATTCTATCACCGGAATAAATAAATATATTTGTTTGGTTTAAAATAAATAATGTCCCGTGTTTTAACATTTACATGATTAATTAGCGCACAGGCACATTAGGGGAATAAATCACAAAATAATTTTGTGGTCATGAAAATGTATTCAGATTTAGCATATTAATGATGTATTCAACTGATAAATCATGACAGTTCATCCACAGCAAAGTGAATGTAAGTTCAAGTAAATGCTTCTAAAAGTTAAAAGTATTGGTATCGGTATCACTATCGGCAATACTGGCCCTGCATTTACTTGGTATCTTACTGACACCAAATTTTACAGTATCCCCCACCACTATTGCTCTCAGCTGTGCCCAACCGCGATTTAGTTTTTTACGGTGACAGTTGAATCTTAGGGAGGAATTTAAACAGTCGCATAATTCATGTCATGCTTTCAGTTCTGCGCTCCGGCGCGATTTGCGCCCAAACTGCCTGTGTACTGTGCCCGAGCCCAATCACACTGTGCTCTGGCCAACCTCTTCGAAGCGAGCCAGGGATCGGTAAACCAACCATGCCCGGAAGCGATACGGAGCGATCACAATAGTCAAATGAACTGGGCTTTGGGGGTCAAACATGCTTGGACACAGTTCAGATTGAGTACTGAGAGTACACTCTAACTTGTCCTTTGCAGACATTGCAGATTGCAATCTTCACGTCCTGCTCAAATATTTCAAAACACTTCCAAAAAAATTCTGTCCGGTTGCCGATCGCATGTTAGACGCAAAAACGGTTCCCAACTATGGCCGGTCAACCAGTGCATCCCTAACTGAAACACCTAAAAAGCACAGTTAACTTTATTTGTGTTTGCTTTATTACATTTATTTGTGCTATTGCTCATACTTTTTTCAAATTTTATTACTAACTGATCTACTATTATTAGAGTTAGGCTTATAGTTTGATTAGCTTATTTATTAAGATTGCATAGGTTAAAAAACGAATAACTAGACATTATTATTTATTTACTACTTTTTGTGGCAGGGTAAGTGAAATTTTTGTCTTGTCCACTAAAAATGTAGAAAATAAGGTATGCATAATAAATATTCCTATAATCATACCAACAAAATCTAAAATCTTTGCATCCCTAGCTGGGATCACCACGGTTTCAAAACACGCCCACTTAAGGTGTGGAGCTTAATTAAAACAATGTAGCATAGTCCTGAAATACAATCATAGCAGTTTTGTAGCTATGCAGTATTGACTTCATGTTCGCTGGTACACCATGGATGGTAATAAGCTGTTTCCTGAACAGAAAGGGCAGAAAGAAATGACTCCCTCTTAACCTGGCGGACAACGGCACGTCTTGCCCTCCAACGGGGCGTTCCCCATAAGTGCATGACGTCACATGAAAACTATCGATACTTCTTGTCTCTCCTCTAAAATCTGACCAATGACTGAATTCTCTTTCTGAAGAAGCGCTTAACCACTAACTACAAGTGAGCTCAGTGATAAATTGTGAAAATATTTTTGTCTTCCGTTTGCTAAAGATGGAATTATTCCTACAACATAGAAATACAACATCAATACAGTGTTTCTTTAAATACATATCAACATACCTGTATTATCAGCGGTGCTCACTCTGTCCTGTGTGTGAACCACAGAATACACAGTCTGAACACACCAGTAGCTAGTTATAAAACACACAATACACAATATAGCGTCCATTACACACATTTAGGAAACGCTGACCAACGCGTGTCTCATATTAAACGTGCATTCATCTGTTACAACAGAAAGATTTACACACTAACAAAACTTGTATAAACTCCATTTGAGATAATGTTAACTTGAACTGATGTTGAAACATGACACATTTACTAATAAAGAACATTATACGATAAAATAATCTGAAGTAAATGAGTCTTACGTCTCTTGTAGGTCTCTGATGATCAGACAGAATGATCATAAACACAGATAGCAGATATTAACACGCTGCAGGAGTGTTGTTACATGAATGGGGAGAGAATTCATCGCTCAGTATGGCCGATCTAGCGAAGGAAGTCCCGCCTTCCAGTAAAATGAGCCAATCGTCAATGGAATATAAGACTGACCAGAGCCATTAAAAACAGAGTTGCGACGCTCACATAGAGACGTTCATTGGAAGAAAGGAATGCGGAAGTAACGTCATGAAAAAGTGTCATGGAGGGCTCTGTAGAGCAGGGGTCGGCAAGTAAGTTTGGAATCGGGCCACTAATTAGCCGCTAGATGGCGGGCCAGAACGTAGTCAAAGGATAATTTATCCTTTATTTAGATATTTTAGCCAGATATTATTGCTATTGATATTATCTCCTGTTGCTGACTCCTGCTTTAGAGGGTATGCATTGACTTCACTTTCCTACGTACACATGTCGGGACAGGCCCTGGGAAAAGCTCGCCTGTAGCAAAATGACTGAGAAGAATATGAGAAACAAAGAAACCTGAACTAAATCACACAATTATTTGCTAAACACTGAAATTGTCTTTTTAAGATTTATTTGTGGTGCATTTACTGGCAATCATTGATTATTTATTGATGAATTACTTGTGCAATTTTATTTGAATGTCTTCCCATAATTTAACGTTGGTATGTACTGATGATCATAGAAGCATAAGAAACAGATGAATCCATGGACTCTATGTATGTAACGAATCTTCAGGGAAGAGACCCCAAATGCAGGCAGCAGTTAAGGGGAACACAAAGGCTTTTATTAACAAAACAAAACACCCACGATGGGGAAAACGAACAAAGGCAAAATGCAATACAAAGATGTCCCACAAGGGGGCAAAAGCTGGGAGAACAAGGTCAAACTTTATCTTACACAACGTATACAGGACTGGGGGAACAAAATATCAAAGGAAAATCCAACATGATAAGGTAATTCCACAAGACAAGGTAAATAGATCTACGACTGGTCATACACAAGGTATACATAGCAAATCGGTACACAAAAACACAGGTACAAGCACAACGAACAAGCACAGGACAATAGACATGAGAGCAATATATTGGGAGATTAAACCAAGGAACAGGTGCGGGGCATGAAATGATTAACATTACTAATGAAGAGACGAAAGGGCGGGAACAGAGACGAGACCGGACAAAGCATATGGAACTCCAAATGGGTCAAAATGGCTCTCTCCACATTAAACAAGGGGTCCGGCATGATTCTGCCACAAGAAAATCATTCATGACAGAACCCCCGCCTTAAGGAGCGACACCCTGACACTCCTCAAGGTGACCTACAGGACAAGACAGACTGAGACAGTGACAGAAACCAGCAAAACATAGTGAACAAGATCAGGAGCAGACAGGCAGACAGAACACTTGGGTTGGGTTGACAGAGATAAAAAAAACATGGGAGGGGGGTGGGGAAACACATGAGTCCATGGGGGGAACAGTCTTAGTCCTAGGAGGAGTCACAGTCTGTGCCAAGACAGAACTTGGTACAGGCTGCTGGACCGGGCTGGAAGCAGGCTGCTGGACCAGACTGGATGCCGGTTGGATCACTGGCTGCTGGGCAGGCCTGCACGCCTGCAGCTGGACAGAACTGGGCAGTGCCCCTCTACACTGCTTCTTCCTCTTCGACTGATTCACGGGATGTGTGGCCAGCCGCAGAGAAGCGGTTGGGGGCCTGGATGCTGCGTTAATTGTGTAAATATGTTAACGTGTTAATCTGATTTTTTTTATCGCGTGTGTTAACGCGTAGACAGCCCTACTTAAAATACAAAGCTTAAGCATCAAAATTTAAAGAGGTTGTGTTTAATATACTCATTTGGCAGCAATAATCTTTCAAATTAAGATTTGAAGTGTTACGAATTTGAATTACTAATTTATTTAATCTTAATTTGTTTGTTCACTGTCATGGTTTAATATTATCGTTCGTTTTGGTGAGGGTGGCGTGGTTTAGGGAAGTCTGCAGTGGAAGAGACCGAGACAGGAGACTGGTAAGTAGGTCAAGTGCAGATTGTAAGCAACTGTGTCTCGTTCCAGTGATTGGCGGGAAGAGGGTAAAAGCGATCAGGAGGCGAAACCACGCAGAGAGAGTCTGGCCGAGAACACGCAGAGAGAGATTGAAGCTACCGGAGAGAACAAGAATCTAACCAGGAGAGAAATAATCGGAAAGAGAAAGAATCTACGATTAATAGAAATAATCTACAGGAGAGAAACCTGAGCCGTGAGAGGTGTGCCATCATTTATAATATTATTTACTTTAACTTTGTGTTTTGTGAATGAAAGTGTGTTGTGTTTTGTGTTCTCGCCACCCCAACCCCATCTCCTTCGCTTAATCATATCGATCGTGTTACAGTCGTACATGTTGAAATTTTGCCTGACAACTATGCCGGATTGGTGCTGTTCTTCACCCGGTTCCACTTTACAGTGACCAACCGCCGTAGTTGAAAGTTAACTGAATGTTAAAGCCAATGCCCTGTCCCATGTTCACTCACCTGACCAAGACACTGCAGACCCCGAGCCCATACTCGCTCCAGCCATGATTGTGAGCCTCAATCAATGGGCTTTGGAGGAATAGATACGGGAAGCAGCAAGCTTCGCGGGGAGGTCCTGTGGGAAAGATCATTGTCCCTGCTGATTTGTAAATTTCCCTTATAGACTCAGCTCACTCTGTTCTGGGCTATCCAGGTTGTCAGCCGACACTTTCCAGTCATTACAGGTAGCCAGGAATGACTCAGGATATCTCCTGTTTTGTCAAGGGATGCTCGGTCTGCGCCATCTCCAAGGTTCTCTGTCGCTTACCCCATGGAAGGTTGCTCCCCTGGCCCACACCTCAACACCCCTGGTCCCACATCACGATGGACTTCATTACAGAACTGTCCCTGTGTGACGAGTCAACCCTAGCGCAATCAGTCTCACTATGGGAATCAACAGAACAGCTGCCGATAGTCAGAGGCTCATCTCAACAAGCATAAAAGCCGGCATCGCCAGAGGCATGGTGAGTAACGACTCCACAATTCAATGTGTCTGATTGCAAACTCTCTTGTTTTACGGCAGGGTCGGACGACTGACGATCGGCAGCGACCAAGCCACCTCGAACCCGGAAGAAGCTGCGTTCGAGGGAATGAAGGGACTCAACACGCACGATCACCAAGGACACGGAGAGCAACCAGGAGTCACGGTGCACCTACCCGGGGACATTCAAGGAGTCATGCTACACATACCAGGGGCCATTCACCACGGGATACTAACCATTGTTGTTGGTTCTCAAGGCCACGGGCCGGTGTTTAAATAAATCTCCCTTCTGGGTTGTGATAACTGCAACTTTGTGTGTGCGTTGTTCCTCGCCCAAACCCCGTCTGACACCTCCATCTGTGTCCTTGTTTTTGTGGACCGTTTCTCGAAGGCTTTTAAACTCATTCCTCTATGTCAACTACTCACAGCCATCAAAACTGCAGTGGCTGTCTTCTACCAGGTGCTTCAACATTTTGGCCTCCCTGAGGATGTGGTGTCAGATAGGGGTCCCCAGTTCATCTAACTATTATGGAAAGCCTCCTACAGCCTACTGGGACAGACCCTCGATTTAACCGATGGCCGGACTGAGCGGAAGATCCAGGAGATTTGGAGGTGCTGATTTCATAATCATCCGGACAGCTAGCACTGATCCCTCGCCTGGGCCGAGTAGGCACTGAACTCTCTACAGCAGTCCACCACCAGCCACACTTTTTCAGTTCATACTTGGCTTCCAACCTCCACTGTTCCCCTGGTTAGGACACCCGTCTTTGGTGCAAGCTGAAGAATACCGGTTCCGAGAGAGCGAGAGGGTCTGAAACTGAGCCCACGTCCACCTGCAGAGGGCTGTATGCAGACAGAAGAGCCAGGCAAATGAACATCAGCCACCCACTCCACAATTTGAGGCCGAGAAAAGGTCGGTCTCATGACCTGGGACATCTGTCTGTGGCAGCCCTGTTGGAAGCAGAGTCCCAACTTCATTGGTCCCTTCCCTATCGAATGTCAAATCAACCCTACCGTCTTCAGTTACAACCCCACTTTCGCATCTCACCCTCATTCCATGTCTATTTACTTAAGCGCTTTACTGATCCTCCTCCAATTCCCTCCACAGAGCTTGATGTAGAAACCCACGTCCTCCAGCCATTGACAAAGGACAGCACACATATCAAGTGGAGAACATCCTGGACTCTATATGTTGAGGTGGCCGGCTGGAGTATCTAGTGGACTAGGAGGGGTATGGACCAGAGGAACGTTCTTTGGTACCCTGAGCTAACATACGTTACCCTCTGTCTCCTCGTGGTCAGTGGTAACACTTTACAGGATATGTTTATTATCTACAGGTTGATCCTTTAGGAGTTGATCTCTACACAGAAGAATGGCGTGGAAAAAAACCAGTTACACTTTATTTGGATGCTACTGTGTGGGGGGGTTGTCAGTCCAATAAGAAGTGGGCCAGTACTGTATTACAGCTCAAATTTACCAGGACTTGGTAAAGACAAGACTTCTTTTCCTGTGTCAGAAATAATAAACAAAAACCATACAATTCCAAACTGTAATGAAGACAGCCTGTGTCTCGTTTTGTAAAGTTTACTGGACTTCAATGTCATATCGTGTTCTGATTCATGATTGTAGTCATTTGTAGTTTTTCTTGTTGATTAGTGTGGCCCAGATGTTTCTTGTTAAGGTTTTTATACCTTTATAAATATCTTTATGTTTCAGTTGTCTTTTGCCAGTCGTTGTTTCATGTTTCTGTGTTTGTTGGATGGTTCTGTTATCGTCTCCTGGATTTCCTTGTTTCTTGAATTAACGAAAGTGTGTGACAGCATGTGAATCCAGCCTTTGCAATGTCATCATAACATAAATGTTTCCTTTTTGTTGCATTAGATTATCACAGATAAGGAAACCTACAGTCCACAACATTCACCAAGTGGAGACAGAGTAAAGTTGGGCCCTCATCCAACGTATCCTTTTGTCATTCAACAAACAATATAGATAGTGCATGCCTCCATAGTGGAATGCTAGTGTTTGGTAAAAGGTAATACACTGTGTAGCGCCATTAAAGTTCTGCCAAAGTTCCAAAGGTGCCAAGTTATGAACTTTCATAATTTACATTAAATGATAATAGATTTTTATAGTTTTTGTTCACTGCTATCTGTTCTTTATCACAGAGCAGCAATTGATAACCCAGGCAAGACAAAGCCTAGCCTAGCCTAGACAAAATGCAACAGACAGCTGAAAGTACAAAAGTCAAACACTTTACAGGTAAGAAAATATCAGACTAAGACAACTTCAAACAACAAACTGTTTCCACCAAATCTGTGCCAGTTCTGTTCTCAGACCAATGTATGTGTTAGGATTCATGTAAAACAAGGAGCAACTACTTGTAGAGTTTAAACAAAAGTTTTTTATTATTACATTTAATTAAACTTATTACATTTCGTACATCTGTTTAATTGCCAACCTCCTACTCCTGCTGCAGTCTAGAACCATGGTGGAACCATCGGTGTGATACCTTTATTTAACTAGGTAAGTCAGTTGAGAACCAGTTCTCATTTACAATGACGACTCCAGACAGGATCTCTTGTTTTATGTTGGAGAGAGACTACTTTGGCACTTATTTGTTGCCATACTCTCTCTCCAGTCTTCTCATTGTTCCTGCCCTCCTGTTTCCTAGTTAGTGTTAATTAGTTTATCTCCTGCACCTGTTCCCTCTTGATTTGGTTCCCTATATATTGAGCTTGTGTCTCTTGTCTTGTGCTGGTTCATTGTTTGTGGTTCATTGTTTCATAGGGAGTAGGTACAGTGCAATAGAAAACATGACAAAAATAACACAATTATAAAGTAAAAAAAAAACTAACAGTCTATTAACTAAAAACAAGCACAATGATCAGAACAAATGACAAAATTAAGCTTTTAAAAAATGCAAATGAACTGAGGTTTGAGTTCCAGTCATTAGCATCAGAAAACTGAAATGAGTGACGACCAATGTTGATCAAGTTACTTGGAGATCGTAATTATTTAATGATTACTCATTACTTCTCCAAGAAAGTTATCTAGTTACTTTACTGATTACTTATTTTTAAAGTAATTAGTTTCTTTTCAAAAACATGATGCACGACCTGATATAAAGCGACCTTTCAGCCTAATTCTATTCTTTCTGCAGATTCCAACATCTAAAACATTTAAATCTATTTTTTTACCAAACAGAAAATGCTGTTGCATGCCACTTTAAGGCTGTAAGTCCAGTCACAGTTTATTGCTTCCCATAACAAGGCCCTATGTCTTTTTGTTTTCTTTCGGAGTGAAACAGTGGTTATATCGCACGGCAGAAGCTTCTCAAACCTCCTATCACACAGTCTGTTCCTTTTCGGGGAAAGCACCAATCCACCTAAACTGAACAGCCGTTCCACTGGTGCACTGGATGGAGTTGGAGTGTTGTATTTCATGTACATCTTTTTGAGGTTGGGAAACTGATTCAGTATCTCAAGCTCATACCCTGACCTTAAATAGTCAGTTACTTCCTTTGCTGCTTAGAAGCTTTCTGTGGGCTGGTTCTCAAAATCAAAAAAGTCAATTTCAGCTGGGATGGCTGCCAGTTGGGACACATTAGCATTGTCAGCTGCAGGAGCAGCTTTACGACACTCTGTTGTCAGAAGCTCCTTCAAATGCTCTCTCCTACATTCATCTCTCAGCCATCGAAGTTTGAACTTGGGACAAGTGGCGGTGCAAGAAGTCCTTCTTGGCTATCCAGTACAGCATCAAAATGAATCTTGATGGCCTGTAAAATACAATATGATGTAACTAAGAATATATTTATTTTTCTATATAAATGAGCATCTGACCTAAACCATATCATGTGCTTTTAATAATGTATGAGATTTAATTTTGGTCGAGGCTGTTTTGACCTCTTTATTTCAATCTTCTATTGATGTAAAGATTAATATTCATGATTAATGATGATCAATATCCCTGATATTGAACAGGGGATGAATAATTGATCTTTCATTATATTCTATCATTTTGATAATTGTTCTCACTGCTTAAAACAAACAAAGTGTAAGATCTGCCCACCATGAATGGTATAATAAATTCAACAAATCCACCCAAATCTATTATCAAATAATAATCTTACCTTTACAATGACATCTGGAAGGCTGGCTGTCATTCTAGAGAGGTCATCTTTCAGGGCAAGTGTCTTTGACATCAGGCTTGTGAGTGTTGGTAGTAAAGCCCCATAGGTGCACTCATCCCCTTGTAAAATGTCCGAAACTACGGTCAGGGGCTTCATCACGCTGCAGTATTCTTGTAAGAATAGGTACTCCCTTTCATTAAGGCACTTGATTCCCAGTTTTACACACAGGGGATTCAGCTCATTCATCAGAATTGTGATGATTCTGGAAATGGCCTCGTACAGGGAATTCCACCTTGTGGATGTAGGTACCATTAGTTTCCTGCGGCTGACTTCCTCCACCTGTTCAGAGGCTAATGTTGATCGACTTGCTTTAGTCCAAAGAGCAGAGCATTTTGCAATACTACTCCTATATACAGCCTTGGTGTCTGCACTGGAATTTAGATGTTTGTCAACATCGCTTGTTGAAATAAGGTTAATTGTGATGCACACCTGTAGTGTGGAGGGAGGCTAAACTGTCTATCACCAGATGCGGTTGAAAGAGCTTCTATGACATCTGTAAAAGTCGATTCCTCATCATCACCATCTTCTTCATTTTCAGACTCCAAATTACAGGGCTGACACACTCTGAATGCTTTGGCAAAAAAATATGCATTGTCAGTTACAGTGGCAACAACTTTGCCATGCAGTCCATATGATGAAGGGATTTCTTCTCCATATCTGATCTCTGCTCCAATTACATCATAGGTGTGCCTGCCTCTAATTCTCTTACATGCTAGGGCGTCCTTGTTGCGCTGTAAAGTGGCATTAATCCAGTGAACTGTTACACCCATAAAACTTTTATTTTTCACCGTCCAGATGTCAGCAGTGGTAGAAACAAAGTCTACATCCCCGAGTGCAGCCTTCAAATTAGCGTCGCAGCGCTCATACGTCATTGTCACTCACAACAAAAATACATCGGTAATCAGCATTTTTTACAACAACTAATTTATTAATGAATAAGCATCAACTACATTAAAGAGAATCACTTCATTTAAAGTGAATAAAATAGCCTTCTTACTGGAGTTCAACAACCACTGATGAACTGTCGCATACTTGACTTGAATGTGTTGCGCAATGCGCAAGTGAGATGAATGGGGAGAGCAGGCAGTGGGCCAAACCAATATGAGAGGCAGGGGAGGGGGAACTCAACGGTTTCTAAACTTAAAACGCATTTTGTTTTTGTATTTTCTTCTAATTACACAATTAGTTTAGGTAAACATAAATATATTTTTGACAATAGAGAATGCGAGTTTAATTGATTTGGGGGGACAACCCGATGGAGGGGGACATGTCCCCTCCGTCCCCACGGGATTTACGCCCATGCATCTGAAGACAAAGCTATTTATATTATATTCTATTTCTATGAATATATCATCCCAAAAATTACACACTGGACCTTTAAAGGACTCATTGGATGAGCACTTTCAACAGGTTGGTTTGATTCATTAGGGTCTTCATGAAATGTCTTTAACATATTTTGCTTAAAAACACTCAATGGCTGTGTAAACAAACTCTTTTTGCCGCGTCAAAAACAGTTATACTCACAGCAACCTGTTTTGGTGCATGTCTCTTTAAATGAAAATGAGTTACCGCGCAACCTACCCCTTTCCGTCCAGCGTGTCACAACACACGTGTGGTCCTGAGACTAAAAAAATCAGTCACAATAAAACAGCGCATCCTGACCATTGTCGTGTATGCTTGCCTAAAACTGACGGAATCCACACCTCCAGATCTCAGTGGAATTACATGGACATAAGTGCTTGTCAATGTCATTCACAAGTTATACACACACAACGTGAGCGCATAACTAGTATGCTCTGTTTGCTATGACAGATTGTTTTAGCCCAAGGATACGGTGGCCGCTGGGTGTCACTGCGCTGCAACAGAAGAAAACACATGCAACAACAAAAAAACACAAGCAAATTAAGAAAGCATCTCCATTAGACACATACCCTGCAAATACTCGCAACACAAACAAACACAGACACGTGCTTCAAATTCTCGCAACACAAACAAACACAGAAACGCGGTGAAAGGAAACAAGGGAAGTGTTTCCGGGGCACCGCAAAAACTGATGCACCTGATTGGGATGCGCTTCATTTTGACTGTTCAAATTCATTAGTGGAGTTGTCAGCCACATTGGCTATTTCGAATAGAATATGTTGACAAGTTTTTAATCATTTTTTAAACCTTTAAACTTTTTATAGTGACACTTGTTTAAGTAAGTCGAGCAGTTACTACGTCTCATCGTTTTTGTTAAACTGTTCAAATCGACAGTCTAATAATATCCTACGGACGTACGTTAAGAAAGTTAAAATAAAGTTATAAAGCCTTTACCTTCAATGTGGCTGACAACTCCACTAACGAATTTGAACAGTCAAAGTGAAGTGCGTCCCGATCAGGTGCATCAGTTTTTGCGGTCCCCCTGAAACACTTCCGGTGTTGTCTGTGCAGTTTGCAGCGCGTTTCTGTGTTTGTTTGTGTTTCGAGTATTTGCCGGGCATGTGTCGCCAAACTAATGAAGATGCTTTCTGAATTTGCTTTTGTTTTATTGTGTTTGCATGTGTTTGCTTCTGCTGCAGCGCAGTGACACCTAGCAGCCACCATACAAGTACGAATAATTTGAGACGTTTAAAACGAAACTAACCGCATTGTTCGCCAATGTTCATTATCAAAACAACAGTGACAGCTTGACGGAGCTGAACATATTAACGTACACAATGTATAAACATACATACAGCTAAACTCTGAGTGCCCATTTGCCAAATAAGATAAAAATATAGAGCTGGCTTTGGATGTTTTATTTAGCCCATGACTGACTTAGCTCCTTCGCTATCATATGCTAACGTTATCCTCCTATATGTACGTCAATTGAGTTTTCAGTTGACTACAGCATGTTGACTGAATCAACCTCTGCTGATTCTACAGGTGGAAGTGCCGGAAAAGACCAAAAGTAATGGGAGAGAAATCCTCCCTCATAAATTTTATACAAGGCAGTCATGGTGTTATCCACCTGGATAAACGCTTGCTTGTCCTGAAGGCAAGCGAAACTCCCAGTAATTCCAAACATGTTGATATGCCAGTGCGGCATGTCTGAGTCCCTGACACTGTGTACTAGTGATGTGGCTTTCTAAACTTCTCTTAACGGAGAAATCATGTAACCAATGACAAAAAAAGCTTCACTTTTTCATGTGCGCGTTTCGCTTTGAGTGTCAGAACGTTCGAACCCCAGAGTTCTTTGCCTTATTCCGATTTTAAATGCACAAAATAATGCATAGTGAAAGTGACCTATTTGTCAGATATGGTGACCCATACCCGAAATGTGACCTCTGCTTTTAACCCATCCAGAGAGTAATCACAAGTGGTGAACACACATACACCTGGAGCAGTGGGCAGCTATCACTGCGGCGCCCGGGGAGCAAGTAGGGGTTAAGTGCCTTGCTCAAGGGCACCTCAGTCGTTACCCGCCGGCCCTGGGAACAATTAGGTTATAGTATGTTGTGTGTTATGTGCGTGTGAGCATTATTCTGTACAAAATACAATATCGAATCGTATGAATATAACCTCATACTTTTATTTATTGCCACACTTGAATGGGTAAATTAATTTATTATATTTAACATTTACACACACATTGTACTCCATGCTTTATTCGTACAAATAACATTCAAATTCATCTGAATTTCATCTATTTGTTTCGTCTGACGGAGCCACTGCTATGTTTAATTAACCAACAGGTGGCGTCATTTTCAACACTCGCACAGCTTATCTCGAAACATTCAGGGGAAAGTCTCGGCGCTTCTTTTGAGGCTTCTTTTCCCATCACTACTGTGTACTCATTGGATACCACAGACCAAGTTCATTGCGTCTGTTTTGACAAAATGAAGGTATAGCGACACAATTACATAAAAAGATAGGATGAGTTAAATAAACTTATACATCATTTAAGCCGACAAAATGTTTTTTAGACCCCACATCCACCAATCTATTAAAAGTTACTACCCGCTGCAGTAGAGTCTATACCTCATACTATCTACTCTTTACTCAATCAAGATCATGTTTCAAGGTCCTTTAATTGGGCTATCACAAAGCCTTTTATTAAGAAACCGCACCTAGATCCTGGTGAATCAGGAAACTGTAGACCAGAGGTCTCCAACCCTGTTCCTGGAGAGCTACCCTCCTGAGGATTTCAGCTCCAACCCAAATCAAAAACAGCTAAAGCGGCTAATCAAGGTGTCAGGTTGCATGACAATAACAAACAGGTGTGTTGAAACAGGGTTGGAGCAGTCTGCAGGACGGTAGCTCTCCAGGAAGAGGGTTGGATATCCCTTCTGTAGACCATACCATACTTTTAGAACAATTGCAGAACTATGCGGTATTCAGGGACAAGCATTAAATTGGTTCAGATCCTACCTATTTGACCGCAACAATTTCATTAATTTAAACAAGGAATCATCAATTCTAATGCCACGAAATTGTGTATTACCACATGGATCTGTTTTAGGGCCTCCACATTTCTCTATATACAAGCTGCCTCTTGGTTTATTAGAAAACATGGGATTTATTTCCATTACTATGAACGCACTACTTTTTTCAACTAGACTGGACAAAACCTTGGACTTCTAAAAACTGGCATTCAAGTGCATCCAAGACAAAGCATTGGATGATCACTAATTTCCTTTTAAGTTTAGATAAGACATTTTATTTATCTCTAATGCAGATAAGCTAGTTCATGCATTTATTAAGTCTAGTTTAGATTACTCTAATCCATTGCTAGATGGTTGTCCTCCATCCTCAAAGAAAAAATTGACCAAAACGCAGCTGCTATAGTTCCTACCAGGAACATACAAAACATACAAATATGATCATATAACCCAGAATTGCTACTTATGTATAAGCCCTTAAAGTCAGAGTTCACCCTAGGATTCAAATTTGCTGTTTATCTTCACACCCTCAGGCCATCAGAGATTTTTTTTGTAGAACAATGAAACAATTTTTAGAGAAAGGATCTCACAATTTTATTTGTGTTTTGATAAGCCACCTGCAAGAATAGTGACAGCAGCTTCTTCTTCAAGCAGTGATGCAACTTGTTTGTGTTTTTGCTGATGTTTACTAAGGTGAATTAACCGAGAGAAACCTTTCCCACATTGTGAGCAGTGATACGGTCTCTCTCCTGTGTGTGTTCGCTGGTGTTCACAAAGACGATTTGACTGAGCAAAACTCATCCCACATAGTGAGCAGTTATACGGCTTCTCTCCTGTGTGCGAGCGCTGGTGTATCCGGAAACCTTTCGACCAAGAGAAACTCTTTCCACACTCTGTGCATTGATACGGCTTTTCTCCTGTGTGTATGCGCTGGTGTTCACGGAAATCCTTTGACCGAGAGAAACTCTTTCCACACTCTGTGCATTGATACGGCTTCTCTCCTGTGTGTATGCGCTGGTGTTCACGGAAACCTTTTGACCGAGAGAAACTCTTTCCACACTCTGTGCAGTGATACGGCTTCTCTCCTGTGTGTGTGCGCTTGTGTTCACTAAGAAGACATGCCCAAGAGAAACTCTTCCCACACTGTAAGCAGTGATGCGGCTTCTCTCCGGTGTGTATGCGCTGGTGTTCACGAAGCCGACTTGACAGAGAGAAACTCTTCCCACACTGTGAGCAGTGAAATGGGTTCTCTCCTGTGTGTATTGCCTGATGTCTAATAAGATTACTTGACCGAGAGAAACTCTTCCCACACTGTGTGCAGTGAAATGGGTTCTCTCCTGTGTGTATTGCCTGATGTCTAATAAGATGACCTGACCGAGAGAAACTCTTCCCACAGTGTGTGCAGTGATACGGCTTCTCTCCTGTGTGTGTGCGCTGATGTCTAGTTAGATCACTTGACCGACTGAAAGACTTTCCACACTGTGAGCAGTGATGCGGTTTCTCTCCTGTGTGTATTTTATTGTGTTTATTAAGATCACTTAACCTCAAGAAACTTTTACCACACTGTGTGCAGTGAAACAGCTTTTCACCCCTGTGTATTATCTGGTGTAAGCGGAGATCACCTAATCGAGAGAAACTCTTCCCACACTGTGAGCAGTGATTCGGCTTCACTCCTGCATGTATACGCTGATGTACACTCAGATCACCTAAGCGAGAGAAACTCTTCCCACAATCTGCACAATGGTGAGTTTTCTCCTTGTCTTGTCCTCTGTGTTTTAGTTCGTTTGGAGTGGTAGAGCAGAGATTATCAGATGATACATGTTCTGTTTTCAAGATCGTTTTAGGTATGTCCTCATTCTTAATCTCTCCACATTTCAGGATTTTGTCATACTCCTCAGGATGGCATCTTCTCATATGTTTTTGGAGATAAGTTTGAGCCGTGAATGACAATGAACACACAGAGCAGGAAAACACTGGACAGGAACCGTTCTCTAAAAAAAAAAGACGACAAAGAAAATAAGTATAATATCAGATATATATATTCTATATTCAAATATTCTAAATACGGATTGCAGAGTTAAATTGTTATTCAACAGTTAGTATGACAAAACATATCATTACATAAGTTGTCAATACATTTACAGAAGAAAACATATTCAATGATATTGTTGAGGTTTATGAAACGTGATTCTAAATCTCTTCACAATCAGAAAAAATTTAGTATCTTTCGTAATGTCATTGTGACTGCCTGAATAAATGTGAGGAATCTAAAGATTACCAAAGATATTCATTCTTGAACTAAAACAATATTTCAAGTTTTTCATACCTCTGTCAGAGCATTTAGTGTTCCATAGATGGTCAAAAGTGACGTCTAAATCTCTGGCATACTCCTCTCCATACCAGACTAGCAATTCTTCACCAGTTTTGATTGGACGGCAACATCTGTACAGAATCGCTTCTTTATACTGAAATGCCACCAGATTTTGTTCCTCTTCATTGCGAGCACAATTTACATATCTGAGAAAGAGACAGACAAAAAAACAAGGTATGAAAACGAGCTTAGTCTCAAGGTGACATATTCCTGACATAAAATTGGTCCATTTCATATCTCTTGAGGTCTGTATAATCTGTATATCCTGTATGAATATTAATCAATATATAATTACGAGATCGCCTATGCTGATAATAATGCAGGTTAAAAGGAATGCGTATTTGTTGCGGTGTCCAGAAAGAGGGCTCATAGCCAGGCAGTTTCTTCCGAACGCGGAGTACTCTCCTCTGTCCGGTGAGAGGGCCCTGGGACGGTATTACCCCGAACCCAGAGCGCTCCCCCATTGTCCTCCAGGAGTGAGTCGTCGGGGTGGCGGAGGGATGCTTGAAGAATAGAGAGAATGCAGGCAAGACATCTTTGTCCATTTGTTAGGGTTCTATCTTGAGCGGACAAGGTAGATGCCGAGATTGCTGATAGCAAACCAGCCAGGTAAATTATTTGCTTGCACTCGTCTCAAAATGTGTTAATTAAACATCATTCACAGAGGCACGTTGCGATCATGTGCAGTGACCCTCCTTCCGTTCACGTTATTATTCTCCATCCATTTGCATCTGCGTTACCTTTGGCTTGATATTTGATAGGTGATTTGTTAAGTTGGGCAGAGTGAGAGAGCCTGAAAGCGTGTTTGTGAGAGCTGACAACCCTGAGCTCGTGATTGAGCAGACACCTCTAGTGTCTGCTCTAGTGATAGGGAAGGGGCCATGCATGTCTTTGAAAATCTTCGAACATCAAAATTCAGGCATGTGATCAGCCAAGAACAAAAAATAAGGAAGACCGCAGCTTTAAAGTTAAGTTAAAGTGAATGTTACAAATTGAATGTTACATGATTAAAAACAGGCAACTGTTTGCCAAAGATGGATATTTTTTTACAAGCAACACAAATACAAACTATTATAATTACAGGAGACCGTGCACCTTGATATAACCGGCGATTTTAAAGTCAATCTAAGAAGGATCGCACCAAAATGCGTCCAGCACATGACATGCAACAGACGTGGAGAACGGACTCTAGACCACTGTTACTCCCCCTTCTGGAATACTTACAAGTCCCTCCCCCGCCCACCTCTAGGCAAATCAGATTACTCTTCCGTTCTGCTCCTGCCTGCTTACAGCAGAACCTGAAACGGGAAACGCTCACCCTCAGGACGATTCAGCTATGGTCGGACCAATCGGATTCTATGTTACAGGACTGTTTTGATCATGTCTACTGAGATTTATAACAGCTGCATACGATGACGACAAGGATGTTTACACAGACACAGTCACGTGCTTCATAAGGAAGTGCATAGAAGACGTTGTACCGACCAAAATGATCAAAACTTCCCCAATATAGAAACTGTGGATTAACGCAAACGTTCGCATGGCTCTCAACGCTTTAACCTCCGCCTTTCATTCCGGTAATGCGGAAGATTACAAGCAAGCCAGCTATGCCCTCCACAAAATCATTAAGCCAATACGAAGGAACAATTTAAGCACAGTTCACCACTTCCAACTACAGAGACATGTGGCAAGAACTCCACAAAATCACGGACTACAAGGATCGGGCAAACACCCTGCTACAAACACCTACACTTCTCTGCATTAAACGCTCAGCCGCGTGAATATCTGCAAACCCTAAGGACCAGATGGCATTTCTGGTCGTGTCCTTAAAACATGCGTTCACCAACTAGTTGGAAACTTCATGGACATTTTTAACCTTTCCCTGTCTGTTGTCCCCCAATGTTTCAAAACATCCACCATCGTGCCAATACAAAAGACACCCAAAGCTTCTTGCATGAATGACTGGCACCCTGTTCCTCGGACTCCCATTATCAGCAAGTGCTAGGCAGAGTAGGCAGCAACATCTCCTCCCCGTTGACCCTCAATACTGGAGCCCCCTCCAACGTCATCGTCATATTTGCGGATGAGACAATGGTGGTAGGTCTGATCACCGACGACAATGAATCAGCCTACAGAGAGGTGCATACCCCGACTAACTGGTGTCACAACAACAACCTCTCTCTGAACATCAGTAAGACAAAGTCGTGGTGGTGGATATCAGGAGGCGGACCAGTGAAATTTTTAGTAGCTTAACAGTCACCTAAACAATATTTAATAAAATAGGTTGATGCTTTGTGCAAATATATTTTGCTAATGTCAAATAAGATGGCACTGAAAAATGGTTTATATTAGCCCTACTTTTAGCAATAATTCATACACAGGGCTCTAGACTAACTTTTTGCACTGGTGCGCCTAACTTTTGTTCTTAGGTGCACTAGCACAAAAGTTAGGTGCACCCAAATTTTCGACGGCATCGCATTTAACGCATTTAACTGGTTTTACCAGTTCACTTTTTTTTTAAATATCCATATAGGCAAAATTTACTTGTAAATGATTAACTAACTATCTGGTCAACACGAAGTTCTTTATTTGAAGCACAAATCAACAAGAAAGGTAACTTACTGAAAAAGTGTTGGTGCTTAAAGTGCTTCACTGAACTGAAATTTAAACTTAAAAGATCTAAAGATAAACTGACCAGGGCTTGAAATAACCGCTGTGGTCGATGGCTCCGTGTTAGAGCAATGGTTATGATTTTCGGACGCCTTAACATTATTTACGAAAAAGTCGTCAATTGTTCCTTTGATCTTCGCTCATCATCCGCGGCTACATCCACTCTGTTTAACTGAAGGCATTAGTCTGCTCACCTCTCTCTCTCTCACTGTCTGACTGCAGCACACGCATTTTCAAACGTACACACCAGAGGTTGCGCTATACTTTTTTATTGTGCGTCCTTTTGACTGACAGGCTCGTAAAAAATCCGTCATCATCTATTGTTACCCGTCACTTAGGGGTGGGCGATCTAGAAAAAAAATTCAAATCACGATTTTTTCAAGATAGATCATGATTCACGATTTTATCGCGGTTCTTCTTCAAGTTGGTTTTAAGACTATTTTGCAAATTAAAGGGGCTTCAATACAGCCAGACTAAGTCGCCATATAAAAATATACTCTTTACCATTTATATTTTGAAGAATATTTTAATCAAGTTAATATTTAATGCAAGTGCAAGACCATAAATCAGCTGTTAGCAAAAAACTTTACATTTTGAATTTTGTTTTTCATCTTGTTGCGGCACTCGGAGTAAAGCTGTGGAATGGGCGTGGAGGATAAATATTTTTGGCTGGGTATTTCGTAACGTGGATCTACGACTTTGAGCAGTTTTTTAAAGCCCTCATTTTCCACAGTCTTTATGGGAATCATGTCTTTGGCCAGGTAAAATGCGACCGCGTCAGTGACATCTTTCCAGCGCTTGTTCATTCTGTCATACGGATACGGAGTTCCTTTCTCAAATGGTTCTTTCGCTAAAGTCGTTGTTTAAGCCTTTTAGTTTCCGTATGCTTGGTTGTACCTGATTTACTCGCGTGGGATCCCTTTATAATTTGACTGTCGGATACTCTTTCAGTCCCTTTTATTTTGAGGTGGTTAAAAAGGTTCGTTGTGTTGCCTTACGACGCTCTAATCTTATCATTGCCACATTTGCAAATAACTGTTGTTTGGGCCGTGTCAGTTGGGGAAAACCCAAACCATTTCAATATTACTGATGTAGAATTTTTTTTAGGGACCAAGTCCTCCGTGTTTCCCTCCATCTTCACTGACCGCGTCACTTAATCTTACTGAATTCACAAGCAACGTATACGAGCTTGTTAACATGGCGCAATCTATCGCAAGTATGTGGACGAATTCTATAGAACACTACTATATAGGACGATTTAACGATTTTCCCAGAAAAGTGGATCGTGCAGTCATTTTAATCGTTCGCGAGCTAATATCGTCATATCGCACACCCCTACCATCACTATGGTGCATGGTGGCGTTAGGTGGTAATTAGTATGTTCGTGACGTCATCACGCTGTACTTGCGTCTCGGACCTTGATGTATTTTAATACAACTGAATGCCCAATAAAGCCGTTGTTGTTTATATTCATTTATATATTAAATATTTTAATGTTTATGTTCATATGTGATTAGATCTGAGAAAATCCAACACATGGTGTAAACTTATATACAGTTTTTGATACCATATTCAAGTCCTTTCCAAATCAGTTTTTATTTTGCTCATATCTTGTGTATGTAACTAAAGTTATGCCTGAGTTCGGCTGAAGCATTATGATGTTCAGGAACGGAATTTAGAGAAAAACGTGTTTAAAGTTAAGTGATGAAAATAAAATTACAACAGTCCAGTATCACAGGTCAAAGTCTCTTTACAGTGGTAAGAGACTTACTCTATAGACTTCAACCGCCTCGCATGAGCAGCGGAACGGGGATAACACCCGGTGCTGCAGACTCATCTCAAGAAAATATTGTATAAATTGTTTTTGAGTGCCATAGTTCACACAGAACTGGCGGGAAACGTTCATTGATAGTCCTTCATTCTTCATGTTTTACTTTGATAGGTGAACTGTCTTTCCCGCGTCCAAGCGTTACATCCGACGGGTTTTCCCAGATCACATCCCATATGTCTAGTCAGTAGCAATGACGGGTGAAAACAGTTAGGTTTTTCAACATAGTACAAAGCATATCACGCTCTAATGAAGGGAAACGGGGCTTTACAAATTGCCCTCATTGTAATCCGCCAAAATGACAAGACGGCCTTCAGATTTTTCTGTCATTGGTGAAAGACCACAATATGGGCCTGATGTGTGTCTGAAAGTCTCCCTGTGATTCAACAACAGAGTTGCGGAGCCTTTTTTCTCCCTCAAACGGCTGGTCGCACCGGTGCGACCTCTGATTATTTTTTATCGCACCATTGAGAAATAAGGTCACATTTGCAACCAAATTGGTCTGCATATAATAAAGGTATTGGCAAACGCTGCATGTTGCAGTTTTAGTTCATTTAAATGTATGCATCCAGTAGAGACTTTCTAGCGTTTATAGGAGACAGTGACTAGATCAGCCATTTGTAAAGTTTCAAGCTATTTAAATCACGGAATGTCCTATTTTAGCCTCTGTATATAGATAATGTTATAATGTTAAAGCATTTCATATTGATGTCTCAACTTCCAGACTCTGGATTTTCTATCAACGTTACAAAACACTGTTCAGTTCCCCACCACGTGCTTTTAAGAGTCCCGAAACAGTGGTGTTTGCCGTCTAACTTTCAAAGACTCTAGCATAACAGATTATAGACAGGAAACAAAGATAACTCGCAAAATTATGTTCTGAATGAATTGGTTGCTCTACGCATTTATAACAAGCGTGTGCATGACGTAGAGAGCGCAGAAAGGATCCCGTTGGCAAGCTGTATGATGACCACACACGCAAACCCAACCCTCACCCCTAATCCAGTCACAAATTAAAATATGTCAAATTTATTCGATTTACGCCGGCGATCCCAGCAAGGTCAAAAAAATACAGAAATCAGTATTCAGACGGAAAGATCACATCCCTGATAATGTGTTTAGAAGCAAATTATTTTTGCCGGACTTACCAGGCCACATGATTCTGGATGCTTATCCAGTTTTTCTGATAATAATATCTCACCTCATCCAGTTAGAGTGCGTTTCTCTTTTGGCATCCACATATTCATTCAAGTCCTTACTCTTGAATATCTGTGAAAAGAATAATAAGCAATAAGAAAAACGTATATCCGTGAGTTCAAAGTTCAACGTTTAGGACCATGACAAACATTATATTCAATAAAATCAAACAGTTTCTTGCAATGTTTTGACCCTTTCATGCAGTGCTCACTTTGATAATTCACAGGTACCGGAATAAGGTGGATGGCAGATCCCGCAAATTAGTAGGGCGTGAAGAAGTAACAGAATGTGCAATCTTTGTGGGTTTTACTATCCATCCATTTAAATGTTTTTAAAATGCGCATTAGAAAGCATAAAAGGAAACCAAAATAACTCTGAACGATTATCTTGAATTTGCCTTCATTCAAATGCATGTTTAGGTGATGGAAACAGTTTATTGTCATAATGATGATGTTGTGAAAATTTGTGCATGTAAAACAACAAAACCACAGCCCTCGACATTTGTGTAGATTAAGAAGTTAAATTTAAATCACTCAGAAATTTTGTGTTCGTGTTAACAGCAGTCAGAAGGTCGTTTAAGACCAATGGGATGAGTTCGGCGCAGTTTTCCCTATATTCCCTTGTCCCGGCTGTCAATGCCGAACTGGTGACACAGAGACTCAGTTTCATTATCACCATACATAGCTCTGGCATCCTGCGGCCAGTTTTCAGGAAGAATCACTTATCTCTTCTTCAATGAGTTTACAGTACCCCATCCAGTCCCCCTCTCCCCCTCCAGATGATAGCATGCGATTTTCCAGGCTTCTCAAAAGCTTAATAAAGGATACAAATTCTTTGATGAACTGTACCTGTTTGATTATGAAGGCGTTTTGTTTTCTTTTTGTGTTAGTGAAGGTGCTAGGATAAGTACTTAACCCTAAGTCCAAACCTAGGAGGAGACAGCAGTGGATTTATTTGATTTTTTGTGGAAATCTCTCAGAAACCATAGAGAAAAACCTGCTTGTTTTCGCCGAAATAACTTTGTTCTTGAATGAATTGCAAGGCTCAATGTGAGACGACGCAATAGCAATTCACATGAGCCATGCAGCATTTTAAAGGCAATTTCCAGCAGAGATATGTATGCTATAATTCATATCAAGTTAAATTCATGATCGGAAACATGTTGAAGTGTGATTATGCCAGCGATTTTAGAAATAAATGTTGCCAGTTATCTGAACCCTGCTCTTTAAATGCCTTTTAATCAATCCTGTCCAGAAAAGATTTTTGTCACGCTGGTTGGAAGTCTCTTAACATCCTGATAACAATCAATAAGTAAAGCAAAACATTGGTATTTTTATAATTATATATCTTCTGTGAAAGGCGTATTGTCAAAAACGTTCGACTAATTACTGCCCTCGGTCTGAGGGCAATGATACTGTAACACGTTCGATAGTATGGAAGAAAGGAGTCAGGGTCGGCTTGGCTGGGAAAACGAGGTAAGTCTTTATTGACACAATAGTTCCGGGTTTCACACTTCCGGTTTCAAAATAAAAGTTCAAACTCGATCTCTCCTGATCGTAAGATTCTTTCTGCCCGATCTCCTCGGACGCGACGTCTCTCGTCTCTGGCACGCTCGTTTCCCCAGCCGCTCTCTCTCACTTCCTCCCGGTCCGTCTTGGGGTTTTAAAGCGTCTCCTCGCCAATTACTAGAACGATAAGCAGGTGTTTTCACTAAAGCGTTGATCTGCCTACTCACCGTCTTTCTCCTGACGCTCTCTCTCCCCACAGACCGCGCTGAACCACGCCCCCCTTGCCACAGATACGTTGTGTGTACATTTTCAGTTAGCATATTTTGCATCCCAGTGCGCAACCCGGTCATGCAGACATCATATACGTCATCATATGCGATGTGCAGGCAACGGGACAATAGTGGACGGACAGCAGGTACCTGGAGATGTTTGTCATTGTAGTGATGTCATTCACTCGTACTGTAATGTTTTCTCACCAGTGGCGATCCATGACTCCCCTTCAGGAGAAGCAGTAATGCGAAACTGGGTAAAACATGTAATTTACCCCGTTTTGTCAAAATACATGCCTGCTGCAGACGCATCGAAAGGGTTTTTAATAAAAGAGATGCTCGACTTTGCTAGATACTCTCTTATTCTCATGTGTAATCAGAGTTAAGTGTTAACGCAGTGTCTTCTGAAAGCGAGCGTCTCTTTCATCAAAAACCCTTTCGACGGATGTGTTGCAGGCACATATTTTGCCGTGATGCACATAGGTTCACGTGAAGTGCAGAACATGCATTTTAAATTCCTGTTTACCATGAAGAGGAGGCACCGCTCGCCACTGTTTCTCACCGGTGAATGTGAAATGACTTCACTGGAACCGATCTAACAACTTGTCTGTGCCACGCTCATGTGTTTTGGAGGAGGCGTGGCTTTGAATGGTGGTTCACGAGAGGGAGGGATCGTTTGATTGCACTGCTAGCAGGCAAATGTTAGCATTTTCCAAATGATCTACTCAGCCTTTAACATAACGTTTTCGTCTGCTGGTGCAGACAAAATTATAGGTATAATAATTCTATCCCATGAATGCATATAGCAGACCTTTCTGTCTATAATCAGCGTGTCATTGTCCAAGACAATCTTCAAAATTTCCCCAGAGAGTGCACACATTTACACTGGGAGCGACGGGCTTATGCTGAAAAGTTGTCGGACACGAAGGGGGGAGGGTTTTGTGAAGGGTCAATGAATGTAAATTGATTTTTAAAACATTTTTCAAGCCCTTGTCGAAATCTTGAACTGCATATCTTTGCATATTTTTAGGGAATGTTTTTGTAGCACCTTGCAATATTTATTAAAGTGAATTGCCACAGTGTTTCATCAGTTTCATAACTTTTCTTTGTCCCTTATTGAACGATTCTCCCAGAAAAGCACACTCATGTGTCAACCAGCAGGAGCGAGATGAAAGAGCATGAATCAACCAGGGAGAGTGCGAGGAGTTTGCGCACACATCAACCAGCAGGAATAAGAGATGGAGAGCACTGCATTCACAACATTCAGCTGTGTTTGCTTGTTCACAGCATTTTGGTGAGGAATGTTTTATATAAACGATGGATGTAATGTACGATTTGGAGATGGTTTGAAACTGATAGATGGAGCGGTCCCAGCCGAAAAGATGACATGAACCACACACAGTTAGTGAAACTGAGTCATATGTCTGTGTTTTGATGGCAATGGGTGCGCACGTGCTTTAGTTCCACACCCTATGTGCAGGAGGTCATCTATTTTCCGGAAAATTTGCACAGCTGGATCGGTCTTTTACATATGTGATCAAACCAAATACTCTTCGAAGATACAAAGTATGAAATACTACACCTTAGGTACTCAAGGTTAATATGAGATTGGTAGAAACTGTCTGTGTTACATCCGTTCTAAATCTGTAAGTGCTCACCACAAACGAGTATCCACTGCTGACAGCTTCCTCCATATTGCTTTCTTCTGCTTCATAAGGACCAAAATGTGCTCCGATTGGAAGAATCTCTCCTGGTTAAACACCCCGAGTCCTGCATTGGGAATGTTGGATGTGAGAACCTCCAGTCCAGCAGGAAGGGTTAGTCTGGCCCGGTCTGCAGCCCCCACTGGCACAAGGGTGTCAGGAATGAACAATGGAGCACCATGAACGTCACATTCACCAGTGAAAAATGACTGACACTCTTCACAATCTGTGTAAATATAAAACAAAACATTTAATAAAATTTACAATCCCACTGAATTTTATATTATATAATCTCATCTATGAGGTTGAAGATTATGGAGGACCGATTGGATATAAAATGAAGAATCAATAAATCAATTTAATAATTAATACATAACATTTTTAAGAAATAAATCACTTTTTAAGTTGAGAAAGTAATAAAACCATTTAAAATGATTTGTTTTATTTGCGTTTTAAAATTTGGTTTAATTTAACAAATTAAAAAATATTTATTTCCTTGAAAAAAATAAATAGATACATTTAAAACTGTTTATTTAATACGTGTTTTGAAACATAGAAAAATAAAACAAAATAAAGATACAGTAATTAATAAATCATTTAAATGGACATTTTAATTGCTTTTTAAAAAAGGCATTTGCCAAACGCGTTGTCTCTCTATTTGCCAATTCCTTTTCTTTGTTGTTTTGCCAATTGCTTTTCTTTATCTATTTGTCTGTCGAGTTAAAAAATGCCATTGGACAGTACACACGTGGGGTCAACCAATCAGCTTTTGACTCAGTTTTAGGATCCACCCCCCTCTCCCATATGTCATACAAAATAAATGTAAGGCAGAATTTCCTCGGAAATAAGAAAGACCTACCACCATTAACGTTATGCCTTGCACGCCATAACTACATAACATGTAATTTCGGACACTGCATATGTGAACAAGCACACTCAAATTAAAACATGGTCGCACACTGAACAAGATGCGCAGCATCGTCTAGAACAGTGGTTCTCATCTCTGGTCGCGATATCTAACTTTTGTTGAAACTACTATCTTTGAGGTAGGCTTAAGGTTGGACTTCAGCAATGCTCTCCTTTCTGGGCATCATGCAAAGGCCATCAAACCACTCCAGCTTGTTCAGAATATGGATGCACCGATCCGATCTTTGGATCGGAATTGGGGCCGATACGGGTCTTTTATGCTGGATCAGGTATCGGACTGACGGGTTCTCTTCAGTCCGATCCGTTGCGATTCCTGTGGATGTTACTCTACAGCTTCAAGGAAAATAACCATATTCAGGAAATTACCATAAAAGTTGTGATGCACTGTATTCGATGTCATGTATTTCGATAGCTTTATGCGAGGAATAAACCAATATCTTATAATTAAAAAACTCTGACCACCTCATCGGTCAATCTCCATCCAGCATGCGTTTGTCCGGGAACAGTCAGGATGTTACTTGTTCCAAAGTTTTCAATATTCTTCATTTCAAGTATGATATGCTTCATTCTGTAGGGAAGTATTTTTTGTTCAAAGTACTCTGATAAAGTACAGATATTTTAAAATGTACTTGAAAGTAAACATGCTTAAGAACTATCCACCTCTGGCAATAAAAGATAAAATATGCAACTCTACTTTGATCAAGAAAAACAGTGCTGGTATCAGATCGGATCAGGATCGTTATCGGCCGATACACAGAATCCAGATATCGGAATCGGATCGGCAAAGAAAAAGTAGTATCGGTGCATCCCTAGTTCAGAATGCAGCAGCACGCCTCATCTTCCCCACATCTTCCTCATGTGACACCCATTTTCATCTCTCTCCACTGGCTACCGGTTGAAGCCCGTATCAGATTCAAGTCACTAATGCTTGCCTACAGGACTATCACTGGATCTGCACCGGCATACTGTCACACCCTCCTACACCCCATCAAGAACCCTGCGAAAATCACTTTCTCACTCATCCTTCACAACTCCTTCCTGGTGGAACATTCTTCCTAACTCAGTCCAGTCACACACATCTCTCACAACATTCAAAAAACGATTTAAAACCCATCTCTTCTGTGAATACTTGGCATAAAAAACACTTCTCTCTTTCGCTCAACAGGTAGTGGTTTTGCTTTTGTTGAAACTACTCACTTTGTATCAGAACTTATTGTATCATTGCTCCTGTATGACATATCGCTTTTTGCTCCCTGAAGTCTCAAAGTTGCTTTGGATAAAAGTGTCTGCTTAATGACTAGATCTAAATGTAACTAAATGTACTTTAATGCGATACGCAAGCAATCTGCGCAGCACAAGGAAGCGTAGCAAAATGATCACCGTCTTTCATACGAGTGAAAACGTATTGCTCATGCAGAGTGAATCTGGGCTCTACATGCCATTCAAACTGCAACATCTGCTGACGGACACAATGCTGCGTTTTCATGTCCGCTGAAGATAAAGAGGAAATTATATCGCTGCCTTTGCCAAGTGCATACCAAACGTCTACGTAATATCATGTAAATTCACGGTCCATCCAAAGTCTAAACTCTAAGGGCTCTGCCAATCGAAGAGAGTAGGGCATAGGAATGATGACTTCATTTGGAATTTTCCCCCTGACAGCTTGTTACCAATACATGTACCCTTACCAAACACTAATTAAATGCACCTGCAACAGTAATGTGTAAGATTACACAATAGTCACGGAGTCAGATTAAGGTGTGCACAGAAGAGCATCTGTTAAAGATCCTAGCCTTTCGATATGGACATTCATTTCTGTATACTGTAACAAACTATAAAGGACCATATGTGTTTTTGCATCCCATCATCACTTGTTGTTTGCGAATTACTTCGTTTTGCCAGAATCTCACTGAGTTAATTTTAAAGAGTACCTAGCATATGGTTTTTCGTTTGAAAAATGAATTGCAACCATATTTCCCTCAGACGTTCTTCCTTTGGTAGTTGAAATAAGACAGACTTAGTGTCACACCGTAGAACACAGGTTCTAGACATGATACACACGCATCACAAACGAGCGACAATGTGTGGGGGAGGAGATTTAAATTTTCGCGTCAGTCATAGCAAAACGTAGGCGGGGACTATGTATAGTGATGTAGATACGCGGCGGTACTAGCCCACGTCTTGTTTGCGTGATTCAGAGTCGACTCCCATTTTTCCAAGCAAATAACTTTGTTATTTATTCACCTTCGGACTTACAACTTGGCAGACGAAATGTCATTTTCATTATCTCATGCTACCTACTCTTTAAGACCTTCTTTAAACTACATCCAATTACATACTCCATAATCAAAGCCGTAGCACTTCTTTGAAGCCTGGATCCTACCGCTTGAGAAGAGAGCCAGACTTAAGCACTCAAGAGCTGAGCGCTCTCAAACAGCCAACACAGAGCCTGTGAGGGTTAAGAAATTAAGGATACCGCCACAGGAGCCTCTTCAAGTCACAGGGAGTTTTTCCTTTTACCCCAACAATAAATCAACAAACAAAATAAATAAAAATAAGCTTTGCACAGACACAAACACAGACCTAAAGACAAACCAGATCATATTTTACATGGTCTTCATGAACTGTCTGAAATTGTTAGCTTTTGGTTCTAAAAGCGGTTCTGATGCAATGCATGGCTGTAGCGCTGGAAGCGGATGCTTGTTTCTTCATGAATATTAATTATGTAAAGCCAGTGTTACAGTAACAAAACCAAATTAACGCAACTTCCCACAGAAAGTACTCGCGCTGCTGAGCGAAGCTTTGAATACTTTGTGTCAAAATAAAGGGTCAAAATCTTGGATTCAAGGTATAATGACGAAGCAAAGTGTAACATGTGAAAAAATTATATCCTGCAAAGGTGGCTGTACAAGTAATATGACCAGCCTTCTGAAGACAACATGAATTATAAATATACCTAAAAATACCACTTTACTTAGTGATTGCTATCAGGATGTGAAAAACTTTCAACCAGCATAACAAAAATGTTTCTGCACAGGACTGACACACTGCCTTTAAATTAAAGCTATCGGTCTTAATGTCAATCAATAAAAGAAAGAAAAAGTTGAACATATTTCAACATAGATATTGGTTTTGAATCAAAAAATCTCTTAAGAATTGACTTCGCTAACTCTTATCGATTTCAAAACAAATAGCTCTGTCATTTTTGTCAGATTCCAAAAGATTATACGTCACACAAAAACAAGTTGTTAGTCAATCTGGACATAAATATCAGCATAAAGGTCAGCAGCTCTATTTTTGCAGTGAGGACAATGGTGACATATAATACAGCAAACAAAAAATTGTTTAAATTTGTCTCACAGAGAAAGTCTTGTTTATGTTCGTCTTCCTCCATGTTGATGACACGTGGTGCAGATTGTAGCTGTTCACCTGCACTGACTGTATGTTCACTCGTCCTGTTTCTGCTGCTCCTTTAACACACAAAAGACAAAGTAATGAGAAAGGCCAAGTTTACTAAAGCTGATCACATGGGTAAAGTGTCCTTCTCACACACACACAAAAAAACTCTGATTGACAAAAGGCTAAATAAACAAAACGCTCAATTTCCAAAAATAACACATGGATGTGCAACAGTGTGCTCAAAAATAAGCATCGGACAATCATTATATGTATTTTGATTATACTGTGCTTATTTGACTTCGTAAACAAATTGCAAAAAAAAATTCTTCAAGTTTCCTTACATTCTTCCTTGCGTTGTGCTATTTGGGGAAAATATCTAATTGCGATTTTCAAGACAGACATTGCGATCACGATCTGATGTGCGAGTTTAGCCAGAGGTCGCGTTAACCAAACGTTCTCCTTCATGGACTCATTTTTTAGACCAGTAATAACAATGAGAGCAGTTTGTAATTCACCTTTATGTCAAGTTGGTAGCACCCAATCATTTCCTTTTATCAGAACGTGATCGTAGGGACGCCAAATCGACACCGGCTAAATCGTTTAGCCACAGTTTCAAAACAAACTGAAAATATTTTTTGACACTTTTTATGACAACACAACGATCTGCGAAGAGTACATCTGTCATTCAATAAGATCCCCGATAAAAAAAGCCGGCTCCGCCTTCACGCAGTGACGCTGTATCGGGGAGGGGGCGTGGTCGGATCGAAATGCATTGTCAAATCCACATTGAATTTTGCAACACTCAACGCGCTGTGTGTAAATGAAAATGCAATCCCAAATGTTCAACCTGTTAATGTTACTGCATTTAAGGAAAATGACATTAGAATTGTCTTTTTGCTTGACTATCTTAAACATATATAATCAATCCGGGGAATGCATTTTAATTTTAATTTTGCAACTTAAAGAGCAATAAAAATATCCATTTAAATAACATATTAAAACTAGTGTAGGAACCGATAAATTGAATTGAATTATTATTTTCATTTTGCACTTAATGTTGCACATATGTTTTTTGATGTGTATTTAGATACACAATTGCATTGTCATTTTTCATACTGCATGCCATCTTGCATATTGCATTTCAAATTGAATATAGCAACCAATATGCTTCCATAGTTACGGTGCCCCTAAATTTTCTGCTTGTGCTCCTAAAATTTCAGTCAGGGGCTACAGTGCTCCTAGTTATATAAAAAAAAAGTTATTTTGGAACCCTGACTCATAATAGTTATAATATAATTAATTACATAAAATTGCTTCAGCCATTTGCAAATCCACCAATATTACGATTAAACGGATAATGCCGTAAGTGAGTTTATTTAGTGTAATGAAGCTTATCTTCCCTGACATACAAAACAAAGCATTTCTGTAGCTCAGGGGTTAAAACATTTCCCAGGGAGTGCACACTTAGAAATAAATGTATAGTATTCAGAAATTTAAGTCGCTTAAAGCGTCAGCCAAATGCATAAATGTAAATGTAAAACTCCCTCTGGTCTCCTTTCCTTCCCAGCGTTAGCATGAGTTACGCGTTTATGGCTTAAACGTAGTTTATTCCTTTTTAAAGGTTGCAGGTTTTCCTTCTGAAAGGACTTTGGTTGAACTCAGGGAAGGAAACATGTTGTTCAACCCGGAAACCAACGCAAAACGATGCGCACCGGTTTGAACTTTAACAAGGGCCAGGTAACGTTAACTAACTATAGTAAATATACACTCCATAAAACAATCTGTAAAATGATCAAACATCCGCGATCTTAGATAACAAGCATTCATCCCAGCGTATCACAATAGCAAACCCACTAACAAACTCCATATAACATATTGTTAACTAGAACTGATATTGAGACATGAGATCACATGAAGTCATTTCTCACATTTGATAAGTTAAATATGAAATAAACAATTAGAAAAAACAAACTGAAGTAAATCAGTCTCACCTCGCATCTGTGATGCTTCTTTTCTTTAAGCATTAATGGCGTTTGCCAAACAAACATTTTATGCATTTCCGCCACCTATTGGGCTGGAGTGTGTAGCGCTACATGATGGGTGACGTAACACCAAAAAACCTCACTAAATTATTACGAGAGCCTAAATTCTGTTAGTCAAATTAGTATATTTTAAGAAATTGAACAATTCTTCGTAGATTTTATACTGTTTTGGCACATTACCTAACAGTGTCTGAAAAAATAAATCATTACCTCCCAAAACATTTGCTGCTTGAGATAACTGAAATCTTTCTCTTAAATATACATCAGACTTTATGAGGACATGTTCTACTGTTTCTGCCAGTTGTTTCCACTGTTTTCAGTCAACACTTGTTTCTACTTTCCTAATTCTTAACAAACATTGATTCAATAGACAATGCCCAATACACATCCTTGATATCACATCCTTTCTCCTGTTTCTAAATTTCATTCTTCCTAAACCAACTGTTCCCTGGATACCATATAAATGTATTCCTTTCTTTCCATTGTCCCCCTTCTTTTGCTATATCTTTCTCATTTCATATGCAATTAAATCTTTGACTTCTGTCTCACTTAATGCATCATTTTAGGGCCTGTTTTAAAGTCTAAAAATATTTAGGAATATTTAGTAATATAGTAATATTTTATACATCAAATCTTAGTTAAAGAGGTTACACTTGTTAAACAGTTAAGAGCAGATAAAGAATCTGTGCAAATCACTGACCTGGTCGGTTGAACTTCTACAACCCTATGTAGTGCTATAAGGTAATTGCTTTTAATGAGAAAACTGATGTATAATTTGATGTTCTCTTCAAAATGTTGACATTAAACTGAGGAATAAACACTGCTTCAGACGTTATCCCAGACACTGAATCTTTTAACCTATCAGTGTATATCTGTACTGTATTGTAATAGACGTGATCTACATACTGTTGTGCAGCTATACTATTAAAAAAAAATCCTTGTTGTGTCTATCCTCATGTAATTGGGTGTCAACTAAAGGCGTGGGGAAAAGCCAAGGGGGAATTGCAATTTTTACAAATAAAGTTTTGAGTCAATCAACATTCCCAAGAATCTAACTTCTGATGTTTGCTCCAGTCATTCTCCATATATTTTAACATTTAATGCGGGAATACTTGTCCTTTTTGTAAAACAAATCACTTGCGATTTTGCCAACTAACATAGAGTATCTATCCTGAGATGGATAAATTCTCGTATAACTTCCATCATTGATACATGGGTCAATGACGTGACATGTATTTTTTGTGTCCAAATTCATTATTTTCCTAAAAAGAATTTGAATAAATACATGTCAGATATCAAATGGATCTACAATATGTCCTTTATAAGAAACCCTTTTCATTTTATTGAAATTCAATAGATTTTTTGAGTTTTGGTGTTTGAAAGACCAAAAATGTCAGGTGGTGCGACCGTCCGAACATACAAACAGAGAACAAAACTGAGAAATAAATGTTAATTTTCTCAATAAAATTCTTAATCAAATATTTTGATTTTATGTTAAATTTCTTATAAATGAGGGGAAATAGTGTAACGGTCCTATTTCAAAGGTAATCTATTACTTAAAAAACTTTTGTCCGAAAAATGTACTCATACTAATGTCAGGGAGAGCGACCGACATAAAAATGCAATTTTATGCAATGCTCCTTTAAGAAAACCATGTGACAGCATATGACATCACACAGAAGACTCCAGAGGACCCCTTTGAGGCAGTAACAAGGTTAGTCACCCTCCCATAAATATTAGATAAT